>NC_089264.1:13451200-13774950 GCF_963930625.1 Muntiacus reevesi | reverse complement strand
TGAGGTAAACAAATACTTGCAATCTAATTTGTAAGATAGAATAATGGCAGACATTTTACTAAATATGGTACAAATAAGAAAACCAACTATGGTCAATCAAAGCGGATGAAATCCCTACTTGGGGACTTAAGATTTGAGATGAGTTTGCAGTGTTTTTGTGTAGGGAAGTAGGGGAGTTGGGGAGATAAGGAAAAGGGAATTCCAATGAAATGGAGACCTATTTAAAGGTTCCAAATAAGAAAGAACAAAGACAGAAATATAGATCAATGGAACAGAATAGAAAGCCCAGAGATAAATCCACGAAGCTATGGACACCTTATCTTTGACAAAGGAGGCAAAGATATACAATGGAAAAAAGACAACCTCTTTAACAAGTGGTGCTGGGAAAACTGGTCAACCACTTGTAAAAGAATGAAACTAGAACACGTTCTAACACCATACACAAAAATAAACTCAAAATGGATTAAAGATCTAAATGTAAGACCAGAAACTATAAAACTCCTAGAGGAGAACATAGGCAAAACACTCTTCAACATAAATCACAGCAAGATCCTCTATGACCCACCTCCCAGAATATTGGAAATAAAAACAAAACTAAACAAATGGGACCTAATGAAACGTAAAAGCTTTTGTACTACAAAGGAAACTATAAGTAAGGTGGAAAGACAGCCCTCAGATTGGGAGAAAATAATAGCAAATGAAAAAACAGACAAAGGATTAATCTCAAAAATACACAAGCAACTCCTGAAGCTCAATTCCAGAAAAATAAATGACTCAATCAAAAAATGGGCCAAAGAACTAAACAGACATTTCTCCAAAGAAGAAATACAGATGGCTAACAAACACATGAAAAGATGCTCAACATCACTCATCATCAGAGAAATGCAAATAAACACCACAATGAGGTACCATTGCACACCAGTCAGGATGGCTGCTATCCAAAAGTCTACAAGCAATAAATGCTGGAGAGGGTGTGGAGAAAAGGGAACCCTCTTACACTGTTGGTGGGAATGCAAACTAGTACAGCCACTATGGAGAACAGTGTGGAGATTTCTTAAAAAACTGGAAATAGAACTGCCATATGACCCAGCAATCCCACTACTGGGCATACACACCGAGGAAACCAGATCTGAAAGAGACACGTGCACCCCAATGTTCATCGCAGCACTGTTTATAATAGCCAGGACATGGAAGCAACCTAGATGCCCATCAGCAGATGAATGGATAAGGAAGCTGTGGTACATATACACCATGGAATATTACTCAGCCATTAAAAAGAATTCATTTGAATCAGTTCTAATGAGATGGATGAAACTGGAGTCCATTATACAGAGTGAAGTAAGCCAGAAAGATAAAGAACATTACAGCATACTAACACATATATATGGAATTTAGAAAGATGGTAACGATAACCCTATATGCAAAACAGAAAAAGAGACACAGAAGTACAGAACAGATTCTTAGACTCTGTGGGAGAAGGTGAGGGTGGGATGTTTCGAAAGAACAGCATATATATTATCTATGTTGAAACAGATCACCAGCCCAGGTGGGATGCATGGGACAAGTGCTTGGGCCTGGTGCACTGGGAGGACCCAGAGGAGTCGGGTGGAGAGGGAGGTGGGATGGGGGACCGGGATGGGGAATACGTGTCACTCTATGGCTGATTCATGTCAATGTATGACAAAACCCACTGAAATGCTGTGAAGTAATTAGCCTCCAACTAATAAAAAAAATAATAAAAAAATAAATAAAAAATAAAAAATTTAAAAAAAAAAGCAAGAACAAAAAAATCAATATTCTGGAGAATAGTACAAGAAGAAATTGGATAGGTGAACAAGACAGCACGAAATGTATTAGACCTATTAAGGAGTTCTTACTCTGTACTTCCAATGTCCTGTGACTACAGTTACTAAAGAAATTACTACATTCAATTGCAAATTTCCTGCATTATGCTAAGATTTTTTGAGGCTAGGGGCTGTGTTGTAGTCACCTCTGCTTCTCTAATATTGTGCCTAACACACATTTTTGTGCTCACTTTGAATTTCATATAGACAAAATGCAACAAGAATAAATAATGATAAAAGCAATAATAATAACAGCTAACATTTCTGAAGCATTTAGTACTGTGCAAGAGTATTATTGGAGCTTCCCTGGTAAAGAATCTGCCTGTAATGCAGGAGACCGGGGTTTGATTCCTGGGTTGGGAAAGATCTCTGGGGAAGAGAAAGGCTACCTGCTAAAGTGTTCCTGCCTGGAGAATTGCAAGGACAGAGGAGATTGGCAGACTACAGTCCATGGGGTCACAAAGAGTCGGACACAACTGAGCAACTAACACTTTCACTTTAAGAATGTTATTGAGTTTATTTAAACCCCACAGAAAAAAAAGCATTTGAGGCTGAGGAGGAGCTGTGTTCTGCACTATTAGCTAGGTGACTAGAACTGCTATTTACCAGGTTGACTACCGGCTATCTCTCCTGTGGCTTCTTCAGTCATCAGCCTTCTGATGCAGACTTGTTAGACGACAGCCAGTGCCATCCATCCGGATGTACCCAATCTTCTCCATTTAACCCACTTACATTATCAGCTGACAGTGTTTAGCCTCAGCTTACTCTCTCCTGCTAGAAAAGGACAAAGAAGAGACAGGCAGAGAGAAGAAAAGTATAATAGAAGGAACAGAAGAATGGAGAAGCATTTGGGAGTCAAAGAACATCCTTCCACACCAACCCTTAACTGGTGCCCTCCAGCCTCCTTCTCTATTTTTATTTTGGTGACTCCACTTGGGAGCACTTCCATATTAGATCCCAATAAGCCCCTTAGTGCTTCCTGCACCTTTTTACAACACTTCTAGATGGTTTCCTCTCTTAGTTAGGAAAACTGTGTTTTTGTGGCTATATTGCCCATGTCTAAAGATTTTTATTTTTACCTGGAATCTGAAACCCTGAGGTTTTATCACACCTATCCAACCCATTATCTTCAAGGAAGTGGTCCATGTATTGTTTCATGGTGTAGAATTCTGTTTCAATCAATTTCTGTTCTTTAAGCATCTGACCATAAGCAGGAGCACTTTGAGAGTGAGAATGGGTTACAGCAAAGCTGGAATGATCTGTTTGATCATTAGTCTCTGATAAAAGCCAGAGTTTGAGGGAAAAGAATGATTCATATTAGTAATGATTCCTTTAGTTTGCCAGCTTCCTTCCTTCTTGACCTTCCCCTCAGGAACTTAATGTAGCACCTACAAATCCCTCCCTTGGTGTCAGTCCAGTGAGATCAGGGATAAAGCAGCTTTTATCTGGTAAGCAGAAAACTCCCGCATTTGCCTGGCAATAATCCAACACGAATCCAAGACTCAAAGTTGTCCAGACTATGCTACCTGGCTTTTGGGAAACACCATTAAAAGACTTGGGATTTCGTTTCCTCTTTCGTGTTAAAAAAAACTAAAGCTACAATGCTGACTTCTTCCAAGCAGCTGAGTCAAGTGATACTTTCACCAACATTAATTACCGCCCCCAGAATATTCAAAGATAGGGGTGGAAGACAAGAGCCCTAAACAATGAAACTCAAGGTCACCTCAAGTCTTGTCCTTCAAATCTCGGCTTAAATGTCAATTACATAGGGAAGCTCTCCCTGACCGCCCAGACTATGAAGATTCTTACAGTGCTCTGTGCTTTGCCTCCTGAGTAGTTATTATAATGATATTATTTCTACAATTATGTTAATGATTTCCCCACTAATTCCTGAACTAATAAAGCCTGCCTTGACATCTTATTTAATACTGCAGACCGCACTCTTATGCCCATATTTCCAATGTCCCTTAACTTGCTCTATTTTTTAAAAAAATTTTTCCTCTTGCTTTTTGCCAACTAATATCATTCTATAGAATTTACTTATTAATCACGTCTATTACTTACTGTTTGTCTTCTATAATTAGAATGATGCTCTTCAAAGTCAGCAATCATTGTATTTTGTTCACTGGTATATCCTGCGTTCCTAGACAGTGTATAGATAGAATATGATTGCTAAATATTTATTGAGTGAATAAATGAGGAGGGGAGAGGTCTGTCTGGTATATTTCACATCCTCAATAACTGGTTGATTGTCTTCTCAGGATTTCACACTCAATGCCTACTAATTTGAAGATTAATGAAGACAGGAGATGAAAATGAATGAATAAGTAAAAGATGGAACTTGCTTGAAAACATTTTTAACTAGCTGTAATGAAATCCTTCAAACCAGTATCTTACCATAAAACAGACTGTTACTGAGTTTATTCTATAAACTGAAAATAACTCATTATACAAATACTAAAATTAAGCAGGCTCTATCTAATACACAAAATTCTCTTTAGGTGTGTGTGAATATGTATGTATGTGTGTATATATGTATGTATATGCATGTGTGTACTTCAAGTGGTGATAATTTTCCTGTTCCATGGACAGTTTAGAGAACTAGGGGGAAGCAAAGGATAGATGAGTCAAAGTATATGAATTATTTTCCTCGCTTTTTTATAACCTTGCTTTTTTTACATCCTTTCATTTGGATAAGAGTTTCTGAAAATCCATGTCATGTAAATAAGGGCATCATATAAAGTTTATTCTAATATTATATGTGTATAGGTATGAGTATATATTTGGGGATCTGCACATATTTATGTGGACATATAATTCAACAGAAAAAAATAAACAATTTTAATAAAATATTATTTGAATCTTTCTCAGCTTATAAAAAAGTTTCCCATGGGAAAATTCCCCAAATATATACTTTTTCTAATAATGTATTTTTGGAAATTCTTATGCAATATGTAATAATATTTACTTTAGTTGAAATTTGTTAAATTTCATGGCCAGAAAAATATACTTTTTAAAAAATTTTACTGTGGAATAACTGAAAAAAATAATGATATATATTTAAGGTATACAGTGTGATGATTTGATATACATACTCATTATAGATGATTATCAAGATCAAGATAATTAATACATCCATCACCTCACACAGTTAGTGTAGTTAACTTGTATATGTGTGTGGTGAGAAAGCTTACGATCTACCCTTAGCAACTTTCAACTATACAATACTGCATTATTAACTGTAGTCACTACACTATATCCTTTCATTTGGATAAGAATTTCTGAAAATGCATGTTATGTAAATCAGATCCTCATGATTTATTTTCTTATAATTGAAAATTTATTTAAAGAAATAAAGAGGCCATTATTTCTTTATACTTCTTCTCCATCTTTTCTTCTGGAAATCCAAAAACCTGCAAATGGGTATTTTTTCTAGTATTATGTAGCTCATATAGTCTTTTTTCATTATTTTTCATTCTTTTTCTTTGTTCTCTGACTGGATAATCTCAAAGATCCTGTGTTCTAACAAAAGGACTCTTTCTTCTGATTGACTCATTCTGCCTTTGATGCCCTCCATTGTATTTTTCATTTCATTCACTGTGTTCTTCAGCTCTAGAATTTCTGTTCGATTACTTTTTTTTTTTTTATCATACAATGTTTGTCTTATTTTTTTTTTTCATTTATTTTTATTAGTTGGAGGCTAATTACTTTATAATATTGTAGTGGGTTTTGTCATACATTGACATGAATCAGCCATGGATTTACATGTATTCCCCATCCCAATCCCCCCTCCCACCTCCCTCTCTACTCGATCCCTCTGGGTCTTCCCAGTGCACCAGGCCCGAGCACTTGTCTCATGCATCCAACCTGGGCTGGTGATCTGTTTCACCCTAGATAATATACATGCTTCGATGCTGTTCTCTCGAAACATCCCACCCTCGCCTTCTCCCACAGAGTCCAAAATTCTGTTCTGTACATCTGTGTCTCTTTTTCTGTTTTGCATATAGGGTTATCATTACCATCTTTCTAAATTCCATATATATGTGTTAGTATACTGTAATGGTCTTTATCTTTCTGGCTTACTTCACTCTGTATAATGGGCTCCAGTTTCATCCATCTCATTAGAACTGATTCAAATGAATTCTTTTTAATGGCTGAGTAATATTTCATGGTGTATATGTACCATAGCTTCCTTATCCATTCGTCTGCTGATGGGCATCTAGGTTGCTTCCATGTCCTGGCTATTATAAACAGTGCTGCGATAAACATTGGGGTGCACGTGTCTCTTTCAGATCTGGTTTCCTTGGTGTGTATGCCCAGAAGTGGGATTGCTGGGTCATATGGCAGTTCTATTTCCAGTTTTCTAAGAAATCTCCACTGTTTGATTTCTTTTTTGATTTCTCTTTTTTAAGCCTCTCATTTTACCTGTGCATTGTTTCCTTGATTTTGATGAATTTTTTCTGCATCTTGATTTTTTCTATTTAAAAAAGTCAGCTTTATTGAGGTATAATTGACATATAAAGATGTAAAACATTTAAAGTCTACATCATGGTGAGTTATTACATATATACATTGAGAAATAACTCCCCATCTAGCTAATTAACACAGCATGTTGCATATTTACATAACATCCAGCATGTCACGTATTGAGTGCTTTTGAGGGGTGAGATTCTGTATTTCCCTGTAGCTCTCTGAATATTCATAAAACAACTGTTTTGGATTCTCTAACAGGAAATCACGGGTCTCCATGTCTTTTGGATCAGTTACTGGAAGGTTTGGTGATCCCCTGACAGTTTTGTGTTTGCTTCATTTTTCATGTTCCTTGAAGTTATGTGTTGCTTCTTTGTATTTGAAATCATAGTCATCTCCTCCAGTCTTTACTAACTATCCTTTCTATGCATTTAAACTCATATCCTCTTTCTTGCTGCAGCACTGTGCTGTAACTTCTGTGCTGGAAACCTGAACTTCAACAAAGACTCTGTCACCTGTAGGCGGTTGTCTAAGACAGTCATTTCCAGTGCCTTCCAGACTGCAGCCTGGAGAGGATGGAGCTCGTTTATGAGTCACTGCCGGGCGCACAGCTGGGCCAAGGTCTCCATACCTGTTACAGATACATGGGGAGGCATAGACTTCTTGCCATATGATGCTGGATTCTACAGCTCCCAAAAAAGCTCTGTCGTCTATAGGTGGATGCCAAATTATTGTTGAGAGATGAGACTCAATCAAGAGACGCCTCATTTAGTTATAATCCTGCCTGTTTTATTTTAAAAAATGATTACTTAACTATTGTTTTGTTACTAATACTCAAGTGTAAGTGTTGGCTATGCAAATATACATGTTATTAAATTTTATATTTTGTTAGAATATAATTGCTTTGCAGTGTCATGTTCATTTCTGCTGTACAATGAAGTGAATCAGCTATGTGTATACATATATCCCTTCCCTCTTGAACATCCCTCCCACACCCCTCATTATGTCATAATAAGTAATAATTTTGAACATAATTTATTAGTTGACTGGGAAGTATCCATAGTCTGCCAAGTTATATCTAATCACATTTTAAAGGTTTTGATAAACATAACTTAGAAGGATTTTTTGAGAAAAAAAAAATCTAGATTATAAGTCTTTATTCTCTCCTTTTAAATATTTTCACAGCTTCAGAAGTGTCCACTTCCTAGGAAAAATTCATTTTTCTAGTACAGAATTTTGAAACCTATGTTCTGCAATATCGCTGTATCATGAATAAATCAAAACTTATAAACAGACAGATAAAAGAACATAGGTTTGTTCAACCACCCTCTTCCTCTCTTTCTTTAAATGTGGTCTCCATACTTCAAACACAGTTTATCTACATGAAGAAAATGACCCAAATCCCCAGTCTCTGATAACTGTCCATCTGCTTCAACCCTGGCTTAAATGAGCACGACTCTAATGGCTTTGATATGCACAGAGATAGTTGCAAAAGTATATTAAATGTCATATATTTATAGTTACTAAATTGAGCTTCTGCCTATAAGTTTAAAATAAGAAATACAACTAAATTCATTAAACTGCTCTTAAAAATGGCTGTTTTAGATGTCAGCATAGGGAAAAATAGAAGTATTTTTCTAAGTCAATGGATCTCTGCTAGCAAAATACATAATATGAATAAATTGAGTCAAAATAGTAAACATTATTTTCCTAAACATGCTTTTGTTCTAATTATGCTATTACTAGTAATAACACTTTAAGGTTGAAGTATCCATATAACTCTTTTAGCTCTTCTCTTTTCATGCAGAGACACAAAGAAAACCCATCAGAATCCTGAAACACTACAGGGGTTATAATATAGAGCAGAAATTCAGAGAATATTTACACAAAATAGAGTTGAAATAAGCTTTGCACAGCACCAACAAAAATGAATAAAATTCCTTTCATTAAATATGCAAAACTAATCCAATTCATTGGATATTAAAAATAGTAATTCTGTTGTATTTTTCAGAAATTTGCCATATTTAGCCTTTTAGATCTCTGTGACGAATAATTTTCTGACACATTGCTTCTGCTAGCTTTTTTGCTATTATGCCGTTATATCTGATTTACATAATTTTAAAAATATTCTTATTGACAATATTTTTCCAAATCTGCAATTTCTAAATACCTCACCCATGCCAGCTAACATTAACAAAAATAAAGCTCACCGTCTTCATCAATTGGAGCCATTTGTAGAGAATAAACAGAAAAATGCACTATTTTCAGATTTGCTTTACTGTCTACACTCCTTCTCACCCTAGTACTACTTTGGAATACGGGCTGTTCCGAATTCTTGAAGTACAGATTGTGCTGGGGCAGGCTTGGGCACTTTATGTATTTTTGTCTCCAGTTATTTTATTTTGAATTAAGATTTTATCTCAGGGACATGTGAATATTTTTACCATAAAACATCTCTATCTACTACTGAGCATCACCGCATATTTCTGCAGCACTGTCACGTGAGAGCCAAGAATTAAAGCTGCCAAAACAAGCCTAATTCTCTACAGTCACTAGGAAACTAATTACTGCAGAGAGAAATAAAACTAGTCACATCCTCAGATTATTCCAATGCAGTCATTTTATAACACAACCTTCAAGAGTATCATTCTGATGATACTCATTTCAAATCATTTCACTCGAATTTCACCTGAAATCCTGAAATTTCTGCCACCAGGAAATCAAAAGACAACAGGATAAAACTAATTTCACTCTACTTTAGACCACTCCCAAGATCTCTAACACTTGCACCATTTTATTTTCACCCTTAACCCAAGGAGAGCCTTCTCCTAATTTTCCTACCTCTGTCTAACCTGAAGTCAGTCACTACCCTGTAATCCAGGGCAGTGGCAATTGACCATTTAATGAGGAATTACTGCCATCTTGTGGCTACCATAATTGAAGGCAAATAATTCTAATGCACTGGGGAGAAAAACAAAAAGGTTCTTATATGCTCTTTCATCCATTTTTACCTCCAATAGACATCAATATACATTGCTGAAGAGTAAAAGTATTTATGTTAGTATCATAATATTTGGGAAGATGATCTCTTTTCCACAACCAGCAAAGTCCAGCGGTAAATGTAAAGCAATCTAAAATAAAAACTTGGGTCTGCACAGGATAGAAAATTATGTAGGCAATCAAACAGAGGCATTAATACTATCTACGAGCCACTCTGTCAGCAATTTATCTTCATTTTTTTTAATGTTAAGAATTTGTTAAAGGTCATAATTCAAGTTCAAATATTTCTAACTCTAAGGTGACATGTTTGCCACACATCTCAATAGCCCATGTCAGCGCCGGAAATTGGCCAAGACCTACTAATAACCAGAAACAGATTTGAAGTGAATGCTTCTCTCAGATCTGTATGGCACATGTTGTCTTCAATATTCCTCTTCTTGACATGTGACAAATTTTCAAATTCTGCGTTTTTAAGATTCACAAGCTACATCCAGAAAATCACTGGCAGAAAGATACAGTGAGCACATCTAAGAACACTTTGTTCTGAAACTATAAAGCAAAACTCTAGCCTTGCTTCTCTGTCAAGGTATGTGAAATGCTATTTAAAGAAAAAGATTTTTGAGCAAGGGTTTCAAAGTGTATTCATCTGCACGCATTTGATGGAGGGAAACACCTTGCTAAAAACTTACTGACATAACTAGATGTTCAAAAGGAAAATTTTCGACCCATAAGATTTGTATTGGATCTGAAGTATTAAACCTTAAACGTTTAGTAGAAAACACTCCACCTGGTGGTAGAAGGTAAAGGGTAGCCAGAGACCCTGGGGACTGGGATTGGGGTGGAGGAGGGTGGAGAGAGGATGGAATGAATCAACAGAATACTCAACTAGTTAGAAGCCATGTAAGATACTCCACTGCAGTTGGTAAGCATCTTAAAAGCAAAATCCAGACAGAATCTGTCTCTCCATAAATCTTTCCACTCCTTTCCATTACTAGTTAGGTATTGCTGGCTCTCAGCCATTTGATTTTACTATGATTTATTAACTGCTATGCATTATATATGAGATTCAGGTTTGCTGAAGAGTTACCCTTATGGTCAATGTTGCATACAAATCAGCTACTGTTAGAGAGGTTTATTGCATCATTTCATGCCGCTAGCACTTTTGTTAGGCAGGAGCATAATATGTAACTGGAAAAGAAAACCCTTCCTGTTATGCGTTCCCATATATGTTACAGGCACATGCAGTGCACGTTAAGAACAATAGTCCTTTGTTCCCCTCTGTTTATACAAAGGAGAAAAAGCATCCAGAACAACAGATGAGAAGAAATTAAAAAAAAAAAAAAAAAAAACTGTTCTCTAAATCAAGGGATTGGTATTCTCTGAATCACTGTTGCAGCATTGAGCCATTTTCTCTGGTAAGACCAACTGAAACGTGAGAAAGAGCAATAATGGGAGCAAAACCCATTTACTCTCAGTAGGAAATTGGAAAAACAGCAGCAGAGATCTAAGCAGATCGGTCTCTGAAATAAGTTACTACAAAACATTGCTTCCACACTCTTTTTACATTGGGACATTTGATTAACTAAGTGATTCTACTTGGATTTCCAGACCAGGTCTCTGTACAATAACTTTAAAGCTTGCCTTTAGCATCTTTATCTGTTTGCTCCCAGCTGGCGTAAACAATCAAGACAAAAAGCAGCGCATTACCTAAATGGCCTTGGTTTACCTCTAACAACAACAACACACACACACACACATAGAAGGAGAACGGATATTGTCTTACACATCCCACAGAAAGGGATCAGGTGTGACTGATCATATTTTTTAAAAAGTGGAGGAGAGAAGAAGGACGCTTTCCTTCCTATCTGAAATCTTGCCATGTTCCTCTGACCGCAAGCACTGCAGTGCTCTTCAGCGGGGCATATGTTATGAAGTGTTTCTGAAGAAAGGAGTTATTGTTCAGTAAAAGCATTATGTCCAAGAAGAATGAGGCTGCAGCCTTAGCTTTGGTATCACTGCCCTAGTATACTAGAATCACATCTATGGAGACACATGTAAAATGATTTTAGAACCTCAAGTATGTGGATTATTAAATGCATGTAATTTTTACATTTTTGCTTAAGTCACCCATGAATGCACTTACTAATTTTTTAAATAGCTTAATTCCCTGTTAATTAACTTTAAACTCTCAAGAATTTTCCAGTTTCTAGGATCGATGATTTGAGAAATGCCCTATGTAGAGAGACAATTTTCTGTCACAACCCCTCCCCCAACTTTCCTTTAAGAATGTTGTTTTCCCCCTCAAAAGATAAGTGATTCAGAAATGTGGAAAATTCATCTCCTGAAAAGAAGTTATTAGCTGGTACATAATATTGTTACTAAATACTTTGTTTAAAAATACTAAAAAACCAAAAGCATAGAATTTTCAATTTTGAAATATCTTCAAATTGAGTAAATGAAAAAATCTTAGACACTACTCCCAAACTACTTTCTTCATGCAATTTGCATGTATTTTTTAATTCCTAAAAAATTATTGTATATGATCCCTATTTTCAGGATGACTTACAGGAATTATAATGAATTGTGCAATCAGAGAGACAAGAATGAGTATTCAATGTTTATCCTAGTTTCTCTGTTTTCCAACAACACTGTTTAAACTGATAAACATCATTTGGCCTGGGCAACCTAGACCTTCAGGTCTGCAGGCAAACTCTAATTAAACTAAGTGGTACCTTTTCTAAGGACATCTGCTACCAGAAGTTTCAAATATCCACAACAAAGCATGATTTTTCAGCTTCCAGAAACATTATGATTAATATGGAAGTGTTTTTCTTCCAAGGGTAAAGTTACAGATGGAGATACTGCTTCTGGTGTTTCAGAACCACAAAACCTCCACTCATTCCACTTCTTACTTTTTTTTCATATTTCCAAGTGTTTAGACTCTTTTACTCTATAGTTTGACAAGTTTAATAATTAAAATAAATGTAAACAATCAAAGAGCAAAACATTATAATAGAGTAGAACTCAAGAAAAGCTAAGATGTTTCTTCTCTTTTTTCCCCCTCAACCTCCATAAGTTTATGAAGCACTTCTTTTTAAGGTGGTGCCTCTACAAGACAGAGTGAAATGGACAGTGTTCCAGTTGATGTGTTTTAAATGAATGCAGTGGTATAAAATGACATATAAATAAAGATGACTTATTTTTAATATATCAGCCTCAATTGCAAATTACTTTTACATGTATAGCACTGAACTTAACTGAATTTGCAATTATTTGGACCAAGACAATTCATTAATGGAAGCATTTTTCATGTTTATGATGCACAAAAAGTTTGCTTTGATTTACTTAATTTTTTACAGTTCTGATAAGAAAAATTTAAATTAAACAATTGTCTAGCCTAATTCTATTAAATAAACTAATGGGCTAAATGTATTAAATAAAATGAATGCAAATGTCCACATTTTCTGAAAGTCTAAGATTTATTGGAGGGGAGCCTTTTAAAAATATTCACATAGATAGAAGTAAAGTTTTGGTTACTGTAAAGTTAAAGGACACCTCTCTCAGCGACACTGAATTTATGCAAAAGGCAAATATTTATTTGGTTCAGCCAATATTTGATTGAGTTTTAAGGTGATTATAGTCCTTGAATGTTATATAGGAGAACAGTTATTCTAAATTGAGGAGAAAGAGGGAACTCCACAAGTCTTAGAATATATATGACAGAATTGGATCTTTCTTATTTTTTAAAAACTGATAGGCTTTAAGTTACTCAGATCCATCCGTTCATCCCTTGCGCTATCAGTAAGAATATGGAACTGCATCCCCCATGCTATACAGCATAATTCGATTTAATGCATTTCATTCACGTCACGCTACATTTTAATGCCGCTTACACGTATTCAAAACAAGGGTTGTTCATATACTTTAGTCTGCAGCTTCCATCACATTGTGTATTATCTGCAATCACTCGTAAATCCAGCAAAATATACAGGCAGAGAAACCTAAGCAGAAGGTAGAGATTGTTTGAATGTGATTATATTGGCATCTGATATGATGATGCTTTGGACCATATTGACATGAGTGAGGATTCTATGTAGCAACTGTTCAATACCATCCGTTGGACTTCTCTGATAGACCACTTAACTATCTCAGCTTTTCCAGTGATCATCTCATTTATCTAGGATTATTGCACTGAATTTACTGTTTGGTTTTCTTCCAGAACTGAAATGTCAAGTCCAGTGTCATGTATGCAGTAGCTTTGTGCTGTGAGAGCTTCACAGATCCCCCAAAAGCTGCTAGCAGTTGATCTTTGGATAGAGCTAGAAATAAATAAATCCTCTTTAGCAGATCAATATTCATCCCATTTAATGCTTGATGTGAAACTTGTGGCTTTGTGGTGGTAACGCTGATGTACAGCTAATCGTTGAAAATGGGCATTAGGGCTTTTATTGCATGGCAACATATTGTCAGGCAGGAAGGAAAAGAAGTGGTGAGCACAGCCTGGGAAAAAACATGGTAAGTTTGTACAAATTTGCTGCACATTTGGAATCCACTTGGGGTGCTTTACTATGTAATACTATAAACTAATAACATGGACAACTAATGGATGTGCCATGTAAGAGAAATTCCTGTGACCCTTCCTTGGTTTGCTGCCCTTTGTGGTATGGTGTATAAAAACATTTCTCACTCATTTTGAGACTCTGGTGCTAAACAAATTGAAATTGAAATAATTTCCTTATGGTGTTGTTGCAAGTACCAATTATTAGAGCACAAAAAAAGCACTTTAGTATAAAAGCCAGGAACTTTGGAGAGCAATGGGGTTGCTATGCTAGAAACATACTAAACATGGGGAGATTCAAAGACAGGAGTGTACTGAACAATTAACTCCAAGAAAAAAGTCATCCTGCTAGTGAGGAAGGTTTGAAGCATGGTTAATGACAACAGTTAAGGTATTTTTCCTAGTCCATGATATTAAAGTCAAAATGTCAGGCCTTTCTCAGACTGAAAGGTTATATTTATTCCTTTTGATTCAGGAATTTTATTTTTTGCTCTCAGTTCACTCACTCAGTCGTGTCCCACCCTTTGCAATCCCATGAACTGCAGCACACCAGACTTCCCCGTCCATCACCAATCCTGGAGCTTGCTCAAATTCATGTCCGTTGACTCAGTAATGCCTTCCAACCATCCCATTCTCTGTCGTTCCCTTCTCCTCCTGCCTTCAATCTTTCCCAGCATCAGGGTCTTTTCCAATGAGTATTTTTTGCTCTAATGTATGATATTTCATACTGTCATGGTGTTCAGAAGAGCAAGTTGGAGCTGGGCATTCTTTGAATGCAATAGCTTTCAGCCAAACCACATACTTTGTAATATAGACGTTTGTGGTTGCCAATGGTATATATTTTCAGCCATATTTCTCGATTATTAATTTAATATAATGCAAGCAAAATGTGCACATGATCACTGTGTGAAAACTTTGACTTGTTCAATGTTCTTACAGATTCAGACTAGCCCTGGCTGGGGTTTAGCAAGCATCTAAACTTATCTATATAAGGGGACGCCTTTGTGAATAAAGCATGAGAAATATGCACTTACTGTATCTATTGAAACTAGAGAACTGGTATTGATTTGATTTCCCCAGAGAAATGATATTCCTTCGTAAATAGTAGGTTTTTATTTAATTTTACTGAGGAACAAAACATTATCATCTTTACATGGTGGGAGCAGTCATTAAGCTCAAAACATGCAGAATAACCTCTCCTGGCTACAAATATTCTCTGGGCTGCACAGAAGTGCCAGTTTCCATTGTGTGAGTCCTAGACTTTACCACTGATAAATATTTTCCCCTGATGGGAATCTCAGCAACATAGCTCCTTTGGTTCAAAAAGAAAGAAAGGATATGAAAGCAGGTCATGGTCACAAGACCTGTGTTTATCTGATGAAGGGTAAATCAGTAAACAGGAGAGGAAAGCTCTGTTTATGCTTGAGGCCATGAAGATTGGGAAACCGGTAGCATGCAAGGCCAAAGATGACAGTTGGGAGAGTGTGGGTGTGTCTGCAACACAATTCACTTGTGAATTCCTGCACATTCATGCAGAATTATGTTCATGGATATGCAAAAAGCATGATAATGTATGAATATATGTATATATAAACACTCAGAGACACCCTCCATCTTATTGTGTTATGTGTGTATGAGGGAGTGAATACACAGGCATAAATGGGAATATCTTAATCATATTCTAGGGCTGGAAAATATCGTGAAAATGAAAATGTTAAAGTTTACATGAATTCAGAGATGGGAGAGTAACAAAAGCTTAGTCATAGAAACCAGGGTGTCTGTTTCCTATTTCTGCATTTTGTGATTGATGTTAAGAAAGATAAAAAGTCTTTTGCTCTATACAGTGCTCTCCTTTTACTGGAAGAAAATGGGGCTGGTAGGCTTTCAATGCCAGCTCTTACATGGATCTAAACTACCATGGAAGTCAGGGACTTCCCATTTCTTTCTTCTATCCAGAAAATAAATATTTTCCAGGTTCTGAATGTCTAATTATATGAAGTTATTATTAAGAACTTCACAAATTGACAAACTGGGCCATTAGAAAACTGATAAGAACTTTTTTTTATTGCCGTTAATAGCTATATTCTCTCAGTTGAATTCTAGAGAATACTATCCATGAAACTTTTTATGTATTTAAAGAAAATAACCTCCAAATACAAGATGGAATCACTTATTTCATAATCTCCTCTTAACTACCATGCTTCTTATCTAAAGAGAAAAACAGAAATTTGGTTTTACTAGGTTTACCACTGTGTGTGTTAGGCTACGCATATACCCAGAGACAGACATTTTTGCCTTTTAATCTTGCCCTTACATTTATACTTTTCCTATTCATTCATCTCCTCAACAAATAAATATTGGGCACATTTCTGTGGGCTTCGTCCTTCTTGTTTTCCCTTTTTCCTCAGTCCTTGAGACACTGATATGTATTTGAATATATTTTTGAGATGTCCATATTTGTTGTCAACTATAGAAAACCACGTGTGGATAAGGTCAAATATAAATAACACAGAGATGATTAGGTTGATGTTTGGATGGACTACAATTCACAGATAATCTAAGAGTCATATATATGGCTATATAACCAGTGGGTAATATGAAGAGTCCTGTGTGATTACATGATCCTGATTATACTCATAAACTACAGCTCTCTGCTGTTCTCCTAGATCAGAGTCTACCAGTTGAGCAACAGATTATATTCTTCTATGGGAAACAAGTAGAACTGGTGGTAAAACACCCACCTGCCAATGCAAGAGACACAAGAGATGCGGGTTCAATCCCTGGGTCAGGAAGATCCCCTGGAGGAGGAAGTGGCAACCTAATCCAGTACTCTTGCCTGGAAAATCCCATGGGCAGAGGAGCCTGGTGAGCTACAGGCCATGGGGCTGCAAAGAATGGGACATGGCTGAGCGAGTGAGCACACAGGAAGCAAAAACACCCAGCCTGAAGTGCTCAACGAATTCCTCCCCAATAGTTTCAGGCTCCAAATTTATGGAAAATAAGACTTATATTTCCAGTAGAAATTGGCTGATGTGGGTACCACCCAAATGTAGCTAGAATGGAAAATTAAAGGAAAAGCACAATGACTCAGGAACTTTTGTCAGAGGGGTGTCATATTGGAGGAAAAAAACTGAAATGTTATAAAGAATGAATTTCCTTTGTGCAGTATGTGTGCTTATTATAGAATTGAAAGTCATGTTATAGTAAGGAGGAAAGTCTACAGTCTTAGAAAACCAGACTTTAAAGGTAACATATTGCCCTGAAGAACATGTTGATTGAAGATATCTTACAGGGGATTTAGAATTAACAAAATGGTGGAAACACATAACTCTTGAATATTAATCCAACTTTCTAAAAATTCTTAATATCCCACTAGTGAAATCACGGTGGTCTATGTGAGAACTAGGAATTTAACAGTCAGACCAGATGAGCACATTGTCCAGAAGTGTTCCTATTGTGAAATATCTTCCATGGGCAAATGTCCACAAGAGCAACCCAGACTTGTGAGGCACTAGTAGATCAGTAATCTATCAGTGCATTCCATCTATGTAAATATAGTCTGTGATATTTTAACTAAAATTTGCCAGAAAAACAATTTACATGTGGAAGTTTATCACTTTACCTCCCTTCCACTAATCCCTGTTAAAATATTATAAATAACACAGAGCTTAGAGTTGCAGAACAGAGACCCAACAAGACTTAACCTATAATCTTTTTGTAAAAGATCCAAATAAAACCTTACAACAGATAACTAAACCAACCCACTTTGATCCATATGGCTTATCTATGGTTCTAATTCCTCTTATCTTTAAAAAATAGGGAAGGGAAAAAAACCTTCATATTTAAGCAGATTATTTTATAGGCTTTCCTAAAAAAAAAAAACCTCCCCCGAGATTTTGTATTTCTGTAGGAACTCTTATTTCAAGGAGAGTTTGACTTGCTTTGGTTTTACACAGCCGCGGCGCCTTCATGCCATCTCATTGCTGGGATATGCGGAGGTTACTTAAAAGCTCCCTAAAAAGGCCTGTACCTCTTTTATGGAGACAATGAGTAGGATTTTATACCTAGACAATGATAGAGAGACAGGGACCTACTTTGAAGTTCAGATAATTTGACAAGTTCTGGAATTCCTAAAAAATAACGAAAAGAATTGCTGCCGAATCTTGATTTTGTTTCTGGTCTGCCTTCAGTTGAGTCAGGCGGGTTCAGGCAGGAAGCACAGCCAGTACAGCTCAGGCTGATCTGGAGGGATTAGTTACAGCAAAGAAGGCTGTTGTGTGAATCTGAGTCATTCTTCTAAATGGTAGCAATTCCAAAGAAAAACCTTCATAACGTACATAAACATGCCAAATCCTACCTTTCTGATTAGTGTGTGCATGCTCAGTGGCTCAGTGGTGTCTGACACTTTGTGACCCCAAGGAGTGCATAGCCCACCAGGCTCCTCTGTCCATGGGATATTCCAGGCCAGAATACTTGAGTGGTTTGCCATTTCCTTCTCCAGTATACCTTTCTGATAAGTATATCTGGACAAAACTTTTGATATAAAATCACCTATATATTATTTATACCTAATTAGAATGATCTGTTCTAAAGCAATACTTTATTGGACTCTAAATGAAACATAGGGTCTCTTATTTCTGAACAAAATGTAATTTCAGTCATAATAGTAAGTAAAATACTTAATTTGGCATGCATTTTCACATCATCAATTGCTTTTAAAGACAAGGGCACAAGATAGGAATAGCACAACCAAAGTGTGAAAGTCTTTCCATCCATTTTAAGAGCAACTAGGGGGATGTTAAAGGTGAGACAGTGATCTAATTTTTCCACAATTCTTTGGGACTAAAATAAGTGTGAAATAAGGAAAATTAATTTTTAAAATATAATTTCCTAGCTGAAATTATTTCAAGTTGGAAGAGTAAAATCTACCCCTTGAAATATACCTCACCCAAAGATCTATTCTAAATTATCTAAAATGATTCGTCTTCTGCTCCACCTAAAATTAAACTTTTCACATTAAACTTTAACATTTTACCTCTGCACTTAACCAAGTCCCCCAAACCTGGAATAATCCTGAGGCAAATGAACTAACAACTAAAACACTGGTTACCCAATTGTAAGATCCATTTTCTATTACATTATGGTCTCATTGTGTATTTTTGGAAATGTTCTCTGCCTATGGAATGACAGAGTTATATGATCATAAAAATGAAATAGAAATATTTTAGTGATGATTTAAAAAAATCATCTATATTTTGGTCCAAGAATCACTGCACAAATACAGTAGTGTCAAAGTTGCAAAGAATGCCTATATTCAAGATGGTGACTTCATGTGGCCAGGTAGCATGACACGTTATTCCAAACCTGACAGAAGAAACATGACAAAAAGTACTCCAGATGCTGCCTTTCTCCCATAAGAGCCCCCCATTTACAGAGTTTGGAGTAGCCCAAGAGATCTGATAATATGTGCTTCTTACTGTATGGCATAAGACCATTTCTCTTTCCTGCCTTATCATTTACCTGTTCAGTTAATATGCCATAGTGAATAATGACTTATTATTAGCAATGTTAGGCAAAGGAGAAAAGGAAAGCTATACCCAATTGAATGCAGAATTCCAAAGAACAGCAAGGAGAGATAAGAAAGCCTTCTTCAATGAGGCTTAGAGGAAGAAGAAATAGAGGAAAATAATAGAATGGGAAGGACTAGCGATCTCTTCAAGAAAATTAGAGATACCAAGGAAACGTTTCATGTAAGGATGAGCACAATAAAGGACAGAAATGGTATGGACCTAACAGAAGCAGAAGATATTAAGAAGAGGTGGCAAGAATACACAGAATTATACAAAAAAGATCTTCATGACCAGATAACCATGGTGGTGTGATCACTCACCTAGAGACAGACATCCTGGAATGTGAAGTCAAGGGGGCCTTAGGAAGAATCACTATGAAAAAAAGCTAGTGGAGGTGATGGAATTCCAGTTGAACTATTGCAAATCCTAAAAGATGCTGTAAAAGTGCCGCGCTCGATATGCCAGCAAATTTGGAAAACTCAGCAGTGGCTACAGGACTGGAAAAGGTCAGTTTTCATTCCAATCCGAAAGAAAGGCAGTGCCAAAGAATGCTCAAACTACCATACAATTGCACTCATCTCACACACTAGAAAAGTAATGCTCAAAATTCTCCAAGCCCGCCTTCAAAAATATGTGAACCATGAACTTCCAGATGTTCAAGATGGATCTAGAAAAGGCAGAGGAACCAGAGATCAAATAGTCAACATCCACCGGATCATCGAAAAAGTAAGAGGGTTCCAGAAAAATATCTATTTCTGCTTTATTGACTAAACCAAAGACTTTGACTGTATGGATCACAATAAACTATGGAAAATTCTTAAAGAGATGGGAATACCAGACCACCTGAGCTGCCTCCTGAGAAATCTGTGCAGGTCAGGAAGCAACAGTTAGAACTGGACATGGAATAACAGACAGTTGCAAACCCAGAAAGGAGTACATCAAGGCTGTATATTTTCACCCTGCGTATTTAACTTATATGCAGAGTACATCATGTGAAATGCTGGGCTGGATGAGGCACAAGATGGAATCAAGATTGCCGGGAGAAATATCAATAACCTCAGATATGCAGATGACACCACCCTTATGGCAGAAAGCAAAGAAGAACAAAAGAGCCTCTTGATGAAAGTGAAAGAGGAGAGTGAAAAAATTGGCATAAAACTCAACATTCAGAAAACTAACATCATGGCATCCAGTCCCATCACTTCATGTCAAATAGATATGGAAACAATGGAAACAGTGAGAGACTTTATTTTCTTGGGCTCCAAAATCACTGTGGATGGTGACTGCAGCCATGAAATTAAAAGAAGCTTACTGCTTGGAAGGAAAGCTATGACCAACCTAGACAGCCTATTAAAGAGCAGAGACATTACTTTGCCAACAAAGGTCCGTCTAGTCAAGGCTATGGTTTTTCCAGTGGTCATGTATAGATGTGAGAGTTGGACTAAAAGAAAGCTCAGAATCGAAGAATTGATGTTGTTGAACTGTAGTGTTGGAGAAGACTCTTGAGAGTCCCTTGGACTGCAAGCAGATCCTACTAGTCAATCCTAAAGGAAATCAGTCCTGAATATTCATTGGAAGGACTGATGCTGAAGCTGAAGCTCCAATAGTTTGGTCACCTGATGCGAAGTTAAAAGTGTCTTTTCATTGGAAAAGACCCTGATGCTGGGAAAGATTGAAGGCAGGAGGAGAAGGGGATAACAGAGGATGAGATGGTTGGATGGCATCACCGGCTTGATGGACATGAGTTTGAGTAAGCTTTGGGAGTTGGTGATGGAGAGGGAAGCCTGGCACGTTGCAGTCAATGGGGCTGCAAAGATTTGGACACAACTGAGTGACTGAACTGAACTGATTAACAGTTTAAAAACTTACCTGGTCAATTAGGAAGAGCACTGTCATTACTGTGATATTAAAGCTTAAATACTCCATTTCTTAAGATTCATAACTAAAAAGAATTTCGTGGATTTTAACAGAAAATCCATAATGCTTGAAACTGTGACCTGTTTTTAGCTTGGGGTATAAAAGGCCTACAGAATTTCATTTAAGAATACATAAAATTAAGGAAAAGTCAGGTAGGAAAGCAAAGAATTAGAATGCTTGCTTGAAATTAAGATTGATGTTATTTCATTAATTTGTTAGTTGCTTTGCTACAGAGGTTGGACAGAATGACAGAATTCAGTACGTGGCAAGATAAGAAAGATCTCTTTTGGCAATTATCCTGCAATTTAGTTTTATAATGATTTGAGGGAATAAAAAAAAAAACAATTATCGAGGCAATTGCTTCAATATGTATTCTTTTTGCATGTGCAGAATCAAATGACTTCATTTATCTTTATTCTGTTAGGTAAGTGGACAAACTAAGAGTCAGCCAAAATCTATTCTCTGGCTTCACTTAAAATGAATATACAGATCAAAAAAATAATGAAAAATAACTTGGATCAGAAGTAATTACAGGGGTCAAGTATGGAGTATTCCTTTCCCCATCCCTCTCTTCTTCACCTAGTACACACACACACATCACAGAGATACAAGCATAAAAACAAACACATGCGCACCATGGTTATACATCCAGACACATACACACTGCATTTTCACAAACACACATATATGCACTCACAGAGACATCTGTCCAGGTATTTTGATGTTTTAATTTATCACAATTAATCAAATTTCAATGTCTGTGTGTCATTCTCCACTCTCATTATATAATATGCAGTGCTATTTTAGTTTTATATTTGCTTATCTACCTGGTCATCTTAGAAGAAGTAACATTTGTCAGCACTTTTTACAAAAGTGTTTAACTAAACCTTACTCAACTTGTTTGCTATCTTTTCTTGCAATCCGTGGGTAGTGAAGTTGACTAGATCTACAATTACAACATTATGAAATAATCTTTAGAACATAGTTGCACAACATTTATAAGGTTTGGGGGTCAATGCATTGACATCTTTCTGTTCTCTGGTCTAAAAGGACAGCAGAGGGAGCCCCTGCATGACTTAAGGAAACCAAAGGCAGGCTGGAGAAAAAAGATTTCATGGTTAGAAATTATGCATGGTGCCCTCTGCTGGAATCACTGATTAAAAGTTTGGATTTCAATAAGAAATTTGCAAGCACAGAACCCCAAGTTTTATGTTAATGTGTGTTATCACCAGACATCATAAAGGCATAGCAGAATTTTCTAAATAAAACTAATAATTTCTTTTCATTAAAAACATAAATATATGCTTTAGTTTTTACATGAAATTTGAGGTTGAAAAATGAAACAAATGTCTGTAGAAAATCTCACTTCTCTAAAATTTGTAACATTACTGAGTAGTCATAATAGTTTCTCCATAAGTCTGTAACTCCTATATTCTAGAATCTTAACATGAAGTGTATAAACTATGACATTCATATGACAATAATGCAGGTATAACATTCTAACGTAAAATAGTTTTACAGTGAGTGAAATAATCCATCTAAAGTGTTTTAGATTTGGGTTTGTACTGACTGAATAATATGATTAATAAATGTTTTTCCTTGTGATAGCTCAGCAATGATCCCACTTAGAGAAAATCATTTTAATTTAAAGTGATTGGTAATAAAATTACTTTCAATTTTATTGTAAGTAAATAAATATTAATTATAAATAAGAAATTCATTATTTCTACTGAGAATCAACAAATCTCTCAATATTCCATACCATATTGTTATAATATTATGTATGATATTACTATGTAATCACTTGCAAATAAGACATTTATGAAGTCCACTGTGGAAACCACTTCTTATTTAACTCTCCTATTTTATTTAAATCCCATGTAGAAAAGCACTAACGCACTATAATTTGAAAGCAACAGAAATTTGAAAACTATTTCTTTCATTAATGTTTGTCACGATCAAATGACTACTGAAAGGGTCCGTCTATAGGAAATAAACCAGAACTGAATGGGAAAGAGTTTATTTGATGTTCTGCTTCTATTTTACACTGAACGGGCTAGTTAATTTACTATTAAGCATTTTTAGTCTATATTTATGACATTACTTTGAAACTGTGCTTAAAAGATACTCGGAATGTTGAACTCTAATGTTGTTGTTCGGTTACTGTCATGTCCAACTCTCTGAGACCCCCGTGGGCTGTAGCCTACCAGGCTCCACTGTCCATGGGATTTTCCAAGCAAGAATACTGGAGAGTTGTTGCCATTTCCTTTTCCAGGGAATCTTCCTGACCCAGGGATCAAACTCGGGTTTCCTGAGTTGCAGGCAGATTCTTTACCACTGAGCCACCTGGAAAGCCCCAGAACTCCAATGGTAAAATATAAATGCTGCACATATACACACAGCACTAACTTGCTATATAAATATACAATTATATATATATACACACACACAATTATATATATATACAATTTTATATATATATATAATTCAAGAAAAAGTTAGCATGATATTACTGTCCTCCATAGCATCATTGGAAGGTCTGATGCTGAAGCTGAAGCTCCAACATTTGGCCACCTGAAGGGAAGAGCCGACCCACTAGAAAAGGCCCTGATGCTGGGGAAGATTGAAGGCAGGAGGAGAAGGGGATGACAGAGGACAAGATGGCTGAATGGCATCACTGACTCAATGGATAGAATTTGAACAAGCTCCGGGAGGTGGTGAAGGACAAGGAAGTCTGATGTGCTGCAGTCCATGGGGTTGCAGAGAGTCAGAAATGACTGAGCAGCTTGATGCTGAGAGGGTAGTTCTGGGAGAAAGAGCTTGGCAGTGCTACCCACATTGCTTGTCGGGCATGATTTTCTCTCTTATCTTTCTTTTAAGAGCAAAAATCCTCTTTGGATTTCTTTCAGTTATGGAAAACAGGCACTAATGTAAGTCTTTTGTAAAAGCAAAATGATGTCAAGCAAACTTTTGGAAAGTGCAGCATACCCGTATAGGTATATAAATTCAAAGTTAATCTAAAGGTGTTCAATATTCTTTGTCTCCCTGCCTCTGTCTCTCCCTTGTCTATCAATTAGCTATCTACAGTCTATCTCCACCTCTCTTTCCTAAAATAATGTGTGGCAAGAATACAACACATTTTCTGATTGAATTATGCTTATACTGTTTTGCCAATGATTCCAAGACCATCCATCCCCATCTATCCGCACAACAGTATGAGCTCATAATCTCTTCTGCCCTCTATGTGTGGGACAGAATTAATACCGTTTCTTGTGTATCACTGATTCTCAGCTTTTTTTCTAATTTTGTATATAAATTATTCATATGGTGAAAACCATCTTCCCTCATTTTTGTCATCAAGTGTATATTCAACAACTAATTCAAATGCCATTTCTTTTTTGAAGCAGCCCCTGAATTTTCTCACAACTAAAAGAATTTGTGTGCCTTCTCTGAACTCTCATAATATTTTTTCAATCTTTTTCAGAACTCAATATATTTATCATTTATTTTTCCTTCTGCAGTACAAATCTTAAGTTTAGTCTATTACTCTAACAGTAAGCTATAAGAATCAATGTATCTCTAGAAGCAAAGAACATGACTGGCTAAACTCGATGGAGGGTTTTTTAAAAAAATATTTACAAAAATAATCACAATTTATGACCTAATTATATTTATTCAAAGCACTTCTTAGTAAGAGTATTCCCTGAGATCTAGCGTGCCTTTAAGGAACATATGGTATCCCATGCTTTAGGCTATTCTGGCTTCAAGGTACTGTACAAAGTATGTTTACCAAATGATAAATTGTAATTGCCTATAATTAATGTGAGTTAAAATGGACAAGTAATTTTACTAAAAATGATTTCTTTTAGGAGTGACAACTTTCAAGATTATACGTCTTAGGAAAACTGAAGAAATGCGATTCAGTTTGAAAAAGAAATATATATTTTCATATCTAATAAAAGTTTCTCAATTAAAAATATATTTAACTGAATATACATTATATATAGATGCATAGAAATACATCTTAAGACTTGTAAAATATAAGGAAATTTTGTTTAAAAAAAAGCTTTTCTAGAAGCAATTTTTGTGTATTAAAACACTGTGTAGCCAGGTTTTTGCATCACATATATGCACGAAAGGAAGATTCAGAGAGTGTGTGATCATTTACTTTATTGTCACACTTTTTGAATTACCATTATGTAGAGATGCAATCATAATATTCATTACATCTACATATGGCTTAAGGATGTCCCATTTGTTTATTTTTGTTTTTATTTTCATTATTCTGGGAGATGGATCATAAAAGTTGCTGCTGTGATTTATGTCAGGGAGTGTTCTGCCTGTTTTCCCCTAGGAGTTTTATATTGTCTGGCCTCACATTTAGGTTTTTAATGCATTTGAGTTTATTTTTTGTATAAGGAGTTAAGAAACATCTAATTTTATTTTATTTTTTTACATATGGCTGTCTATGAGTTCTAGTAGTTTTCTAGTAACATCTTTAGGACCATCTACGTATGATATCATGTCATCTGCAAATAGAGACAGTTTAACTTCTTTTCCAATTTGGATTCCCTTTATTTCTTTTTCTTCTCTGATTGCTGTAGCTAGGACTTCCAAAACTATGTTGAAAAAAAGTGGTAAAAGTGGACATTATTGTCTTGTTCCTGATCTTGGAATGCTTTCAGTTTTTCACCATTGAGTATGATGCCAGCTGTAGGTTTGTTGTATATAGTTTTATTATGTTGAGGTCTGTATCCTCTATGCCCACTTTCTGGAGAGTTTTTATCATAGCTAGGTGCTGAATTTTGTTAAAAGCTTTTTCTGCATCTAGTGATACATGGTTTTATTCTTCAGTTTTGTTTTGTGGTTTATCACATTGATTAATTTGTGGATGTTAAAAGAAATCCTTGTATCCCTGGGATGATTGATTATGGTGTATGACCTTTTGATGTATTGTTGGATATGGAATGCTGGGATTTTGTTGAGGATTTTTGCATTTATGTTCATCAGTGATATAGGTCTGTAATTTTTTTTTTTTTTTTTTTTTTTGGTGGTATCTTTGTCTAGTTTTTGTATCAGGGGTATAGTGGCCTCATAAAATGAAATTGGAAGTTTCTCTTCTTCTGCAACTTTTTGGAACTGTTTCAGAAAGATAGCTGTTAACTCTTCTCTAAATGTTTGGTAATATTTGCCTGTGAAGCTATCAGGTACTGGACTTTTGTTTTGGGGGAGGTTTTTGATCATGGTTTCAATTTCAGTGTTTGTGACTGGTCTGCCCAAACTACATTTTTCCTGGTTCAGTCTAGGGAGACAATACCTTTCTAAGAATTTGTCCGCTTCTTCCAGGTTGTCCATTTTATTGCCATACAGTTCCTTGGTATTTCTGTGAAGTCAGTTGTAACTTCTTTTTTCATTTCTCATTTTATTGATTTGAGTCCTCTCCCTTTTTTTCTCAGTAAGTCTGGCTAAAGGTTTATCAATTTTGTTTATCTTTTCAAAGAACCAGCTTTTGATTTCATTGACCTTTGTGATTTTTTTTTTCTTGGTCTCTATTTCACCTACTTCTGCTCTGATCTTTATGATTTCCTTCCTTCTACTAAGCTTTTGCACAGAAAAGGAAACAATAAACAGAATGAAAAGACAACTCCCAGATTGGGAGAAAATATTTGCAAATGTTGTGACTGATAAGGGATTAGTCTCCAATTTGCAAACAGTTTATGATGCTTAACGGCACCAAAACAACAGCCCACACAGAAAATTGGCAGAAGACCTGAATAGACATTTCTCCAAAGAGGACATATGGACGGGCAATAGATACATTAAAAAATGTTCAACATTGCTAGTTGTTAGAGAAATGCAAATGAGACGACAATGAGCTATCACCTCACACCTATCAGAATGGCTATCATCAAAAAAATCCACGAACAACAAATGCTGGAGAGGGTATGGAGAGAAGGGAATCCTCTTACACTGTTGATGGGAACATAATTGGTATAGCCACTATGGAGAACAGTATAGAAGTTCCTTAAAAAACTAACAATAAAGCCATCATATGATCCTACAATCCCACTCTTGGGTATATATCTAAAGAAAAATATGATCTGAAAGGATACATGCACCCCAATGTTTTTATAGCACTGTTTACAATAGCCAAGACATGGAAACAACCTAAATACACATTGGCAGAGGAATGGATAAAGAAGATGTGGTACATATATACAAGGGAATATCTCTTAGCTGTTAAAAAGAATGAAGTAATGCCATTGGCAGCAACATGGATGGACCTAGATCATGTCATGCTGAGTGAACTAAGACAGAGAGTGAGGGATATCCTAAGACACCCCTTATATGTGAAATGTAAAATGAAATTATACAAATGTTTATTTACAAAACAGAGACTCACAGTCTTAGAAAATGAACTTATGGTTGCTGAGGGGAAGGGATAGTTAGGGAGGTTGGGAAGGTTATATATACACTGCTATATTTAAAATGAATAACCTACAAGGACCTACTGTATAGCATATGGAACTCTGCTCATTATTATGACCAGAACAACCTGGATGAGAGGGGGGTTATGGGAGAGGATGGATACATGTACATGTATGGCTGAGTCCCTTCCCTGTTCACCTGAAGCTACCACAGCACTGTTAATTGGCTCTACTGCAATAGAAAATAAAAAGTGTCAAGTTTAAATGTAGAAAAATGTATAAATGGAAATTTAGAAATACCCTTGTGGCAGAAACAAATATATCCCTTTTGCTTTTTCTCTTGAGAATGTAGTGAGACCATAGTTTCAAGACTCATCTCCTTTAGATGGATCCACATGACAAAGTTTTGACCAATGAGACATGGATGAAAGTGAAGTATGCCGTGCCATTCCCAGGCCTAGCCAATAATCCCTCTCCCCAGCAAACGTCCATACTCTTATTTCCTTAGAGATGACTTCAAGGCCTTAAGTAAGAGTCACACAACGAAAGGAACCTTAGTCCCTGAATCACCACTTGGAGGAAACCACCAGAAAAACTTTCTGAGAACATCCATATTGGACAGTCACAGGAGAGAAAAATATGTTTTATTATGTGAAGCCACTAAAATTTCTGCATTGTTTGTTAAAGCAGTTTTCCAACCCTAACCGAGACACAGCAAAAAGTCATACTATTTACCTTGTGAATTGTAAACATAGCCCACATAGAAGTTTACATGAAAGGATGAAATTCATAAACTTAGATTAGGCCAACCAAGAGGCAATAAACCTACAACAAATGAACACATTTTTATTGTATGAGATCCAGTTCAATAAGGACAAAAATATTTGTTAATCACATTTTTATGAAGAAATTATATTGGATGAATTATTTAAATGTTATATTTCACTTATTAGAAAAGTGTCATTGAGAAAACTAAGAATATTAACACTTATTAACACTAAAATCTTAGTGCTTGAAATTACTTGAACAATCAGTTCTGTTCAGTTCAGTCACTCAATTGTGTCCAACTCTTTGCAACCCCAAGGACTCTAGCACGCCAGATTTCCCTGTCCATCACCAACTCCTGGAACTGGCTCAAACTCATGTCCATCAAGTGAGTGATGCCATCCAACCATCTCACCCTCTGTCACTTGAACAATTAACAGTATTAAAGCAACTCTTACCTTCCATTCTTACATTTGATTGCTAGAATTCACATGTAATACATTTTATCACATGTAATGCAGTTTATCTAATTTTATCACCAAAGGAAGGCTTCAAGGTAGATTTACTGGCAGTCCCTTTTTTTTTTTAACTGTAGGAAACTAAAAGTTAAAATACCTCTAAATCTATATAGCCAATAGCCATAGAGCTGAGGCAAGAATTAACCCATTCCAAACAATGCTATATTTTCTGACTATTCTGTGTCAGAAACCCTTCAGGTTTTATATTGAAGGTACAAAGATGAATAAGAGGTGATCCCACCTAACCTAGTCTGTCCTAAGATTATGCCATCTTTTCTTTATCTGAGCTAAGAAATGGCTGAATATTCGAGTGGGATGTGTTTCACTATTTTCCAGAAAGAGCCTTTTGGTTGCTCAGAAACTTTGAGAGAGTCCTGTTAACTAGTGTTGCTCAGTATTTGTCCAACTCTTTGCAACCCCATGGAGATAGCCTTCCAGGCTCCATTGTCTATGAAATTCTCCTAGCAAGAATACTGGAGTAGGAAGCCATTCCCTTCTCCAGGGGATTTTCCCAACCCAGGGAACGAATCCGGGTGTCCTGTATTATAGGTAGGTTCTTTACCATCTGAGCCACCAGGGAAGCCCAATCAGAGGTTCCAGCTTGTGGCAATTCTCATCACCCTCCTCATCCCTCCGCCACCACCACAAACACTGCCTCCACCCACTGGCCCCCATCCATGCCCAGACACCAGCTTCGTGGGGAAGCCGGCTCCAGCTTATCTCCTCAGAGAACACTGAAGCGTGTGTGTGTGTGTGTGTGTGTGTGTGTGTGTGATTTTCCTGTGCTGAAGTGGTTACCTGAAAGGCTGTTTCTTTGAATTTGTTCTTTCTCCTTTGAGCTGAAACAGGTATGGGAGTAATAGGCTCTACAGTCTGGGCTGTCATGGGCCCAAGGACTTTGAGTTGCTTTCAGTCTTACAAGAGCATGTCTCAGACCGTCCTGACCCTACTGGGTGAACCATATATTACACAGACTATCCTTTTTGTGTTTTATACAAAAGGATTATTTAATCACAAGGATATTGATTATTTATACACAAGGAGAAGTTAAAGATTCAAACCAGTATAGTCTTGTGTTGATGCTTTTAAATGCACTGTCTTCTATAGTTCTCGTGACAAATCAATGAGATGAGTGCTATTAGAAATCCTGACTCACAGGCGAGAAAAATCTAAGCTTAGAGAAGTAATAAAACTGACCAAGGTCACACAGTTGGTCAGTAAAACGGGATGACTCTAGGAGCCTTTTCTTTCTGGTGTCAGAGTTCTTGCTCTTAACTAGTCTTGACTTTGTTATATTATTTCTCCTTTGAAACAGTGGCACTCGATCAAAAGAAATCTTAAGGTTTGAGTTTATAGAAAAAAATGAGCAAGACAGTTCCTTACATTTAATATAACCCTTGCATTGTGCACAGCCATCTGTCTGCATGTCTTCCCCAAAGCCAATGGTGTGATCTTGTATTCACAGTCCAAAGTCAGTATCATAAAAATTCATATTGTTTGAGGCAAAATGCTTGTATTTTTCTTGTTTAGGGAGATAATACAAAGAAATACATCTGTGTCTGTTTGGGTACTCATGACTGTGCTTTTTGAAATTTATATGAAAAAAATTCTATTTTATAAGACTTTTAAAACTTTATGGTTCTTACTATATTGTAAATTGTAGAGCAGGAATTTAATCTTTCCACTATACCCTTTTCATTACTCTTATCTCTAACAGTTAAAATATCAACTGATTAAGAATTAAGACAAAATATATGTGATTATATAACAATTATCATAGTCAACTTTAAACAAATGTTATATTTGATGTGTATACAAAGTCAGTACAGATTATTTAGATGATAAATTAAGATTCGGTAACTGAGGTTAAGAAATTTTCCCAAACTAACTGTGAGTAAGCAAGGATAAAACTCAGTTACTCTGACACTACAGTTTAGCTTATAAGCTTCCCACATCAAAGCATTACCATTGAAAAGAATGGGGAAAGGTTTTTTTTTTCCCCCTCAGAAATGTCCTTTAAAATTAGCCCTATTAGAAAATACTCAATTTGGTATTTTGAATATATTATTTGTAGAAAAGTTTCTATCACTAGAAAGGAGCATTCCTGTATGCAACAAAAGGAACCATCTTACAAATGAATCTGATATTATGCATGCAGAAATGGCATAGAGGACACAGATGTATAACTAAATATAACAGATATTAGACAAGTCAATGGAAAAGTCTTAAACAAAGTCAACATAAATTAAGGAAAAACTAAGGGAGACAGGTAAAGAGTCAAAAAATTTATCTACATCCAATCTAATACCATCCAAAGGAATTTGACTGAATTGCTTCCTGTGTATTGAGCATTGTTTTAAAAGGAGTAGTACATCAAGGCTGTATATTGTCACCCTGCTTATTTAACTTCTATGCAGAGTACATCATGCGAAATGCTGGGCTGGATGAAGCACAAGCTGGGATCAAGAATGTGGGGGAAATATCAATAACCTCAGATATGCAGATGACACCACCCTTATGGCAGAAAGCGAAGAGGAACTGAAGAGTCTCTGGATGAAAGTGAAAGAGGAGAGTGAAAAAGCTGGCTTAAAACTCAACATTCAAAAAATGAACATCATGGCATCTAGTCCCATCACTTCATGGCAAATAGATGGGGGAAAAATGAAAATAGTGACAGACTTTATTTTCTTGGGCTCCAAAATTACTGTGGATGGTGACTTCAACCATGAAATTAAAAGACCCTTGTTCCTTGGCAGAAAAGCTATGACCAACCTAGACAGCATAAAAAGCAGAGACATTATTTTGTCAACAAAGGTCCATCTAGTCAAAGCTATGGTTTTCCCAGTAGTCATGTATGGATGTGAGAGTCAGTGCATAAAGAAAGCTGAGCACTGAAGAATTGATGCTTTTGAACTGTGGTGCTGAAGAAGACTCTTGAGAGTCCCTTGGACTGTAAGGAGATCAAACCAGTCAGTCCTGAAGGGAATCAGTCCTGACTATTCATTGGAAAGACTGATGCTGAAGCTGAAGCTCCAGTACTTTGGCCACCTGATGTGAAGAACTGACTCATTGGAAAAGACTCTGATGCTGGGAATGATTGATGAGAAGGGGATGACAGACGATGAGATGGTGGGATGGCATCACTGACTCGACGGACATGAGTTTGAGCAAGCTCTGGAAGATGGTGAACGATGGGAAGCCTGGCGTGCTGCAGTCAGTGGGGTCCCAAAGAGTCAGATACGACTGAGATTGAGACTGAACTGACCAAATTGACTGACTGACAGACATTCAAATTCAAATAACCCTAAAAGTTATTATCCCCCTTTGCCAGAGAAGGTAACTGAGGTGCAAAATGGTTTTTTTTTAAACTGTCCAAATTCAATAGCCAAAACCAGGATTTAAGCTTAGGTCTGACTCCAGAGCTCTTTATCTTATTAGGAGTTTATCATATAATTAAGTGTTCATTATTGCAATTTTCCATCTCAAAATTTCTGCTAAATTTTAAAACACAGTATTAAATTTTAAAACACAGTATATTTAAAAATCCCAATTATGCTATAGCATTCCACATATATTATGTCTCAGAAAAGCATCCATTCTGACTCTACTGAGGCTCTAAGTCATGATTTTCTCTCTGACAACATCATAAATTCCATGTGGAATGTGAAAATAAAGCTGCTCTTTGCCTCATGCATTGTCATAGTCAAATAGATTTTTCAGCTGGAACTTGGTGGTAGGACAAGGTGGACAACTCCACAGTCTACCTGGGAGAGACATCACTTCAGGGGAAAGGCCTGGATAATTGTATTCATGCTAACACGTTCCAAAAATATCTTCTCTTTTGTTTACTTTTTCTGCTTTGAGATCCTGCCCCCAGGCTAGTACCAAGTGGAAGGACTATTAATAGCCATGCAAACAACTTAATGTATCACGTTCTACCTTCCATCGACCTCTTTGATTTCTGTCTGGTTTCTGACTGCTCAAGTTTCAATCCTGGTTTTCTCACTTACTAGAAATAGCAAAGTATTTAATTGCTCTCAGTAACAGATTCCTTATCTATAATATAAAGGTAATAATAGTACCTATGTGGTAGGGTTATTATAAAGGTCAAGTGAGATAAGACATGTGTTAATAAGATGCTCAGAGCAGTTTCCAGCATACAGCAAGTGCTTACTCAATTAGTATTAAATACAAACTTTAAAATGGAAAGAGCCAAGATTCGCAGTATAATAATCAACTCCTATAGGTTAATACTAAACTTTTCAGAGCAATTTTTTAAGATATGTGATATGTGTTCTAGTTCAGTTATACTAATGAAGAAACTAATGTTCAGAACAATAATTAATCACTGGGACACAGTACCTGAGGCACTGTAGATATAGAGTACCATAAACTGCAAAGGGGACAAGGGGAAAAAATTGTAACAGAGACAGATTTTATTTCCTTGGCTCCAAAATCACTGCGGACAATGACTCCAGCCATGAAATTAAAAGATGCTTCTCGAAAGGAAAGCTATGACGAACCTAGACAGCATATTAAAAAGCAGAGACATCACTTTGTAAACAAAGAACTGTCTAGTCGAAGCTATGTTTTTTCCATTAGTCATGTACAGATGTGAAAGTTGGACCATAAAGAAGGCTGAGTGCCAAATAATTGATGCTTTTGAATTGCAGTGTTGGAGAAGATTCTTGAGAGTCCATTGGACTGCAAGATCAAACCAGTCAATCCTAAAGGAAATCAACCTGAATATTCATTGGAAGGAATGATTACGAAGCTGAAGTTCCACTATTTTAGCCACCTGATGCAAAGAGCTGACTCACTGGAAAAGACCCTGATGCTGGGAAAGATGGAAGGCAAAAGGAGAAGGGGATGACAGAGGATAGGATGGGTGGATAGCATCACTGACTCAATGGACTTAAATTTGAGCAAACCTTGGAAGATAGTAAAGGACAAAGGATAGTAAGGGAACGCTGTAGTTCATGGGGTCACAAAGAGTTGGACATGACTTAGTGACTGAATAACAAAAAAAAAAATGACTAAGTGGTACAGACCCACTGTGGGTTGTTTCCAAACTATGATTTTTTTTCTCCTTTAGATGAGAGATAAACACTATATCTCAAGTTGGACAACTCATTTAGAAGACAATTTGAGATTTCTCCTTCAGTTGATATTACCCTCTATAGGCATGGTTCCCCTCTTTACTGGAAGAGAACAGTGGATTTGGATCTACAAATATAAGTCCGAGCATCTTGAAATATTTATAGAGGCTCGGGCTTGATGTTTGAGGTACTAAGAGAGAAACTGCTTCCAGCTATAGTCTGGGAACAGGTTAATCTGAACTTGGCTGACCAGAAAACACAGTCTTCTTGGATTCTTCAGTATAAGTCATTTCACAGGCTCAAATAATGGGGCAGCAACATAAAGAACGTCATTTACAGAATCATGTGGGTGGCAGTTCAAATCTTGAATTTAACTCTCAGCATTGATCGCTGGGAAAATTATTTCACTTCTTTGAACTGCATTTTCTTCTTCAACAATCCTGATAGGGAAATTAAATGTGAGCATGTATCTAAAGCACATATTACAGAGCCTGGCAGATGGTAGTTATTGGAATGTGAGTTGATTTGTGCATTAAATAGCAGGTTGATGTAAAGGCCTTTAAACATCCCCAAAATGAGATTCTTTAAGTCTATGAATCTTCAAAGCCTGACATACAGCTTTCTCTCTACACACAAAATGTATGCCTACTTTGTGTAATTCAAAATCCCTACACTATACATGATAAATAGAATCATCCAGCTGTGGTCAGTAAATTACGTAAAAAAAATCACTTAGTGTTTTCTGCTGAAAGAGGTAAAGCGGGTTACCTCAGACACCATATTTGTCAAATATTATGCTCATCACCTTATTAAATTGACCCTTTCTAATTTATTCATGCAAGTGAAACTCCTAAGCCTGTTTCATCACTCAAAGTGAAAATCAGAAGAGATATCAATAGCAACAAAACAATCCTCTTTATGAAAATACATTTTCTAATATAATCAAATTAAATCCAGGAACTTTTAATATCATGGAAAATGCATACACTGGGTTGATACAGCCTTTCTGTTAACACATTTAATGAACCAGAATAGGGAGGAGGGTCAGGAAGGTGGAGAAATAGTATGTCAGGGCGGAGGGAAGATTTCCTGGGGTTCTAATCATATTTTTTTAAACATCGAATAGCCAATAGGGGTTACAGCTTTGATCAAAAGCCCTTTACAAAGTATAATAACATAAAGGGCCACAGAGCATGCCATAGTCTATGAGAAAGAAATGCAAGCATTTTCTCTTTAACTTTGCTTGCCCTGGAACTTGAAAAACTGTTTCAACCCCAATGGGAAAGCTGGAATATGGGATTTGCTATACAGGAAAATTATTAGGCACTAATCTTTCCTCTTGAATTATTTTCCAATAATAGCTATTGTTTAATGGACCTATTGCTGGCAATCTGGAATATTACATATAAAAGGAAAAAATATCTTTCCTGGTCTTTTTGCTGACAAGATTAGAATTAATAGCCATCTGATGCACCTAATTTTAACTTAAAATATTATTAATTCTTCACAGACATAGCAACTTAAAATTTTCTGTCTTGACCAATAAACACCAAAAAGCACATTATGAAAAAGTAAAGAGGAAGGAGGAAGAGAAGTGGACTGTAAAAGGGAAGAGGGGAGATTGTAAAAGGAAGGGAAACGAAGAGAGCACCGATTATGTATCTGAAGAAGCTGACTGATGAGAGCCCCGCTGAACAAGATTTCATGATGAACTTCTTTATATGATTTTTTTCTTATCTTAGAATATTTCTTTGACCATTTCATTGCCATTTTCCAAAACCTTTCATTTACCCAAAGGCTAAGACATAAGGATGCTTTGCCCCTCTCTTTTCATTCCTTACTTCTGTTAATCCTTCCTTGTTCTTTCACATTATTATTGTTCCTTAAGTGAGTCGTGTAACAGTGCCTATGCATCTGAATACAAAAAAGCTCCTTTTCAAGACGTAGATTCTGGTTGCGATTCTCTTGTGATCCTTTCCATGAATGGAGGTAACCTTCATAAACACAATATTTTCTTTCTTTAGAACTAGCTATATTCTGGGCATAAGGACAGATTCTCATAAGATGATTGATCTAAAATTCCCTTTAAGAATATAAAGGACTTTATAAGTTCAAGGGAGTATATTAATACCCACAAAAAACCATTCACCAATGAGATAAGAAAAAATTCTTGACTTCACTGATTTTTACTTAAGATTCCTAACATTTGAGTCCATTGAGGCTATATCCAAAGCCTACTCCTCTGGAAAATATTATAGGATTTTTAAAATATGGCTACAAAGAGCAAACAAAGATTTGAGTCTCCAGAGAAAAGTTCTATAGATTGAACGCTGTATAGAAAACCATTTATTCACCTTAGGAAGATGAAAGGATGAAAAGACCCTGAAGGGTAATAAAACTTACCCATTTTTTTAGAGCCTCAAGAAGCTGTCTTATCAGTCTTGAAAGTTGGAAAGTATTTGCAATCTCAAAGAAAATCCTAAATAGTGTCCAAAGAAAATGTCTACATAGATTTTTAAAACTTCACTGTTTTTTCATTATGTCTCCATGACTTTACTTGAGAAAAATTTGTTCAGAATTATGATGTCATTATTTTTACATCTTTGTTCTACATTAAAATAAAATTCTTAATAATTAAAATATAATTACCATGTATTAAAGTTCCTAAGTCATTTTCTAAAAACAAAATGGCTTTCATATTTGCAAAATTTGAACTTAAATAACTTTAAACTCTTATAATTTTGTTTCAGAAATTCTTTCTCAATGAGTACAGCTAAATTAATAGGCAACTATTTGGTCATTAAGTGTATATAACTTGTTAGATCATCACATGGAACAAAATCATAAAGATTTAAATGCAGAAGATATTGATATGGCAACTATAAATGGAAAAAAAAAAAAAGAAACAAGAAGATGAGTACAAAGAAAAGGAGAAATGGGGAAATAGTTTGTAAGGATCTGAAGAAACAAAGAAAGCGGAGTTTGACCATGAAATAGGCCAAGGGTCCATAGGTATTTGTCATCATAGAATTTAAGCTCTAATACAATGAGCAATTCTGACCTCCCTGTATACAACCAAACACTCTCCTTGTACTTTATTCCACCTAAGAAAAGAGTAAATAAAATGATCTAGAAGTCCACATATATACTCACCCATTCTCAGGTGCTGAGGTTTTGCCATCTGTGGGATAATTCAACATGGGTGCAATGCATTGCAAATTTTCTCAACAGAAACCAGGATGCAGTAGCATACTGATGGGAATTTCTTGATACCCAATAAACTTTATTGTCAAGGAACATTGGCTCCCACTAAAGAGCTGCTGCTGCTAAGTCGCTTCAGTCGTGTCCGACTCTGTGTGAGTAGACTCTGCCATAGACGGCAGCCCACCAGGCTCGTCTGTCCACAGGATTCTCCAGGCAAGAATACTGGAGTGGGTTGCCATTTCCTTCTCCAATGCATGTATGCATACTAAGTTGCTTCAGTCGCGTCCGACTCTGTGCGACCCAATGGACAGCAGCCCACCAGGCTCCTCTGTCCACAGGATTCTCCAGGCAAGAATATTGGAGTGGGTTGCCATTTTCTTCAACTAAAGAACTAGTGTTGGTCAGATTTTGTGACTTAACATAGAGTCTATATTCCATGGCTTTAGAGGGCTAGCAAAAGCCCAATGGGCTGTGAAGAAAATATATTTACAGTACCTATATCTTACTATGGCAATTTTTACTGATACTCAGAATTATAATGAGAACCAGCTTAACTCTTGCCGATCAATGTCAGAAGCAATGGGATAGGAATGAGGGAGAGGGGGTGTTGGAGGCAGGGTGGTGGGGACTAAACAGATATTCTCTGAAGTATGTTTTATGGCGCACTAAACCAGATAGACATGCTCTTCCTCTTTGCAAAATATCTCTTTGATCAAATAAGTTTAGGAAACACTGTGTGTCACACACATACACACACACACACACACACACACACACACACACACACACACAACCTCCCTGGAGATTAAAAATTCACATTAGCACATAGTAAGTAAACGCATGCCAATACACATAGTAAAGGCTCTAAAAACTCCCTCAAGGCGTAGCATTTCCCAAACATTTCTGTCTGCTGATTTCACTGGCATATTTGGAAACAATGCTGTTGAAGAATGTGGTTTGATCTGTGGGAGCCATCTAAGATGTTGTGTAAGCAAAATGAAGGAAAGGGTAAAACTTTCAGCTATAAGAAGAGTAAGGCCTGAGTATCAAGTATAAAACATGGTGACTATCATTGATAACACTGTCTTGTATAAATGAAATTTGCTAATAGAGTAGAACTTAAGTGTTCTCACCAAAAATGAAAAAAGATAAATATGTGAGGTGACAGATATTATGTGTAAATTAACTAGATGGGAGATCCTTTCACAACATATACGTATATCAGATCGCCATGATGTACACTTTAAATATCTTACAATTCTATTTATCAATTATACCTCAATAAAGCTGGGGGGGGAAATGTAGGGTGAAATGGAGTACACAGGTAAGAAATCACCTTAACAGAGGCAAGTGCTTTATTAATTTCAGCCCAATATTGCAAAAGTAAATGCCTGAAAAATTTTACACACTAAGGATTTTTAAACTACCTTTTGTGTCTCCCCACTAAGTGGCCTCCAATCCTGGCTGCTCATTAGAATTGCCCAGGATCTTTTTAATCATCAAAAGAGAGTCTGACTTAATTGATTTGGCTGCAACCTGAGCATCAGCATTGGTGAACAGTTTTCACATGATTCCAATGCTGTCTGGTTGAGAATCACAAATGCAAAAATTTTTGGAAAATCCATTTTGAGACCAATGAAAATGTTTAACTTATAACTAAAGGCTTTTGATCAGCCCAGCCGGCTGTGGTGTGGCCTTGTGTAAAAGGTATTTGTAATTGACGTCGGCTTGGAAATCCTCTCATTCAATGCTGGCTCACCATCAGCCTGGTTCTCTGCCTTTATATTCTGTTTCCTTTTGCTTTAATACATTAGCCCTCTTGTTCTGCTCTCTCCTTGTCCCCCCACTGCCATCCCCTCTTGCCTTTTAGAAAGGCGTTTTTCTCATGTTGCCCCCTCTCCTGGCTGTGAGGAATCACTCACAGATGAAAACAGCTTTGGTGGTCATGCAGCTGAGGATAATTGGATTTGGAAGCACCCACCATCTAAATGCATACAGGTCAACATAAGCTGCTTCCTTCTTAGTTACAGCAGGAAGTCCAAAATAGGAGCAATTATCATGAAAGAAAATCTCATACTGCTGCCTAGGGGGCAAGCAGCCCCTCCCACTCTCCAAGCACCTATTACCTTTTATGGGCAATCTGTTTGCCTCCTAACTGGACATTCAGGTGGTGCATAATAAAGCAGGATTCTGTCTTTATGGGTGCAGGTTATTTGTTTTGAATATACATGTTAACTTTTACACCAGCATCCAACTTTCATTATTGTTGTTAAAGGGTAGTTTACTGTTTTTTCCTCCAGGCAACAACTGTATTTAATGAAATTGTAGATTTGAGTGTCAACTCCCCAAAACAGGAAATGTGGAACTGGAGTTTATCTCTATTTTTCTTTCTTTTTTTTTTTTTTTGCGGAGTGGATATGGGCAGGCATGTCGGGCGGAGGTTGTGGACTACTGCTGTAGGAGGTAACCTTGAGGGAATAATTTTTTACTTTTCCCAAACAGTTCTGCAAACATGAAACACCAAAAACACAGAACAAAAGCAAGTATCTATTAAATGCATATGTGAGAAGGAGGGACTGAAGGACCTGAGGAACGGGGAGGGCACGAGGAGGTGAAGTCTGGCAGGAGGAGGGGAGAAGGACACACTTGGGATAAAACACTGCGGGCTAAGTTGCCTTCATCTACAACTCTGTTAGTAAATAACTTCACAAGTGCTCTTTTCTTATTCTTGAAGCCTAGAGACTGACAATTTTGCTCAAATCCCGATAAAGTGATTTATTTAAAAGTGCTTCTTTCCAGAAAATCCACAAAATGGAGTCAAATAGTCTCTTCTCTACTCCCACCATCAATTTTTGTTATCTATACCAGCAAGGGAGTGATGTTTATGCTTTTTCCCTCCTGTCTCCACTATGTAAAGAAGAAATCTGTTTTTTATCAAGCACTCAACTTTTTAAAAAATATCATAGTATAAAACATCAACATACACAAACTGAGATAACTTCTTTAAATGAGAAAATCATCTGTATATAAGAAAATTAATCATCTTTCCAGACTGAACCCCCAAATTTAAGGGGTTGAAAGTATAATATATAATCATCCGTTCTTATATCTGAGAAGAACTACTGGGACTGATATATTTCAGCACAGGATCTCAAGAGTCTCTTGAATTTCTGAACCAACAGAAAGAATTCATGCTAGTAGTCTATACCTCTTTCACATATTGAAAAATAACTGATTTCTTTCCATATTTTCATAACAGGTTGCCTACACCATATTTTTGTTTTTCTATCACTTGGTACTTCATTCAGTTAGTGTGCAAAACCACTTTATCTAAGAAAATTCTACCAAAACTCTATCATGACAAATCAGATGAGAAGAGGTTCTGAAACCTTGGCTCTTTGGCAGACAAGGAGAGAAACTGGTCCACAGTGAGAGGGATCCTGGGTAAAGCTATGGAAGCTAACAGCCTCCTCAGACAGCACTTCTCATCTCAGCAAAGGACATGAACTAGATGCTTTACTCCTTCTAAAACTCGGACATTTTAAGTATGTATTTTATTGAACTGATGAGATGTAGTGAATAAGGGAATAATGAACTAACATAAGGGAATGATGTTATTATGCATTATATGTCATCATCATTCAGTCGCTCAGTCACGTCTGACTCTTTGTGACCCCATGGCCTGCAGCATGATAATATATAACATCATTTGGAGCAGAGCAACCTTTGAAAGGGGTGTCCCAGGTGGTGTCAGTGGTAAATAACCCTCCTGCCAATGCAGGAGACATAAGAGATGCAGTTCTGATCCCTGGGTTGGGAAGATCCCCTGAAGGAGGACATGGCAGCCCACTCCAGTATTCTTGCCTGGAGGATGTCATGGACAGAGGAGCCTGGCGGGCTACAGTCCATGGGGTCACAAAGAGTTGGGCATGACTTAAGGGACTTAGCACACATGAATGGCAACCTTTGAAAGGGCACCATGGGAGACCACAGCCAAACAACAGAGACTTGGCTGTGATTTTCATTCTCACCAAATCCTGATCTAGATCTCCTGTCTGTGTCAATCAAACAAATTCCATTTTTTATGCTCTCTCTAAAAGAAATAATAAGAATAATATATCCTCCCTTTATTTTTCCCCTACCTTATAACTGGTCTTCATCAGGCTATAAGGAATTCAGTAACTCAGGGCCACTTACCCATAGCTTTTGCTGCATTTGAGAAGGAAGGCCATGAGGGAAAGACAATAAACCACATTCTATTAATTTCCACATCTCTCATTGCTCAGAAATTATGATGACAGCATATCAAATAAAACTCCTACAATGCAATCTTTTATTTGAATCAAGTCAAGGGGTCCACAGTATCACCACATCAGCCCCTTACCAGTCTGCTCCTATTGATAGTTCATGTTCTATCATCCGAGAGAGCAATGGTCTTGCTGACAGCATAGTATCCTCCATGAATTCATTTTTACTGGCAAGATTGCATGAGGCCAAGTTATGGGAATTCTAAAATAAAATAGACAGGAACATTGAGAAATATCAACCCATTGAAGGTTCTTGGACAGGGAAATAACAAGAAAGAAAAAAACTTGCTTTTGAGTGACTAACCTGAGAGTCATATGTAAATTATGACAAAATGGAAGATACTGGTATAAAAGATAAGAGCTATAAATAACAGTGTTTCAGGTATAAGTGAAAATGAAGAATGCAGAAAGAAGAGAGAGTGAATTAGGATGCTTTTAAGAGAAAAATACTTGGAATTTAGGATCTGACTGGATCTAAATAATTAAAGACACACTTCTAAATTGACTGCAAGAAAAAAGACCTTCAAGACTGGGGGAATTCTGATGCCAAAAGAGAGAAGTTTAAAAGAACATTTGCTAGAGATATGAACTTGACTTTGGACATGCCGAGATCAAAGTAAAGGCAAGGTACACGAGTAAATGCATCCAGCAGGTGCCCGGGGACTCTGAAGTGACACCTTGGTGAGAAGGCGGGCTGGAGATGGGCCAGCAGGAGACAAAACATAGAGGCGACATTGAAGCTGTGAGTGGGCGAGGTGGCCCAAGCGTGAGTGTGGAGGGCGTTTCAAAGGGAAGAGGTGCCAAAGGCGGCGGAGGAAAATGAATCTGGATGCAAAGAAAGAGAAGAGTGCAGCACTGGGCAGGTCAGAGGACAAGAGACTCTAAGGGCAAGGCAGATGCGATGTGGGCAGAGCAGCAGCAGAGTAGTTACTGCATCTAGATTTGGTTCTGGATCCGCTAGTTCACTAACTCTCACAGACCTTCTGTGAACAAATTCTTTGTATGCAAAGTAAGGCGTTAAGACGAGCCTAGCATTTCCCACAAGTTGTTCCACTAAAGATTTTAAATCCTACAGAAAGCAAATGAGGTGTCCCTGTGTCCAAACACTCTTAAGGCATGCCTATTTAAAATACTGTGAAATAGATGTTGCTTACTGCAGGAGTTACCATAATTTTTATAATACTGATATGCATCATGAAACTCCAAGATGGGAGACACAGTGTGTTATGTTTCTGAAATTATTTGACAAAAGAACGTGTGAGTGTGTGTGTGTGTGTGTGTGTGTGTGTGTGTGTGTGTGAGTGTGTGTGTGTGTGTGTGTGTGTGTGTGTGTGTGTGTGTGTGTGTGTAGTAGCAGCATTTCATAGTATCAATGGAACTTTGGAAACACTAGCCCGGAAGATTTCTAATGACTCTCCCAACTCCAGAATTTTATGACTCTATCAGGCATAGAATCTGATTCTTGAAAATCTTTGTTTAATAACAATACATAGCATTATTAATGCCATCATTAAGTGTTAACTTTAAGCCCAGAAATATACATTTTTTATTTAAAAATCTGTTTCTAATCCATATTTATCAGTGGTAATCTATACTATCAAAAATGACACATTAATATAGTTCTCCAAAAGAATTATGCTTTCAGAAACCTGCAGCTTTTTTATCAAAGGAGAGATTTTTATTAGATGAGGTGATAAATGTTAACCAATCCTACTGTGGTAGTCATTTCACAATATATAAGTACACCAAATAATCATGCCATACACTTGAACTCACACAATACTCTATGTCAACAATATCTCAGTAAAAGTTGTGGGGGGGTATTTTTGTGCACACTAGATAAAGAATCCACTTTTTTTCCCCTCAAAATAGAGGAACCTTAAAACTGTTACATATTATTTAAAATTAAGGGGGGGAGCATTTACATGAAATCCATGATACGTTTATCTCTGGCTCTAACTCTGAAAACAAGCCAACTAGCCAATCTTGCCTGACTACCACATTCAACAGAAGTTTTTTTCACTCTGTCTATGCCTATTCTTACTGATTCAACACTCATAGTTTTCTTGTTTGACCCTGTTTGCCCATGATGCTGACCAATCCCAACTCCCCAACAACACGGCTCAAGTCAAAGTAATAGTTTCACTGAACTGTGATCTTTCAGTCTTTATTTACAGATTAATTAACTTGATTTTTAAACAAATTCTATGTGCATAGGAAAAATATCAAAGGATATTAGATCAAATGTTAATCATAAAACTATTAGTATTTCCTATTTCTACTGCTGTTATTCTTTTTACAACTGAAAGCTAGTTGATATACAATAATATATTAATTTCAAGTATATTACATAAATGATTTGACATTTGCCTACATTATAAAGTGATCACCCTGATAAGTTTAGTAACTATCTATGCCCAAAGTTACTACAATATTACTGCCCAGATTCCTTCTGCTGTATATTACATTCCTCTACTGCCATTATTCTTATTTCTGTTATAAGTATTTATTTTTATTAAGAAATCATTTGAAGCTTTGTTACATGGCTTCCCAGCACTCAAACAGGTATAACAATTAGTATGAAGATCTGGGAAGTGGGACTAGAAATTTATAGTTGGTTCCTCTGACAGCAGTGATGTGACAATTAACAGGCTGACATTAAGAGAGGTGACAGAAAAAGACACACACGGAGGTCTATTACTACATAGGAATGGATCTTCATTCAACATGACAAGTGTGGCTAATGAGGAAAAAGGTTAAATATAATGCTATAGCTTTGTATGTTAAACCACATGAAAATACACACTATATTTTATTTGAAAAAACTTAATTCAGAATAGTAGGAAAAAAAAGAGATTACTGGTTTGGCACACAAAGGGGTAAGCTTGAGTGGTTAGGAAAATGATAGTGTACGAAAAACCTCTCCCTTTGTTGCTGAATAAATGATACATCGACATCATTTAACGTGAAAATGTACTAAACAATATTACATATGGTCAGATATCTTCTACTGTTTTTACTAAAATGTTAAAGTCTGTTAGCTTTAATTTACTGAAAGGAAAAGCAGCAAAGACACATTTTAAATTATTCGACTACTGCATGAATTCGACTACTCCAAACAGGGGAAGCAGTGCCCTTGGCTATCACGGGACAGAAGGCTACAATAGCAAGGTGGGCTATCTGGCGGTCTCCTAGGAGGACGCACTGGCCATGGCATCCCCTTTGTGAAATATTTCCTAAACTTTTCTAACAAAGACGTAGAAAATAGAAGACATATTTAATGAGGAAATCTGGGGAAATCTTAACTTGCTTAATTCTAACTTTACAATTTAATCACTTTGAACTTCAAATGATACTCTGACTCTTCAAAAGATTATCATAATTGTACAGCTTTCCTCAATAAAGTTAGAAAACCTGAACCAATTGTCAGCATTAAATTAGCCCTATAAATTTTATTTCAAAAAACAACTCAAATATTAGTATTTCCTGACTCATAGAATATATATATAATTTTTTCTTTCACAAAAAGCATGTGATAGAAAATATTGCCAATTTCTTCACTGGCTCTTTTAAATGATAACTTGTTTAAAGGGCAGGGTATTTTTGAAATCAGACACAACAATGCCATCATATAAAAGTGATTCTATATTCAGTTATACCATCTTTTGGACAAATGAATTAGAAACATGAAACTTGAGTGACACTTTCATTTCCCTTCTGAGTCAGTGTGTCTGGTATTAGATCTCAATGTAGTAGCTACAGCATCCATACAAATGTAGGTATGAGGTACCCTCACTTCAACACTTCATAAACTAAAGCAAAGTTGGTCCTAAATTTTTAACAAAACCTGAACTACTGTATACTTCTCTCCAGTTTAAAGGAACCTGAGAATATAAAAAGTTCCTTTCAGCTTTCTCTCAAATAGGGAAAGATTTTAATAAAGTGATGAATAACAATGGTCACATTGATTTCCTGGTAAGTGGTCATTTCTTCCTCATTTTTCTGGCACAATATGATTGTCATCCTAATTCTATATCCTAATGCAGAAATGCCAGCTTAGGATTTCTCCTTTTTGGAGAAGAAGGGTATAGACAATGAAAACTTTCAGTATAAACAGTTTACTTCTCAAAGAAAGTCAAATGAGCATACATTACAAAAACACATAATCATTAGCAGTGTCTCTCTTAGAAGAGGAAAAAAAAACCTTGTGGGGAAAAAAAAACAAAAACCTCTTTATTAAAGAGGATTTACAATTTGAGATGACACCTGCCATCCTAGAGTTACAAAGGACAGAGAGAAAAGCATTACTTGAGAAAAGCACACCAAAAGATCCTAAGGCTCGAGTAATGCTTAAAATCCAAAGTAATTATCTCATATCTGAACCAAGAAACAAAAACACGTGATGTGCAGAAGCTTTTAATATAGCAGCATCTTCCCAGTTTCCTGAAATTTTGAGGTGAGTTTTGTCTCTATTTTCTTCCTGCAAACACTGTAAAGTCTTCATAATCTTCCTGTGACCTACCATCCTTCATGAGCTAGCTTTTCCTGCTTAAGTAAGTATTCTGCTTTGCTAACTGGACATGGGCTTTTGAGTATAAATAACCTACTCTATTGTTAGATTAAGTCCAACATCTCACGTAGGGGAAAATTACACACTGTTCAAGGACCTGAGTGAAAATTATTTTTATTGCATACTCTTATTTTTTTTCAAAATGGCACATATAATCCTCACTGTAAATAGATTACATAAAAAGAAAAATATTGCTTCTAAAATCTCATTTTATTTGGACTCAGAAAAGAAATATTTATACATTCCCATAGTATGCTCAACTTTCTTCAAATAACCTTTGATATTCTAAAATTTAGTTTTTGTTATAGCAAGAAGAATATTCTACCACTAAACTCAGAAATATTTTATATTTATTTAACTACACACTGTGGCTTCCCAGATGGCTCAGTGATAAAGAATCCACCTGCAATGCAGGAGACTCAGGTTCAATCCCTGAGTCAGAAGATCCTCTGGAGAAGGAAATGGTTACCTACTCCAGTATTCTTGCCTGAAAAATCCCATGCACAGAGGAGCCTGGTGGGCTACAGTCAATGGGATCACAAGAGTCGGACATGACTTAGCACCTAAGCAACAATAACAAACTGCATATTATTTAAATAAAGAAAGGAGACATGATTCTTTCTGGTCAAAGCATAGCACATAAAGCACACATTTCTTTTAGATTAGAGTCACCATGCAAGGTTGTCTACCGGATGGAGCAGAATCAAGCAATATAGATACACAGTGGTAAATGACTCCATTGATTCATGTCTTTTTCACAAGACACATGAAGAAATTTTCCATTGGACTGGGGTTAAGCAGTCTACATACGTAGGTCAATGGAAAAGCTTTCCTTGGTTTTTGGTCTATCATTCTGTTGGCCCAAGTCTTTCTTGATTATTAGACTCTCATCCCATTACCCCCTCAAATCCTACTATGATCCACATATTCCAATATTCAAATTTCATATCTCTAGATCTGTATTTCCAGCTCTGCAAGATATACAATCTCAGTTCCATTAATAATTTCCTTTAAAAGTATTCAACTTATATATAGGAAGTGAGAGAACTGAGCCAGAAACAGAGATGGTGCTAATGTAATATAGTGGATATGATTTTAACTCAGGTCAGACAACCTTGTTTTACATTCCAATTTTGTTGCTCACTCCTCATGGTGCCCTGGATGTGATCATAGCACCTACTTCATGAGGTTAATTTGTGGATAAAATGAATGATGTTTACAAATGTTTGACACTGTTCCTGGCAGTGCCTAATTATGCCGTAATTATAATTAATAGGCAAAGTTGTCATGTGTTATACTAAGAACAGACCTAATAATAATAATACCAAAATTCTATCAAGTGAATATTTTGATTCCTTAAATCCTGAAATCTCATTAGAGATCTGAGTTGGCGCGCCTATGAATTTCCTTTAATTCAGTTCAACAACAATGTAATAATCAAGCATTATTAACTATTTGCACTGTGATAGATGATAGATAATAAATGGAGAGGAGAAGGAGAAAAAGGACAAGAACTGACATAAGAGAGGCAGGTTCGATTCCTGGGTCATGAAGATCCCTTGGAGGAGGGCATGGGAATCTACTCCAGTCTTCTTGCCTGGAGAATGCCATGCACAGAGAAGCCTGGTGGGCTAGAGTCCATAGGGTGGCAAAGAGTCAGACCCAACCCAATGTTGCATGTGCAACATTCATTAAGTTAGGTGTTAGACATTATGCTCAGTATACATCTTGGCCAAATAGACTGAAAGTCATCAAGCTGGCAAGTGGTAAAGCTAAGATTTGAACTTGAGTTCTCCTGACCTCAGTCTGTATTCTTTAGTGAGAAGGGCAAATAAATAAGCAACTATCCATAAGATCGTATAGAGCATACCAAGTACTATGGAAGATTGGGGAAAGGGTGATGAATTTTAACTTGGCAGAACTAGATCAGACAAAATAGAAGAGGTGACACTGAGTTTATTAATAATGCTAGGGAAAAATAACAAAATGCAATAAAATATTCAATATTTATTTAATGATTACTATGGGTATATTCTAATGTTTTATCCAGGCAACATATAGATAAGGGTGAGAAAATGTATTTTGGCAGAAAGATCAGACTCAACCCAGAGCTGAGACAACAAATAGTAACCAAAACAATAATGTAAAGCAATTACCCATCAACTAAAAAGAAATAAAAGTTTAAAAAAAGATGGAACTTCATAGTCCAGTACACTCAGTGTCTGTATGCACAGGGAAATGACAGTGATGAACAAGAACTGCAGGTTAAGGCCAATGTTTGGAGCACTCTCTGGATGCTGTGCTAAAAAGAAAAAAATGGGATTTATCCTAGAGAAAAAGATAGAATCAGGCTAGGTTTCTTAGCAAAAGAGTCATATTAATCAGATCTAATGCCTTAGAAAAATAATTAAGTTAGAAAAGTAAAAAATGATTGGAGTTGGTGTCTCCAGAATAAACAAATACAAAATAAATTAAAATTAAAACACACAGTGAGATTACTCAAATAGCTCAACTAAGAAATGAAAGAAATTGAGCTTTTAAACTGGGAGTATGAATGAATCTGCCAGGAGTGGATATAATAGGCCTTCTAGAAACAGAATTGTCAGAATTTGATAGATTAATGGATACCAACAGTAACGACAAAAGAGAGGTCTTCAAGATATTCAGGTCATATCTCCAGTAAGTAATGTGTCTATAGTTCCAGAGAGAGAAGAGAACCAGAAACAATGATAGATGATGGAGAGATGAGAGGCCATTGGTCGATGGCTACAGTTCACAGTACTTCCACATAAATATATATATGATGGATATTGTAAGTACTTAGCCAAGACAGAGGCTATTTCCAGCATTGATGAGAAGAGTTGATGGGTTTTAACATGTGTGTGTGCATGCACAGTGTAAGTTTAATCATTTTGCTTCCTCTACAGCAAAGCCTGAGATGAGTTCATTTGCAACAAGAGGGAAAGTCAAGTTGAGATAGAAGCATGAAGGAGGAAATAACGTTTGAAATTTCCCCTTTGAGAGATAGATAGATACTGCAGAATAACCATCAGGCTCAATTTCAAATGCAGGCATTCTAAATAACAGAAGAGAGATTTTTTCCTCCATCATTAGCCCGTAATTCTGGAGGAAGAGGTTTTCAGTTATTTCAATGCCGGACATTGCCTCCTGCCTGTGTGGAACAGTGAAAGGATGAAAGAACTAAGAATAGTTCTAAGACATTTCTTAAAATAGTTGAGCCAGGAATCTAAGTTTAGTTTACAAGTCAGCGACAAGAAGGAAGGAGGATGGATAACAATAATAACAAGGATGACGATAGTGGTGGTGGCATCCCTGTGTAGCTTTCACAGTGTGCTTGGCAATGTTCTATGGATTAATTCTTTCATTCTATATAAAGTCACGTCATGAATGCAAAAAATAGGTTTACTTCCTAGCCAGATGTACACTCCACATCACACTCGCATTTTTAATATGTTTTACTTGCAAATGCATTTGTCTGTAACACATCATTTCCAAGACACATGGGCAATTTGTTTTCACTTTTCTAATTCACATTCTAGATGGCTTCAGTTCAGCACTGGAAAATTTAGCTCATTTTCCAAACATTACATTAATGCATGATGTAGGAAGTAAACAAGAGTTGAAAATAAAATCCTCTTGGATATTCTGTTGTTTTAAAATCTGAAGGGTTCTGTAATCCTTTAAATCTGTAATCACTAAGAAGAAATCCATTGTCACTAAACCACATGTAGCTCTCTACAGAAACCACATAAGGCAAAATTCTCCAAAGAATAACTATAATTAACTATGACTGTGAACAACAATGGATCTTTCTTGTTGCTCAGATGCCAAAGCATCTGCCTGCAATGCAGGAGACCTGAGTTCAATCCCTGGGTCAGGAAGATCCTCTGGAGAAGGGAATGGCAATCCACTCCAGTATTTATTCTTGCCTGGAAAATCCCATAGAGAGAGAAGCCTGGCAGGCCACAGGCTATGGGGTGGCAAAGAGTCAGACACAACCAAGCAACTAAAACTACCAATAAACTACTGTGAACGATAACAGTACGTTACAAGGCCACTTACACATGCATGCTATTTTATTTGACATCATAGAAGTCTTTATTCTCTTCCTTTGAATTGAAGTTATAGCAAATCCAATCATGGTAATAAAATTACCGGTGAAAAAGCAGTTATCTAGTATGTAAAAATATTCAACAGGATGCATAAACATCTCTGATAAATATTGAATTAAAGCTGGGCTTCTAGGCACATCTATCATGAAAAATTTAAAACCTTCAAATAATCTTTAAATTGATCTAGTTTAATATGATTATTACAACCACAAAACTACATATATAATCTCTATATGTTTGATTATATCACTAATATTAGAAAATATAGTACATTTCTTTTAAAAATTTTATATCTTATTGAAGTCATCACAGAGAAAATTTACTTAGTGTAGTTATAATAATTTATACAATTTTGAATATCTATGATATTTTTGTTTCTACTGAGCTTTTCTTCTTTTCCAAAACATTATATATGTTAAATTTAAAGAAAATGTGCCTGTTTTTATTATTATTTGGAGATATTTTTCTCCATAGTAATCTTTTCTATTCCCATTTCTCCTTTGTGAGACTTTTTTTTAACCTTAATTCTATCTGTGGTGTCTTTAGATCCTTCTATTTTTGTATTTTGAAATTCTTGGGGTCCTCCATAATTTTCAACTAATCTTCTTGCATAAGATTAAATTTAAGCTCTTCCTTGTAATGACATATGATCTTTAATAAATGATGTTATAGCTTCTAATGTATTCTGCTGATAATTATCAGCGGCACTTTAATTTTTGTGGAATTTCCCTCTCCTTCTAAAAACTAAGAAACTAAAATGAGCTCAGGGGTTTAGATGACTTGTTCAGAGTCACAGATCAAGGAACAAAGATCTCCTGATACTCAGAACCTTACCCCATGAATCAAACACATAGAGAGGGCTGTATCCCAAATCTCCCAGCCCCATTCCTGAAGACCTCAGTCTACTTAAGGTTAATTTTGAAAACCTATCTAGGATGGCATTTGTAAATTGTCAGAAGCCTGAGTAGCCGCTGTACAAAAAGCCTTCATGTATAAACATCTCCGAAACAGGCAAATGATAGATAACACAATGAGCATTTTTTATCTTCCCAGCTTCAGCCTTTTGCTAGCTTATAAATTTTTTAGAGGGGAGCTATAATGCTATTGAATTGATGACAGCAACAGACAAGAATTTGGAGACAGGAAGATTCCTTCAGACAGACATTCCCCAGACAAACTGATAGCACTTAAGAGTTTAAGTGACACCTCTTCTCTAAAATCCCTAGAACAAAACCCCCAAAGCCATCAGATCTCTTGGCATCGGGTGTGAACTGAATGAAACACAATTCATCCCTCGGATTATGCCATGTTACCCTATAAGCTTCTTTGTTAACAAATCATATAGAACACAGCTCTGCTTTTTTCCCTTTGGAAAGTAATTAGGCAAAATCTTTTCTCTGATTTTCATTTACCTTTGACTGAAAAACAGCTGGCTGCCCAGAGGAATTTTCCATTTGATATTCAGCATAAGAAGTGTCTTTACTTTTATGTCAATTGAAATATATCTTTTCTTTTGGCAATAACTTGGACATAAATACATATTTCATTGAAATGCAAATGAATAATGTATCAGAAGAAAATGTATAGAAAATATACACATGCCTTTGTATGCTTTTTAATTTTTTGCAATTTTTAAATGTCACTTTCCATTTACAGTTATTACCAAATATGGTCTGGATAACACCAAGAAATTTTTCTAATCCATCAGTACAATGACTTTTTTTTTTTTTACACTCTCTTTTAAAGGGACTGAAATGGGACTATGCTAGGCTTAAATTTATCCATGGTCAGTAACCAGGTGGCCAGAGGTCCAGCACTGCCATAAGCCACACCAAAGGCCTAGCACCAGGCTTTTCTTGCTTAGTCACAGTTTTCTCCTTTTTAACACTGATGGGAGAGAACTAGGTGTTTTCATTTTCAGACCCTTTAGCATCCTATATTGTATATTCAGAGATAATATATTCCTAAATATTAATATATTCCTATATAAGCTATGGAAGGGAAAATTGCCTCAATATCGGACCACTCTGGTGGATGGTCGGATGACTTGCCAAAGTACCTCTGGCCAGATGGGAGTTTTATGTCAAACTGATGCAGCCTTCTCCTGATTCAAAAAACTCACAGAATTGCTGGAACTGCTTCAAAACAACTCTTACCAAACACATTTCGATGAGTTATGTCTATGCTGATCAGAAACATATGGATTGAATTTTCCTAAGGTTTAAAAATTAAATGCAAAGAGCATAACAAAATGAATTTTTCCAAAACTAAAAAATTAAATCATGTAAGATGCAAGAAGCCACTGAGTTCTTCCCATTCTATACTGGTTCCCTCTGAGAATGGCTCCTTGGCTACCCATCCTTTTCTTTTTTTTCCTCAAATTATGATTAGGGGATTGAATATTCAGTTATTTTTATTTTTGTTACATTAGCTGGTGTTGGAGGAAAATCAGACTGAAATTCATGAGCCCCACATGTTAGCAGTTATTACCAGTACTCCTTTAGGTAAGATGGCCTCGCTAACATTTGTCAGTAGCCTTGAAAACATGTCCTTTGCTAAAGAAGAGCCAGGTCAAAGAGGAGAGATAAACAAGATCTATCACAATCAAAGATGAATGACTCCAAGTGCAGCCCTTCCCAAAAGAGAATTAGGACAGGGAGGATGGTGGGATGCAATGTCTAGTATTGAACCAGTCAGTACAGTAGCTTCCAGCCATATATGGTTACTTTAAGTTAGTTTGACTTGCATTAAAAATTCAGTTTATCAACTGCAAGAGCCACATTTCAAGCTCTCAATAGACACATGTGGCAGACAACTGCTCTAATGGTCGGTACAGATATAAAACATTTCCATTGTCACAGAAAGCTCTATTGACCAATGCTGGCCCAGTATAATGCCTAGCATGCAATAGCTGCCATATGAAAATTCAAGACACTAATTATAAACTAATAAAGACATTTTGAATATCTAAGATTATATGAGTAAAGTTTGTTTTCAAAGAAGATAAATTTCCTTTTTCTGTAGATTTTTGAGCAATCTTAATATATACATTATGTCAGAATAATCACTATGCTAATCAGTTGATATAATTTAAGCTATTAATTACTATAAAACATCAATTCAGCTACATTGTCTCTCAATTATCATTAAAACTATCTTATATTTGTATAATTTAATTATAGGAAACTATTTAGCATAGAAAGCATATTCATTTAACCTTCACAGAACTCTAAAATTAAGGATTATCATTTCTGTTTTATAGGTATGGAAACATGTTCATGGAATCAAATGACACCGTTACACAGCTGTATTCAAATTTAGAGCAATCAAGGGATTATCTATAGTGCGTGCATGCTCAGTCACTCCGTTACATCTCACTCCTTGTGACCCCATGGACTGTAACCTGCCAGGCTCCTCTGCTCACATAATCTTTCAGGCAAGAATACTGGAGTGCGTTGCCATTTCCTTCTCCAGGGGATCTTCCCGATCCAGGAATCAAATGCCTACCATATAATAAGGGCCTAATAAATATTGCATTTTTGTTGTTGCTGCAGTTATGATGAAGAGAATGATGACCTGAGGTCACCTACGGTAATAATTAGTATTCAAAGATGGCTCCCAGTGAGGAATAAGCAATGAATGAGCTTATTCATGTGTGTGTGTGTGTGTGTGTGTGTGTGTGTGTGACAGCTGCTCAGTCGCGTCTGACTCTTTGTGACCACATGGGCTATACAGTGCATGGAATTCTCCAGGCCAGAATACTGGAGTGGGTGGCCTTTCCCTTCTCCAGGGGATCTTCCAAACCCAGGGATCGAACCCAGTCTCCCACATTGCAGGTGGATTCTTCACCAGCTGAGCCACAAGTAAAGCCAAAGAATACTGGAGTGGGTAGCCTATCCCTTCTCCAGTGGATCTTCAAACAGGGGTCTCCTGCATTGCAGGCGGATTCTTCAGCAACTGAGCTATCAGGGAAGCCTGAGCCTATTCATGCCTTTATGTCATCTACTTACATACTGAATGCTGGGCTGACCTGTGACTGCCTTCAACCCAAAGAACGTGGTAGAAGTGACACACAATTCTAGTTCTGAGCTTAAGCTTTTAAAAAGGCCTGACAGCTTCTTCTCATGCGCTTTTGCGAGCCTTTAAGCCAACTTGTAAGGAGTCTAGTTAACCTGATAGAGACATATGGAGAAACCATGTGGAAAGACCACAGAGAGGGAAACCATGGAGATTCTACAAAGCGATCAAGGAGCCTCACCATCTGATCATTCTATCTGAACACAACCTTCCAGTCATCTCTCCCAAGACACTGGGACCATCTTTCACATTCTAGCCATGGCCACCACTTGGCCACAGTCACAAAAGTGACCCCAAGTGAAAACCAGAAGAGTCATCCACTGAGCCTTAGCAATCAATAGAAACATGAAAAATAATTAAATGCTATTTTAAGCCAGCTGGTGGTTAAGTGGTTTGTTATAAATAACCAACAAATAACCAGAGCACCTAATACTTGCTGTAAAACTACATATGAAATCTTCAAAATCATTGTAGTCAGAGATAATATTTAGGTTTCTCTATCTATTGTCTTCTATTTGATACGTTCTCATTTATTATATCTGTCAAATATATTTCATATCTAATTTTTTCTAACAGATTCTTTGCTATGTTAAAGTAAATCTACCTGATTTACCATTCATATAACCTCTTTCTTCCAGTTTTACATCTTTGATTCACAACATTTTCATTATCTGTGATATTTCCCTTTTTCATAGAGGTCAATCTCTTTTCACTTTCTTCTTCCCGGAAGCCTTCCTCCACTTTACTACTATTTTTCCATGGCTCACATACACACATTTTGACCCACATTAATGCACTGATATATTTATAGTAGATGGCTTATTTAGCAGTAAGTTTCATTTGTGCCTCAGTCTGATTTTGTCTTTGAAGAACAATGTATACTTTTGTATTTTTATGCAGTACTCACTATATCACACAACTCTATATATAGATTGTCTCCCAGGGACATACTAACATCACCAAGCTCTAGAAATAGCTGGCTATAACACCAATGTCAGTTCACTAACATAATAAGAAAAATGATTTTCAAAGTAACATCAGTAGACTAGAATGATTTTATCACATTATGGTGGTTTTAACCTATAGGCAAACAACATGGGAAGCTAAATATAATCAAAATCTTGCTTATTGAGGGTGAAGTGTTTCTTAATACAATTTGATTGTATTATGGAATCTATCTAAGAGAATCTCATATATCCATAGCCACAATAAGCTTACACCCATTGCCTAGCCATGCAAGTTCTCAGGTCAGGCATACTCTTTCTACACTGTATTAAATAAATACTCTTGACTGGATCTTTATTCATTCAAAAATAGTTATGAAGCATCAACTATATATCAGGCATTAAGGATAAGAAAAAAAAAAAATACGACCTAAGGGTACAAAAATACTCATCCTGATGGAAGTTACATTTTAGGAAAAGTTTCTGACTTACTACTAAACTCTCAAATAAATTCTAAAAAAAAAATTTTTTATGTATGCTCATATGTATAAAGCTATTGTTTTCTATATTAGAAAATTTATATTTTACCTGGAATTCTGAGCCTATAAAACTGTCAGAATAAGCACATACCTACTGATGCTGAGATTAAGAACTTCAGTTTGCCAGATGTGTAAACGGTTAGACCATGCTTCTCAGGGCATGAGTGTAAAGCATTAAATCCTTGTATTAACAAGAATCATTATAACCCTTTATTTCAAAAGTGATTTAGAATTTTTTAAATAAATCCAAAGCAACCATCTAGGGCAGTCTATATTTTCTGATACATCCTTTAAACTAATGCTCATTTCTACAAAAATCACCAAAACACCTAAATGAAAGGAGAAGTTTATTTGGTTCAACCTAATGTTATCCCACTGCTGTCAGTTTTTAAGCCTCATCATCACCTAATAGGGAGCACATATGCTATGCCTCTGACTAAGCTAATAAGGTATCCAAGGGATTTTAAAAATATTTAACTGGGTTTAGTAAAAATCCTCCCCCCACCCCCACCCCCTGCTTTCTAAAAGTATAAAGCCTTTAGTCTTCAGCAATACAGATTGAAGCACCTGAAAATGTCTATAAACACATTTTCCCTGCTTATCTAGGGTTGTCCTCTGTTCACTGGGATCAATGTTTAGACTGTTTTCAGAGAGGGGACAGCACCTTGTCAATGCCTGTTACATGTCAAAGGGTCATCTGAGCTTGAATCCACCATCGGAGCCTGGAAGGAATGCATTTACTTTTAACAGGCTGAAGTTTGGGCCTGTGAAAAATTATTATGTCAAGGTATAGCCATTTAAGGAGGGTTAGTGTAAAGTTACTCCACCATTAGGCCTACGGACTGAAGTGATCAGCACTTCGAGAAAACTCCTAAGTATTAATGGAAACAGGAAATGATGACAAAGGTAAATAACAAAATACCACCTATGGTATGATGTTAAAAATAGTGCTATGGAATTCAAAGGGTTCACAGATTTGAATTACTAGATGTGGTTCCTAAAAGTACTCCTCGTTGTAACTTTGTGTTTTTCCCTAACAAAGACCTCGACAATAGAGATATTTTATCAGCATGTTTATTAACATCTTTCATGTACTATTTTATAAAAGTACAAGACTCCTTTTAGTAGCTCATTTTAGTCTCCTTTACACTCCTTCTACTTACCAATTCAAGCATGTGACACATATTTCTTTGCTGAAAGATTTGCTACAAGGCTTTGTTCTTTTAATTGGAGGAAACTGATTTTCAATGTTGTGTTGGTTTCTGCCATACAATGACATGAATCAGCCATAATTAAACATCTCCCCTCCTTCATAAACCTCTCTCTGCTCCCCCCATCCCACCCCTCTAGATCATCACAGAACATCAGACTGGACTCCTGTGTTATTCAACAATTTCTCACCAGCTATCCATTTTATACGTGGCGGTTTATATATATTGGTGCTACTTTTCCATTTGTCCCACTCTCTCCCTCCCGACTGTGTCCACAAGTCCGTTTTCTACACCTGCATCCCCATTCCTTCCCTGCATAGAGGTTCATCAATACAATTTTTCTAGATTTCTTATATATGTGTTAATATGTGATATTTGTTTTTCTCTTTCTGACTTCACTCTATATAATAGGGTCTAGGTTCATCCACCTCACTAGAATTGACTCAAATTCATTTTGTATTATGGCTGAGTAACACTCCATTGTATATATGGACCACATCTTCTATATCAATTCATCTGTCAATGGACATCTAGGTTGCTTCCATTTCCTGGCTATTGTAAATACTGCTGCAATGAACACTGGGGTACATGTGTCTTTTAGAACTGTGGTTTTCTCAGGGTATGTGCCCTGTAGTGGTGCTGCTGAGTTATATGGTATATTTATTCCTTGCTTTTAAAATAATCTCCATGCTGTTCTCTATGATGGCTGTAGAAGTTTACATTCCCACCAACAGAGTAGGAGGGTTCCCGTTTCTCCACATCCTCTCCAGCATTTCTTGTCTGTAGACTTTCTGATGATGGCCATTCTGGCTGATGTAAGAGGATACCTCATTAGAGTTTTGATTTGCATTTCTCTAATAATTAATGATGTTGACATCTTTTCATGTGTTTATTGGCCATATGCATGTCTTCTTTGGAGGAATGTCTGTTTAGATCTTCTGCCTATTTTTTGATTGGGCTGTTTTGGAAAAACTCAAGAGTATTCATGATCAAATTCATCAACCTGGTCAGTGAAAAGTTATGTGTGGTTCAATTACACATTAGAAAGAGCATAAAGTCAGACATTTATTAGCTGTTTCTCATAGGATAGGTACTTAAATTCTGTTCCCTCATCTACTAAAAGAAGTATAACAATACTACTTCAAAAGGTTTTTATCAGAGGGAATGAGTGTGAAATGTCTCTAATGTTGCCAAATCCACAAAGGTTAATTACATATTTATCACAGAACTGTATGAAAGAATAAGTCATACTAGAAGTGAAACTGAAGAAATTCAAAGCACCCAAAATACTTAATATTAATCATCGCCATCATGCAACTCCACCAGGTTTCCCCACAGGACTAAAAGGGTCACCATTCCATACTAAATCATTTTCATTAAGTGCACAAGCTTCAGGGGCTAAAAACAGTTTGATTTAGCAATTCAAAGGCAAAGGTACAAGGATTTCCTTAAGGTATATATAAACAGGGAGTTAAGCCAGGAGCTCTGTAGGCCCCCGGGGCAGGCGCTTGCTTGCAAATGAACGCATCCTTTGGACAGAGAATGCAGTAGACAGTACAGTGTGAGATGCAGTCTTGCGGGAGTTCCTCATGGTGAGCTTTCTATAGCCAAAACAGTGTTGACAAAGATTTCCGAACAGCAAAGGAACTGGGGCAAGGCTAACATCCATTCTGGTTTGGTTGGAGGGCAGTTCTTTACAAAATCATGGTTATGCCTTAAACGGTTTTCAAAAGGCAGAAAGCTGAATGAATTTTATGTTCCTTTCTTTTCTATTATCTTTCTAATATATCACCTAAATCCTTACTGTTACAGTCCCTTCCTCATCACTTCAGTGGAAAGAGAACAATCCAGAATTGGGTGAATTATTCCTAAGAAAGCCTGACCTATACAAAACCTAGTAAAAGGATTAGCATAGACTTCTTGCCTGCTGCGCTTTTATTTATGCACGGTTCATAAAGGCGCACTGCTGATTCCCATTTAGCTTGTTATCCACTCTAATCCCATTATTTTTCTGCTACTGTTGCCTCACCCTCAAATGTTCAGTTTCTGTACTTAGGATAGTTTTCTCCTCACAAGTGAATTCGTTCTTTACTGTCTCTATCAGACGTCATTCAACTTGTCAAAGGCTTTTTGAAATGCAATGTTCTTTCCCAGGATTTCACTTTCAAGGTACAGTGAAATGCCTACAAAGATCTGCACAACTGACAAATAAAATTATCATCAACATCTGCTGAATAAACATAAGGATGCTTATGGCATTATACAGATCACAGCGGATAACACAAAGGCACGTAATGCACTGTCCTCATGCAAACTGCCTGGTGAGGCCTGGTGGGCAGAAAAGACAACCACAAGTACAAAGCCATATATGGAAGTCAAGAAAAGAGAGTGCACTCTGAGAAGAAGCCAAGGTAGTTAAAGCCTGAAAGGAAAGTTAGGCTGCTTTTGAGGGTAAAGAAGGGAAATTAAAGGAACAAGGGCAAGGGAAATGGTTTTAGCAAAGACAAAATATTTCTGGAGCCCATCTGGGTCATAATAAGAGAACTAGGATGCCTGAAATCAAGACTATACCCAGGGGCTTAGAGAGAGAAAATGTAGGGCAATGGACTTGTGCCACATTATGGAGAACATTCCACACCGGGTCAAAGCAGTCAGAAGTATTCAACGAGGTCCTAGTGCGTGGTAGTTAAAGTACAACCTGGAAAGATGAGTTCAAATCTAGGCATTGCTACTAACTGGCTGTGACTCCTTGGGAAAATTACTTGCATTTATTTCTCCAGGTGTAAAGTGAGATTCTGAAGAGCTTCCACTTACAGAGAATTCTTGAGTATATAAGATAGTACATAAGATGAGCACAGTGGTGGCGCTAAGGGTGTTGATGAGCAAACATGCCTGATCCCTGTCATCGGGGATTTAGGGAAAAGGAGTTTGGATTTATTCAGTTAGATGAAAGAAAGCAAATTTTTTATTGTTCCTTTTAAACAGAGAAGCATCATGATGAAAACCAACTTAGAGGTAAATAATCTAATAATCTTGTAGTAGAAAATTTGCACAGCTAAAGCATATACCTGCCAGGGGTCTGACAGCAGAAACAGGATAATGAGTTTCTAGTGAAAAGTTATGAAAGATCAAAACTCTGGATTAAAAGATATGCAATTCATTTGCATGTTTGGTTGGGATCTGAAGTAGTAAAATAGAAACATTATTGTTATAAGGGCAAATTTTCTTTCTGCAGGATTTACTGTAGATTGCTCAATCTTTATTTATATTCATTAAAGAAATGAGAAATCATTTACTGACTCATGCCTTAGAACTCCTGAGATTTAACAATTGATTATAACAACTTAGCACTAAACCACTTCTCTCAAGGCCAAGGAAAACTCAGGCAACTCAAAATCATATCTATGAGCCATTAATTAAGCAATAAAGATAATTAATGGAACTAACACTGAGCTGAAGCCCAGTAGCTGTAGTAGTAGTCTTACTATTCTCATTATAACCTTGTAAAAATTCCACTATCTAATCTGGGTCCCAGATTCTTCAACATGAATAAATGGAACCAGAGGTACTCAAAAGTTCTTCCAGTTCACAAATTCCAGGATTTTATGATGTAATTCAAAGAGCTGGTCATTCCAAACTACTTTGGTAGAGTGTTTTATTAATATGGTCTCTTAAAGGTTAGCATAAATTTTTTCGGTCATTTAATTAGAGGGCTGTACTCAGTAACATAGAAGATACATATAGAACACAATATTCTTCCAGTGGTGTGTGGGATTCAGCCATTGTGAGAGCCTATTGCTAGAGTTTTAGGAATATTAAAAGCCCTATGACATCAGGCTGTTAGGCTGAAATTGATCATGGTGGGAGAATTTATACCCTGCAAAACTGAAAATAACGCAAAGTATGTTTTGTACTTTTGTCTGTCTTTTCTGGAGAGTCAGTTGTTAAACATTTATCAACATGTTAAATGGAATAAGTAAATCAATATTATCAAGCAACTAAGGTTTGTTTCGCAGTTTTTGAATTATGATTGGCTCTGTGATAAAAAATAGTCGGAATTGTCTCAAAGAGTAATTCAGAACAAATAAAGAACATTTAAAACAAAGTGCCACATGATGTCAAAAATAACAAAACTACTCTTCCATTTTATCTCTTTCCTATTGTCTCGAGATAATTCTGATTTGTATAAATGAGTGCTGCCAAGAAGACATGGACCCTTGTTCTATATCCCAGCTGGAAATCACAGTCAAGACAGCTAGTTCTTAATAGAGTGACTTGTCCTCAGTGGGATGTCCTACGAAGTGGGTTAGCTTTAAACAACATCAGGGGTAAACAAGAAAACTCACCATCGCAGCACTGCCAGAGTTTAACAGCAACCCACAGAAAGAGCTAAAGGCAAGCATTACTCCTAATAAATACCCTGATATTGAATTTAAGGGACTCTAAATTTGGTTTGCAAGATTGCCAACACATGTTACAATGCTTCCTGGGATCCAGCACCACCACAGAATCATTCTAAAAGGAGCCAAGAGTAGAGGGTGAGAGAAGAGCTTTAAATCTGGATATAATTTCTCATAAATGAAATAAATGTGTCTTTTTAAGGATTTTTGCATGCCTGTTAACAAAGAAAGAGACACTGCAGATTTACAGGGCTAGAAGCCTGAAGTTCCAAGAGTCTTTGTTTGAGAAGAGTGAAATGTTCGAAGACAACTCACTACAAAATCCTGCCAGGACCCTTAAGATGATGATTAAAATTTTCTTTGAAGAGAGTGACCAAGTACAATAATCCCAGGAAGATTTTATCTCTTGATTCTTTTTATTTTTCTCACTGCTTTTTGTTAAAATGTGTATTGTACAATAGCAAGAATAACAACAAAAATAACTGACATTGCTACTACTTGGCACGTCATCTGATGTCTGGCAGTTTAAGCAATCTCAGATTGTGAGTGTACGTTCAGCTGTGTGTGTAATTTTTAGAGAAAGTTTTTAAAAGAAAAATTGCCTAAGGACCTAGAAAAATCATCCTAAAACATTTTTTTTCTATCAGGAGTGTGAGGTATATATTCTCCCATTGTATTCAAAATGGAATTTAGACTTAATTTCCCATTGCTAAGAATCCATTCAGTTCAGTCACTCAGTTATGTCCAACTCTTTGCGACCCCATGGACTGTAACATGCCAAGCCTCCCTGTCCATCACCAACTCCAGGAGTTAACTCAAATTCATGTCCATTGAGTTGGTGATGCCATCCAACCATCTTATCCTCTGTTGTCCCCTTCTCCTCCTGCCTTCAATCTTTCCCAGCATCAGGGTCTTTTCAGACGAGTCAGTTCTTTGCATCAGGTGGCCAAAGTATTGGAGTTTCAGCTTCAACATCAGTCCTTCTAACAAATATTCAGAACTGATTTCCTTTAGGATGGACTGGTTGGATCCCCTTGCAGTCCAAGGGGCTCTCAAGAGTCTTCTCCAACACCACAGTTCAAAAGCATCAATTCTTTGGCACTCAGTTTTCTTTATAGTCCAACTCTCACATCCATGCATGACTGCTGGAAAAACCATAACCTTGATTTGTTGGTAAAGTATTGTCTCTGTTTTATAATATGCTGTCTAGATTGTTCATAACTTTCTTTGCTAAGAATAAGGCCTGTAAAATGAGCTAATCACTCCTTTATGGCCCTAACAAGCCACATCTATTAGAACTACTAGTAGTAGCAACATTTTGAAGGGTAGACCATTTGGAAATCACCAACATTTATTAATTAGTTCCATTAGCATTCTTAGGAAATAAAATGACAAAAAGATTTTGTACCCAATGGAAAAAAATTTAAAAGAGTTGGTGAAATTTAGTTTGAAAATTAATGTTGATGTATTATGCCTTACCCATAACTCTATTTTCTTCTTATGACACCTATGTATGCTGAATCCATAAGAAAACATTTCCTGAGATAAAATGAATAAAAGGGCAGAAAACTGTCTTTAAAAGGAAGGCATCAAATCAAGCTTTCCAAGTGTAACCTTGTTCTCTTATTGGTGTTGGTTATTGTTACTATTATTATTATTCTTTATTAACATATGAAAACAATGTGGTGACATACTTTTAGCAGAAAAATGAGCGGTTTCTCTCATACTGACATAAAATTATTATAAAACATGAAGTCTCCTCTAATGCTTATGAAAGAGAATTATTGGTTGTGTGTAGTGATTTTCATTTCTGTTGGAGTAGTTATATCTGTCAGTTGGGCTGGGGAAAAAAGAACCATTTATAAAGTATAAATGTTCACTTTGAAATTTTCATGCAAATTTGGCAATGAAAAAAAACCCTGTAAACAATTTATGTCTAAAGTAGAAGATTCCTGCTGCTGCTACAAAACAAAAAAGTAACCACAGCAAATGCATTATAGACATCACACTAACCAAGGCTGACAGTGCTAGGATGGGGAATCAGACATAATCTTATTATTTGGCTATAGTTTGGACAGCTTCTAGGCATGACTTAAGAAACAGAATTCAAAACATTATTTTCTAAAATGGCAGCTTCCCATTCAAGCTTCTGTTTCCAATTTGTCTTCTCCCTCACACTCCACTCCTCTCCCTGCTCCCCTCCTCTCACCCTCTTCTTCCTCCCGTGGTTACCTCCTTACTTTCCTCCTGACTTCTTGGTCAGCTATTTCTGAAGTGGTAAAATACTTCCTTGGGATTTCCTGTTTGCCTATTATAAACCACATGCAAATTATCTCAGTATTATGCTAATCATGAAGGTTGGGTGGGATGAGTGACTCTCCTCACATGTAAATGTCAATGACTCTCTCACATGTAAAGTCATTGTTGTGAAGGGTGTGGGGCCAACTTTTTCTTAAGTGAGTTTACCAAGAGTCATTATCGAGGAACTAAATCTTTGGAAACATTTATACAAAACATGGTGATAGTGGGAACCAGATGCTTTCATTTCTATTACAATGCTTTTGGGAGTTGGGCCTTTTTTTTCCTTCTTTTTTTTTTTTTTTTTCCCCTCTCTCCCCTGGTATAAAGAGCAAGTTTCCACACTTTATCATGGACATGTTGCAGTAAACTGTGTCAAAGTCTGCTTCCACTAATCGGTGGCTATTATTAATATCAATGGAGAAGAGCTATAAATTCCACCCTGACATGGCTTCAGTGGTGTGAACCCCTAGATCTTCTCTAATCCCAAGATTAGATACTGAAGTGCCGTTTCAATTGCACGATATTATCACTTCCTATCACTTGGTCGCGTTTCAGACTGCAGCATTTACTGACAATACTTTCCAAGCTGTTGCTAAGTTGTGAGCACTCCAGCTTATCTGCTGCTCCTTTTACAGCCTTAACTAGCAAGACTCTCTCAGAAGAAGTGTCCTGCTAATAATACCACCAAAAACAATCTGCTTGTTTTATCCCCTTTAATACAAAAGGTCCTTGATAGTCACAAACACTTACTTACTCTAAATCACTCTCAATGAAAGAATCAGTCTCCTTTTATTGATTAATTTTTTGGACCTATGATAATTCACATCCCTGTTTCTTTCTCTTTGGATGTCTTATTGACATCACGAAAATCATGTGAAGATGTGAGGAACTCTTTGTTGCTATTCATGGCCTGTTTTTTTTTCTGTGAAAGATTACTTCCTGTTCATCTCTACAGTAGGAATGATGAATTAAGCACTTTAGAGAATTAAGGAGAAGTCAGTCTCCTTACTGTAACAGACAACAAAGACAGTTAAAATAGCTTGACATATTTCATGAGAAAGTGTATTTTTTCATCTGAAAATAGGACTTTCCAAAGTTTCTGGATCATCAGAATTTGGTATATATGTAATTTCATACACACAGAACGCTGGGTAACGCTGAATCTGCTTGGCTCCTCCACTTGGATAGCGAGTAGAGCTAAGGCTCAATAGGAGCAAAAGTGAACAGCAAATTATCTGAGCAAACCACTCTTTGGCAATATTCCCAACTTCCTAGCCACAGCAAGCCAGTGTCTTCACTGATGCTCTTGTTTTATTATACATCCAACTCCTGAACAGATCCTGTGTGCCTAACACTCAAATCCAACCACTCCCTACCGCCTTTTCTCCTCTGGTCATACAAGCCAGTGTATGTCCTTACAAAAATTTTTGCACTCACATCTTGATTAGATTTTAGTCTTTCACTCTTCCCCCTTTAAATATTTTCTTAACCGAGCATCCAGAGTGATTCTTTTATAAAACACTTCAGATTATAGGAATCTTATACTGAAAACTTTCCTTGGTGTTCCTTCCCAAAAGTGAAAAAAAAAAAAAAACAACTAGATCCATCATTGATTACTTGTGTTCATCTCTACAGCAGGAATGGTGGATTAAGCACTTTAAAGAATCCAGGGGAAAACCAAAGTCCTTACTGTAATGCACTAAGAAAAATAGCTTGACATAACTGATGAGAAAATACATTTCATCTGCAGAAATAGGGCTACAAGACTGCAAGGGCTGGCCAGCGTTTCCTGCTCCTTTTCATTCCAGTGACTCAGGTCACTTTGCTCTTTCCTCAGCACTGTGCCCATGCGCCCTCTCAGGCACTTGTACTGTTTGCTGGCATCCCAGAAACCCATGTGGATCACTCCTCTGCTTCTTTCAGGGCTCTACCCAAATGTCTTGTTCTCTGTGATGGGTGGGGAGAAAATAGGGTGTTTGGGTTTGACATGTACACACTGCTGTATTTAAAATAGATAACCAACAAGGTCCTACTGTTGAGCACATGGAACTCTGCTCAGTATTCTGTAACAACATGAATGGGAAAATAATTTGGAAAAGAATAGATACATGTATATGTGTAACTGACTCACTCTGATGGACACCTGAGACTAACACAGCACTGTTAATTCACTACGTGCATGTGTGTGTGTTAAGTCACTTCAGTCCTGTCCGACTCTTTGCAACCCCACAGACTGTAGCCCACCAGGCTCCTCTGTCCATGGGATTCTCCAGGCTAGAATACTGGAATGGGATGCCATGCCCTCCTCCAGAGGATCTTGCCAACCCAGGGATCAAACCAGAGTCTCATATGTCTCCTACATTGGCAGACAAGTTCTTTACCACTAGCACCACCCGGGAAACCCTGCTAATTTACTATGCTCCAATATAAAATAAAAATTTTAAAGATTAAGCTTTAAGCCCCACATCTCTCTGTATTCCCTTTCTTCAATTTCATTTTTCTCCTTAGAACTTTTCACAATCTGTTATATATTTTATTATTTACTATGTTTATTGCCTGACTCCTCTCACTAGAATATAAACCCCATGAGGATGCACATGTAGGTCTGATTTATTTGCTGCTTTATTCTTAGGCCTTAGAAAGTGCCAGGAACATGCTGCTGCTGCTAAGTCACTTCAGTCGTGTCTGACTCTGTGCGACCCCATAGACGGCAGCCCACCAGACTCTGCCATCTCTGGGATTCTCCGGGCAAGAACACTGGAGTGGGTTGCCATTTCTTTCTCCAATGCATGAAAGTGAAAAGTGAAAGTGAAGTCGCTTAGTTGTGTTCGAACATAGAGTACCCGATAAATACTTGTGGAATATTTACATCTCTGTATCTATTGCATTGTCCTGAATGTCATCTGTGTTTGCCTAGTAGCATGATATTTTTGGAGGTGACTAGAATTATTAACATTAGACTAGACCTTGAAAAAAGTAAAGTATAATTTTATTCATTTATTTAACCCCGTAAAATTATGATTATCTATTGATTTTATTAAAGAAAAATAACAAAAAATCTACATTTTATAAGCATAGTATTAGTTTCCTTAATCACAACTAAATAATTTAAAATTATATACAATATATACAACTAGATACAATATACAACTAGATACAATAATCCACAATAGGTTATATAATTCTAGATGTTAAGATCTCTATATATACTTGATGCATTTAATGATAGGTTGTAAAAGTTGAAGACAAAAACAGAAGTTTTTAAATCGCAACATACGTAATAAATAAATTGGAACAACTAGAGATTCCTAAAAACAAAATGTATTATATTGATCCACCCACAATATAACTTGATCTCAGGGACTTTAAGATACTTATGAGTAAACTTCAAGGGTATTTGCATTTAATTACTGAATAAACAAGTGTAGCTGGTATATAAGCCAGGGACTTCTGGTAGCACTTTGTCAGTTTTCTTTGATCTCTGGAAGTTTTAAGTCCTTTTCCAGACTTTAGCTAATTACTAGGGACTTTTGTCCCCTGTTCCACCTGCTTTTTGCTTTGTTCAATCTCACCAGTTGTTTTGTCTGTCATTACACTGACTTTGGCATGAAAGCCAGCTCCCTGTCAGTGTGTACAAGAAAGTAATCCTTTTTGATAGTACTAAAGATTTTAGAGGGGCACACAGCGAAGACTTATCACAGAGCATGCAGTTTTCCCCCATTTTTCTGGTTCTTCTCTTTTCTTTCCTCCTCCACTCCCTTCTCACTCTTCCTCCCTTTTAGAAACAAAGCAAGTCTTCTCTGCAATTCATGTTTAGTTGACTGCTGAATTCTTATGTTTTGTTGCATGAAAATATTCTGCTTGCTTCTGGGACTGTCATCTACCCATTCAGACTAGTGAATGTCTTTTCTGAAATAAAAGAAACATTTATATCCACAAGGAAAAATGCTGGTTAGAGCTGCTAACATAATAAGTTAAAAATTAACTTCCAAGCAGTTCATCTTTGTAATGATAAGCAGCTTATAATGGTAAGCATCTTATAATGATAAGAAGAATTGCTCTAGTAGCCTTCAATAAAAACAGCATTTAGTTCCTACTTTGCTCAGAAAGGATTATATGCAACTTGAAAATACCACAGCCTAGTTAATTATTATACTACAAACAAAAGTAAATGAGAAAATGTGCAAAGGGAAAATAAACATAACTAAGATGAAGCCAGAAATAGGATTAGTATATTAAACGTCTACTGAGGAATAACCAACAAACTTAGATCTGGTTTTGTCAACTATCATTTCAAAGTGGGAACCTAGTCAGTCCCATAATTCAGTTGCCGTTAAAAAAGAAATGGGTTTCTCAGAAACCCAACTAATTATGGCATAAAGATTTTTTTAAAGTCTATATCTTCATTAAAAAGATACTGTGTAATGAGGTAAGCAAGTTCTCAAAAATATTCTTAGAATAAATAAAATATGAGTGTAAAAGAATACTTCAATGGCATAAAAGCTAAGGGCACTTCAGTTCAGTTCAGTTCAGTCGCTCACCCGTGTCCGACTCTTTGCAACCCCATGAATTGCAGCATGCCAGGCCTCCCTGTCCATCACCAACTCCTGGAGTTTACTCAAACTCATCTCCATCAAGTCGGTGATGCCATCCAGCCATCTCATCCTCTATCGTCCCCTTCTCCTCCTGCCCCCAATCCCTCCCAGCATCAGGGTCTTTTCAAATGAGTCAACACTTCACATCAGGTAGCCAAACTATTGGATTTTCAGCTTCAATATCAGTCCTTCCAATGAACACCCAGGACTGATCTCCTTTAGGATGGACTGGTTGGATCTCCTTGCTGTCCAAGGGACTCTCAAGAGTCTTCACCAACACCACAGTTCAAAAGCACCAATTCTTTGGCACTCAGCTTACTTTACAGTCCAACTCTCACATCCATACTTGACTACTGGAAAAACTATATTTAATAAAAATAAATTTTTGAGAGAAATAGTCAATTCATTGATTTATTTTCCACTTTAGTAGACATGGAGTGTCAAGGAATGTTCCTTTCTTTTATTTCAGTGATTAGTGTTATTATAATCATTGTATAGTCTTCTACAAGCAAGGTAATACATTATTAATTTATTCTAAAAAAGACTATATTAAAATTTCATTATTTAATTAATTGCATTATTTGAGATTTGAAGTATCTGATATTTTAAGAATATAATCTTATGCTATAAATACAAATTGAAAGAAGAAAAGTCATTAAAACATAAAGCAAGAATTGATTTTATTTTGATGAAATACAATTAGGGGATGAAAAACATAACTTTTATCAGATTTATGTCTTAAGCCAAAAGTGTACATTTGTCATTGCCTCCTGAATGTGAATCTTTTGTATGAAAACATTGTTATCTCCCATGAGGGATAGAATGAAAGAGGGGGAATAAAAATATGTGTGAGGCATCTAAGAGTCTCTGGATGAGACTAATTTAATGATTGAAATATAATCAATGGGAAACATATGTACTTATTTCCCCTTAAAATTCATATTTAATGAAAAAAATGACCCTCACAGCTGACAGTTTATGATGTGATGTCCTCCCTTTAGCCATGTCCAATTTTAATTTTATTAAAGCTATGTTTCTCTAGTAATATGCTTTTCCATCAGATAACATAAACTATAAAAGTTTAGAAAGAACTAATGGGAAAATAGAATTTATAATCCTATCTCTAAGTTTGAGCTTTTTTGTTTTTTTTTTTTTTTTTGCCTCCCACAGTGGAAATATGCAGCAGGTGACTGAGAAAGATTGTATAAATTATTCTAAAGCTAAACTGGAATGCCTTTACCAAACTCCTCTTTCTCACAACTTCTTCATAATAGTAACAACACAGAACAAAAAGGAACAAACCAAGGCTGTCATTCAATCCACTGTCACAGTTGTTTAATACTGGTATCAGTTCCTTGTCTCATTTTCTCTCTGCCATTGGGTTTTAAATATTTGGAATACGAACCCTAGATTAAATTCATGGTCAGTAGATATGAGTTAAGCTATTAACACATTTCTAAAAAAATGAAAAACAGATGTAATTGTGCTGAAGGACAAAACATATTAGAAGAAACAAAACCCAGATCATCTGAATAAAGGACTTACAGGAAAAGCAGAAACTATTTTTTCAAAAAGAATCTTGGAGAGATTCTACCATCCTAGCAATTAGAAGAAAAGAAAAAGAATTAATGAAAAAAGAGTGTAAGAATTGGGGCTGAATCATGGGGAATAAAGGAAGATCTATTTGTGAACAGTTCTATCAGTTGACTTCTTTGTACTCATTCCTACCCACAAAGCTTGATTGACAAAAAGAAACTAGTGGTCTTCTCAACTGAATAATTGAGTCATCAGCCTTGGGAGATGCAAGCGTGGATGTTAGTGCCTCAACAAAACCTTGATAATTCTGCTGAGGGGCACTCAGTCACCAACTCTGCTCTCCTACACAACATGTAGCCTGTCAGCAGCCAGTTCTACTTGAGTATTCAGAATTTCCACACCTCTCATTTATGAGACAGTCTATCAGGAACATACCCCCCTACCCAGAAGAAAGAGCTATCTGAAAAAATAAATTTTTCTTTCATTTCCAAATGTAAGTAGACAAGTAAGAGTTTCAAGACATCAGGACAAAATCCATTTGAAAATCTATAGTTGGAAGAAAAAAGAAAATCTATAGTTGATAGGAGAGGGTACAGCTCCCGGTTGCCAGTTGAGCCAATGAACTCTTTTCCTGGTATTTTTGAATATGTGGCAAAGAATGTTGTCTGGGTCTATCAACAGTCATTTGGGTATGATAGGTGGAGAGGCTATAGTTTGTACTACCAATACTCTTTCCAACAGGGAGAAGATAACTCTATCATAAAAAAAAAAGAAAATAAGCACCAAAAAAAAAAAAAAAAGCAAAGATGAGACACAAAATTTTGTTGGCATCCAGATTATATTCTATTACAGTTGTCTCTGAATCTCAAATACGTCTATGCTTTGCCAGCAGTTTAGCACTCGTATAATTCTATAAATTCCTTTGTTTTTCAATAGCTTGAAAATACATCATAATGTTTGAAAATAATTACTGAATACATTGCTTTTATAAATTATCTCAGTAGACATGATATATTTTGTGACATGATATGACAAGTCATAAAACCAACCAGAATTTACTTTTTAACATATATTTTAATCATCACACAATTAAGACATTCTATATATAGTCCATGTATATTGTCACCCTGCTTATTTAACTTTTATGCAGAGTAAATCATGAGAAACACTGGGCTGGAGGAAGCACAAACTGGAATCAAGATTGCCAGGAGAAATATCAATAACCTCAGATATGCAGATGACACCACCCTTATGGCAGAAAGTGATGAAGAACTAAAGAGCCTCAGGATGAAAGTGAAAGAGGAGAATGAAAAAGTTGGCTAAAAGCTCAACATTCAGAAAACCAAGATCATGGCATCTGGTCCCATCACTTCATGGCAAACAGATGGGGAAACAGTGGTTGACTTTATTTTTGGGGGCTCCAAAATCACTGCAGATGGTGACTGCAGCCATGAAATTAAAAGATGCTTACTCCTTAGAAGGAAAGTTATGACCAACCTAGACAGCATATTAAAAAGCAGAGACATTACTTTGTCAACAAAGGTCCATCTAGTCAAGGCTGTGCTTTTTCCAGTGGTCATGTATGGATGTGAGAGTTGGACCATAAAGAAAGCTGTGTCAAACAATCGATGCTTTTGAACTGTGGTGTTGGAGAAGACTCTTGAGAGTCCCTTGGACTGCAAGGAGATCTAACTAGTCCATCCCAAAGGAGATCAGTCCTGGGTGTTCATTGGAAGGACTGATGTTGAAGCTGAAACTCCAATCGTTTGGCCACCTGATGCGAAGAGCTGACTCATTTGAAAAGACCCTGATGTTAGGAAAGATTGAAGGCAGTAGGAAAAGGGGACAACAGAGGATGAGATGGTTGGATGGCATCACTGACACAGTGGACATGAGTTTGGGTAAACTCTGGGAGTTGGTCATGGACAGGGAGGCCTGGCGTGCTGCAGTTCATGATGTTGCAATGAGTTGGACATGACTGAACAACTGGACTGAACTGAACTGATGCATATTCCAATAGCACTGTTGATTTCAAAGAGGCCTTTGGGACTCAGCTTTTGGAACTGCCTTCTAAACATTTTACAGAAAGCATTACAGTGTTTCCAAAGATTCATGTCATTGAAGGTAAATATCATATTATTATAGATTCCATTTTTATAAATTAATTAGAAGGTGAAATCTTCTCAGGTACATTGAGTACGGCTGGGGATAATGAAGAACAGACAAATATATTTAGCCTTAGTCACTCCAACCTTAATCTCTCAGAGCTAAGTGTTAATGGCCACCATGATGTTTTGACCATTATACTGTAAATCATTTTTGTCCTTAGTCATAATATAATTATTTGAGTCCAGATTGGATGTTAATTTAAATATAATTATAAAGCAATAAAGAATGTATGTTGTTTAAATTAGATAGGTTATGCTGTGTAAACAATCCCAAATTCTCATAAATACATGTGATTTTTGTGTTCATTCACATTTAGTATCAGATAGTAGGGTTTGGGGTTAAGTGCTCCCCAGCTGGGCCCCACCAATCCCAGTGTGGAAGGTTTTCCTATACCACCAAGCAATTCTTAGACACCAGTTGTGTGTCTTACAATCCAGCTCAATTCTGCCATTACCCAGAGCCAGATTCCATGGATTAGGGGCTCCAACCTGCAGGACTGCTCCCCTCCTCACCTCTCCCCATACACACTTCAAACATCTATTATGCCTCTCACAGGCCAACTATAGCTCAGAGGCTCCCAGGAATTCTTCCTTAGGTTCAATTAATCTGCTAGAGCAGCTCACAGAACTCAGGAAACCAGTTTACCACTAGAGTACTGACCCATTGCAAAGGATATTAAAGGATACAAATCAACAGCCAGATGAAGAGATATAAAGAGCAGAGTATATGGGGAAGAGAACAGAGTGTGGCACTCTCCTCCATTTCCACACATCATCAACCAAGAAGCTCTCTCAACTCCAACCTTTTGGGTTTCTATGGAGGTTTTAGTACATAGGAATGATTTGCTAAATCGCTGACCACTGGCAGTTAGCTCAACCTCCAGTCCTTCCCCCTCCCCAGACGTTAGTGAGTGGGACTAAAAATTCCAAATCTCTAATCACTTGGTTGGTTCTCTGAGCAACCAGCCCCCAAAATTAGGCCCCTCAAATTACCTCAGGAATATAACAAAAGACAATTTTGTTGCTCTAATCACAGGAAATTCCATGGGTCTTAGTATCTCTGTGCCAGAAACATGGGGAAAAAACAAATATATATTTCTTATAAATCACAATATTACAAGTAAACAGAGTTTCTCTGTTAGAAGCAATTGGCCAAGGGCCAGGATAATGGAGACAAAGGAGGTATCACCACCTTGTAGTTGTACCATTAGAGATTTGATCCTGTTGGTCACCGTGAAAGGGAAGAGAAAAACCTAGAGAACCCCATGTGTATCTTTCACAGCCTTGGCCCAGAATAACAAACCATTTTCTCCTCACAAAATGCTCACTGGCTAAAAGCAGTCACATGCCTTGCCAACCTGCAAGGAGACTAAGACACGGCAAACTGGACATGGCTGTCTCTGTCACAGAGCTGGGGTCAGAAGCCACTTCACGATGATCTTCACTAGTTCCCTATGGTCAGCAATCTTCTATTGTACATCAAGGTGTCTCTTTTACATTATAAAATGTATTGACTGTTTTAAAAAAATGTGTGACAGTTATTTCCAATTTGACCTTTCACTTCTGAGGAATAAAGCATACCAATATCAGCAATACCATATTTATGGAGAAGAGTTTTCAAATGAAATTATAGCCTAAAATGTTTTATCTCCTCAAATAGGAAAAAAAATAAAGATTATATAAATGATTTAATTTTATTAAAGAAAAAGAAACACCTAATGTATTTATGTAAGCAATTTTTCTATTTTGATTCTATAAACTTAAACTGTACTTGAAGTTTATTTTAAATGTCCCCAAATCAAATAGGTTATTTTCACACTGACTGGTAAGCAACCTTATTTTTCTCATATAATTGATTTAAAGCAACTAACTGATTCTATTTGTTAAAATGACAATATGTTTTATATTGTAAATACTATTAAGAATTGAATAAACTGCTTTATAGTAAAATCTTTAACAATACATTGATAAAAGATTTTATTTATTTAAAATCACTTCTTATCACTTACCATGAAAAAAGATGTTTCAAAATTTCTATAGTGATAAAAATGGGTTGCTAAGGGAAATATATATATATATATACACACACATACACATATTTAGAAATTGCTAGCATAGAAAAAATGTTTTTTCTGAGCTGATATTAAGAAATCTGAGTTCTCAAACTAATTCTGGGTTCTCAAACCCATTTCTCTTGTCAGTAAATCAAGGGTTTGCTGGAAGATTTTTGAGGAACAAACAGGGGACCCTCACAGGAACCTCCCATCAGATCATGTATTTGTGATAGGAAGGCACTGAGAAGCCTTTGAAGGCACTTCTTCAAGGCCAAATCATATTACAGCAGACTCAATCAAGTTCTCCTCATTCTGCATCCTTCCTTTTCCAAAAACTTTTCAGTGATTTTCTTAAGACTGCATCATTAATTAGGATAAAAAGGCATAGTAAAACTCATGAGAAGAGATAGCATAGCAGAATAAATTTCAAAAGGAAAAAAATACTTAAAAGAAAAGCACAATGAAATATGAGAAAAGTGATTTCACCACAAAAGACTGGTCACCCAAGATATGATTATTTGATCTGGTATGAAGAGCATCATTAGAAATGCATTCTCTACATCCTAAAACATTTAATAGCATCTTAGCTAATCAATCAGTGTGGAGAATTTTAAAAAACAATATCAAAAATCCAATGCCAGCATTTGCATTCTTATTACATCAGTGTCCAAGTATTGATAGAAAACATTCACCTTGGTTTATAAATGTTTTATGGGCAATTGTTGCCACAAAAAAAACTCCATCAGAATAACTCAAAATAAATGTCTCTAAAACTAAGTACATTTTCATTTAGTATTTGTTAGCCATCTACTTATAACTCAATCCCATTTTTTTGGCCCATCTACTATAGGGTTATGAGTCTGTTTATTTTCAAGTTGTAGAAGCTTTTGCAAATCTAGGTATTAAAGTTTTATCCATCAGGTACTTTGAAAGTTTTTTTTTCAATCTATAAAATATATGAAATGCATCAAATTCTAATCCTCAAGACCCTTGTTGATGAGTCAACAGATTCTATGATTCTTTATTTAATATTCTTAAATATGGACTATAAGAAAAATCAAGTGTGTTTTCTTATTTTTTCCTTTCTTTTACTGATGGGAAGTGGAAAAGGTTGTTGGAAAATAAGTAACGTCACTGACTCTTCTTCTGGTAGATGTATTTTATTCCCATGAGGAACAGTCACGGATAGCCTACCATTTTGTTTTAATTAAGTGTATTTCAATCAGAGAAAATCAGCCTTTTGTTTATTCTTCAGTTTCCTTCTACCAACCTTTCCACTTGTCCATAGTACAAAGAAAAGATGAAATCATTCAAAGGTAAAGAACTCAATCTGGAAGAAAATATAAATCAATGAACAGAAGCTTATTCCTCACTTCTTTATGATTAGACTGAAAACTTGTGTCCTCCCAAAATTCCTACACTGAAACCAAATCCCCAATGTGATAGTATTTGGAAGCAAGATGCCTTATGAGTCAGATTAGTGTACTTATCAAAGAGGCATCTGAAAACTTTCTTGTCCCCTTCTACTATGTGAGGACATAACAAGAAGATGACCATCTAGGAGCCAGGAGTCTGGCCCTCACCAAATACTAAATCTGCAAGGGCCTTGATTTTGGATTTCTTAGACACCAAAAACTGTGAAAAACAAATTTGTATTATTTATAAGCCCCCCCAGATGATGGTATTATTTTTGTTATGCTAGCCCAAATGAACTAAGATATTCATACCCTAAAATACACAGCAAGAACAGGAATCAAATTGAAATAAGCTATCAGAACTGATACATTAATATCCATAATAAACTAGAAACTGGGTTTTTTTAATTGAGAAAACAAACTGAGAATAAAACAACTTTATTACGGAATTAATAATAAATTAAAAGCAAAATGCTCAAAGTATATGCGATTTATTAAATAAAAGTCTTGAAATAATCAACATAAATGCAGGATGGGCAAGACCAAGATTATAAGGAAACTAAAGAGAAGGTAATACAAATGAAAGACAGATCAATATGAAGTAGACAACCCAGCAAATGGATCAGAAGATATGTTTGATGTTATACCTGGAAATGAAAAAAAAAAAAGAATGTGCACTTTGAAGAGCACATAGAAGAATTTGAGACAGACTGCTCAGTCCTAGTTTAGCCATAGAATGTCAAGGATTAAGAAAGACTTATTCAAGCATTTATATAGAAAAAGCAATTCACCTACATGAATGGAAAAATCAAGCAGGACTCAGATTTCACCACAGAAATATTCAGTGCCAGAAAACAGTTGCACACTGTGGATGAGTATGATGCAGGAGCATAACACCCGGCCAAGTAGTTATTCAAGTAAAAAAGGCAGCAGACATATTTTAAACATGAAAAAATTTAGGAAATGCAGCAGCCATAAGTCACTACTGATAAAAGGGAAAAAGTTTCAATGGCAAAACTCAATCACTTAAGAGATAAAGTTAAAAGCAAACATTTCTGAATTTATCTGTTGAAACTGAGAATTTAAAAACAAATTGCTAACTTTAATTCCAGGTCTTTTTTAAAAGCTGCATCTGACTCTCATTAGATTTCTTATTTTTCTACCGTTCCTATTAAAATTGCTATCTATGTCTACCTGTTTTCTGGCGCTGAATGTTACCATGAAAAAATCAAAGGCCTTCCTGATTTTCTTCCAGAGGTTCTACTTATTCTTTCTCTCTCTGGATACTGAGCACCCTTAAGTGTTCTTCTAGGTGAATTGCATTTTTTTGCTTGAAAACTTGCAGCAAAGTTACAATGGCTTCACAGTGTGGTTAGGCAGAGAGCAGGGCTGGGTCACCTTTCAAGTTTCTCTGGTTTTAATAGTGCAGGAAAAGATTCAGAAGTTTCCATATGTCCTTTGCTGCAGGGCCACTCTATATGGCCTTCTCAAAGAGCTGTTCCCTGGTGGTTCAGCTGGTAAAGAATCTGCCTGCAATGCAGGAGACTGGGGTTCAATCCCTGAGTCAGGAAGATCCCCTGGAGGAAGGAATGGCTACCCACTCCAGTATTCTTGCCTGGAGAAGTCCATGGACAGAGGAGCCCGGTGGGCTGTCGTCAGTGGAGTCCCAAGAGGAGGATATGACTGAACAACTAATATTTTGTTTTCAAGAGCTGTCTGTACAAGGGAAGCCAAGAGTAAGTAAGCTGTTACAGACATTTGAGACACTGCAAACCACCGCTGTTGGGAAGTACTGTTGTTTCTGATCCTGCCAGTCAGCAGTTGGGTGATAGGCTTGCCTTTAGCTCTATCCTGAAACATCAAGAGGGAGCCTCTTTTCTCCATGGACTCTAGCTAATGTTCTTCAGGTTCTCGGGTAGGAAAAGCCTCAGCCATTTGGTACACTATTCCCTGCTCTTCTGTAGGCAGTGGGGTCTCCCAGGTCCTCCTAATGCATAGACCATCCTTCCACTGATAGTTCACCCATCTCATGAGCCATGTCCTTTGTAAAGGTATCAGGGTTCTGATCTTTTCTCCACCCTTTCTGCCTCCTGAAGCAACCCCAGGGGTCGCAGTGGCAAAGAATCCAACTGCCAATGCAGAAGATGCAAGTTTGATCCCAAGGTAAGGAAGATCACGTAGAGTAGGAAATGGCAATTCACTCTAGTAATCTTGCTTGGAAAATACCATGGACAAAGAAGCCTGGTGGGCTATGGTCCACGGAATTGTAAAGAGCTGGACATGACTAAGCGACTGAGCATTCACACAGAGGGAAGCAAAGCCCTGTGCACACCCTCACCTACCAGATTCTGGCACGGAACAAAGTTTCATCCTCTATCTTAACTTCTGCCCCACTTGGGAGGGGTAGTTAGGCTATAGTGATGAACAGGGTGAGAACATGTATTCAACCTGTGTGGTAGTCATGGAAGATGTGAACCATTCAGAGTGCACTTGTCCTGCTGTGTAGACAGCTGCTGCTGCCGGATCTGCTCCAGATCCACCATCCTGTTTGCGTGGATGCCACACTTCCCACAGGCTCTTCCTAGCCAGTGACCAAGGATGGTGGGAGAACAAAAGCAGGCCTGTCCCTGTAAAATTCAGGACACTTCTGAAAAGCATCTTCAGCTCAAGTACTCCTTGTTGGCCTGGCCAGTTCAAGACCCTGCTACCCAATCATCTCCCTTCTCTCTCTCCCATCACAATATTAGACCTTAGGGGAGCAGTGGGAAAGATGAGGGTGAAACCCTGAAAACTGGTTACAGTAATCAAAATAACAACATCAACAATAGCAAAGCTTACTCAAACCCTATTTTATACTCAAAGAGTATTAAAAGTGAATGATGGCATACCTGGTGAGGTTAATTTTCTCCCTATCATCCCATTCTGAAAGTTGGGATATTTTATTAGAATATACACAAAATACATGAACTTTTGCTTGTGGCTAAGTGTGAAATAGGAATAGATCATTTTTAATAAAATGATGTATAATTTTAGCATTTTATACCCATTAGCTTATTTAAACTGCATGAAACTTGGAGATATAAAAATTATTTCCCCCTTTTATAGATGAAAAAAGATGCACTGAAAAGTGAAGTAACTTTTTCAAGGTCACACATCCATGGAGGAGCAGAGCTGGGCTCCAAACCCAGGTACAATGACTCTTCAGATGGCAAGAGTTGTCGCCAAGGCTACTGCCTCTTCACATGTTTCATGAACTGAAAAGAACCGCAATCTCCCTACTGATGTAAAAACTAAGCTATGCTCCCTTGCATTTAAGACTCAATAAGCTGTCCTGGACTCACTATTCCTGCTCCATTCCTTATTACTCTACTTCATGAACTTTAATTGTAGTCAAAGGAAATTGGATTTTTCTGTTTCTCAAACCTAAGTCTTTCTTTTCATATATTCATGACAGCATCTGTATTCAGGCTTTCCTCAGCAAGTACCATAGCCTCCAAACACATGTATATGTATTTTTCACTCCATAATTACTTCAGTTCAGTTCAGTTCAGTCTCTCAGTTGTGTCTGACTCTTTGCAACCCCATGGACTGCAGCACGCCAGGCTTCCCCTCCATCGATCACTTATCATATGCCCAGCACTTTGCAGACACTAAACATGCAATGGTAAAAATGACAGGCAAGTTCTTCATCCCCAAAGAATCTTATATTCTAGTGTCAGAGACTAGATGAATTAGATAAGATAAACACGGATTTCAGACAATGTTATAAATAGAAATACAGGAGGGTAAGAGAGAGAGTAACTAGGGCAGAAGCTTCTCTAATCAAATGGCATCTTAGCTGAAATGTGAAGGGTGGGAAGAGACTATTTGTGCAAATAGCCCAGGTGAAGGTTTTCTAAGAGAAAAGAAAAGCCATTAAAAGATCTTAAGCAGAATGCCTTTTTGAGCTCTGGGAAAGAGAAGATGTTGGTATGGATGGGTAGTAGCAGTGATGACAAGAGCTGTAGACTTGGTCAGGGATTGGATAGGTGATGCTAGAGAAGGGGGTGGAGATAGAGGAAGAATAAAAAGGATACCTCCTTAAGTCTGGACTTGAGCAACTCAGAAGATGCTGATGTGAGAAGTTGAGCATATGGGAGAGAACTCCAAGACTGACATTTCAGACATAGACTGCAAATTTCTAATCAACATCCAATCAAAGATATCAATTATGCAAGTTGTAATCTGGAGCTCAGAATCTGGTCATGAAATGATTCTGAGTCTTTCCACCATCAAGATGTGTTCACTGGATTCCCTGAGCTCTCATCAACTGTGTGCCTTTCTTTTCCCATTTATCATACAAAAGCTTTTGAAAAAATTCTGGCATGCATGGCAGTTTATACTTGAGTCATGTTAAAACACACAGACAAAAGATGCTAAAGCTTTTCTGCCTAACCTTACAAATTACTTTTTATCTACAAGTGCCCAAGAGATAATTATTGTCCTTAGCCAATTATTTGTTATATTCACCTACTAGATAAAGCTCAGTATTGTCCATATTTATATTCCGTGTAGCTTCTAAGACACCATTTAATAATGCTATTATTGATATAAATGAATATCTGATCCCCCAAAAGTTCTGAAGATATTATACTGTACTTTGGGGAGAAGAAATAAATGACAACCCTGCTAAAAATCTAACACAGTCAAAACCACCTCCTGAAGTTATCTGACAATTGCAAAGCATCTATAAAGGACATCAAAAGGAAGAAGCAAATTTTTACAGAAAATTTTGCAAATACATAAATAGGTTTTAATTATTGTTTGAGAGAATTCACTTAACATATTTAAAACATCTTGTTATTTTTACAGACATACCTTAGAAAATTTCAATATATTAAATTCACATACTTCATGTCAGTTGAATAGTAACATTGGCTGAAATATATTATCATCCTATATATTATTATGTAAACAAATAAAACCATTCTTTTACTTTCTCTGTTTTTCATTTCTGTCATTTTTTTCCTTTTGAAGTGAAGGATATTTCAAAGTCATTCAAAAGATTGTACTGCTTTTAGGATTAATTGTATAATACAGTGCTGAAATTACAAATTGATTTTAAAGACTCTGCTAGCATGTCTCTCTGTATTTTAAATTATCATCCAAGCTCTAGGATGAGAAATTGAAAAGGTGATAAAAGCAACCTACTTATCCAATAGTTTATTACCTTTAAAAAATCACTAGTGTTTGATTTCAGGTGATATTATATAACATGACTCCCATGAAAGATTTATAGTTTTGCCATATGAGAGAGGGCTGTTTAAGCTCAATACAGCACTGTTGCTGTTTTATATCAGTAACTATCAAGCACATTTATTATCAATACCCTTGGTGCACCAAACAGCTATCCTTGGCCTCTTTGAAATATTTTGAACAGCTTTATGGAGCTATTAGCACTAATAATAATTTTCATCATGAATTGATAAAATAGAAACAGATTTGTGGCCATCATGACCTCTCTAGCAGGAGTGGCTCTTCTCATCTGAATGCAGCCCCCTTTCCAATTTAATCTCTCAAAACGAAAGTCTAAACGTCAGTGTCTATCAGTACTGTTTCTTCGCCAGCTGTGAGCACTAATATATGTGAGGTGCTCCTCTGCATATAAACGTCTTATCTCCCCACTGTGTTCTCAGTCCCTGTTACACAGGGTCGAGCTGATATTTGTTCATACAGTTACTTATATTCACTCTTTTTAGAGACAGTAGAGAGAAGTCAGAATTAAGTTATTACCTAATTACTGGCAATAATAATGATGACTTAAGACTATCAGTATATAAAGATCACAAAATTATATATATATATACACATATGTATATAAATACATATACTTAATTATATGTATATATAATAATACACAGGTGTTATTTCATTCTGTCAATCATACTGCAAATAAGACAATATCATGTCTATTTTTACAGTGAGAAAACTGTTCAGTGGGCCAAAGATACCTCCCTCAAGTCAAACAACTGAAAAGTGGAAAAGCTGACTCCCACCCCGGCCTTTTTTGATTGCACAGATTTTCATCACATAATACCCAATGTTCAGCAGAAGCTCAATTTTTAACGCTGACCAAGAAACTCTGAAAGTGCATATGAAAAATTTGAAATAGCTATTTGAGGGATTCATGGGACTAATAACATTTCAATTGCCTCAATAGGAATAATGACATTACTCTGTAAGTTTGTAAAAGGATGAATTGGAATAGAATTTAGAAGAACTGGAAGGTTTATAAAGGAATCACAAAAGTGTTATGATATGATATTTCTAGAGTTTTAAACTCAAAACATTTTCCCCCACTGGATCTAAAAGCGACAAAAAAGCCTATTGAGAATTTGCATTTTTTAGGACTCATACACTTGCAGATACCTTCATATCATACAAATATAGCACAGATCCTTTGATGTTAGTTAATCTCACAGGCTAGAGCTGTGGCTACCAGAGGTGATAAGAAAGTTTTCACTTATGAAGGAGAACCGATTATCTCCCAAAACAGATCATACCACTTCCCCAATACAAATAGTTTCCAAGTTATGTCCACTCACTCCTACTTACTTTTAATGACATCCCTTGAAAAATCTCAGGAGTATCTAAGGAGTAAATATCTTACTTAGAAAAAACATGCCATAAGGAGAACTAGTTATTATCTCTTAGTAAACGTGGAGAATTTCCTCACTTATTCACGTTCTTCATTCTTAATGTATTTTTTTTTTTACTTTATATTTTTTATATGCATTTTTACTCTATCTCAGACAGGAAGTAAAATTATGATGTTAAAACAGCAAAAGCCACATAAAATACTGCATAATTAGAGATATATAATACTAAAAACAAGAGAAAGTTAATTCACAAAAATTTTCTCATTTCATTTGGTACGTTCTACTGTGAACACATCTGCAAGTAATACCAGAAAATAGAAGAATGTGTTGCTGAATCTGCTTCAGCAAAATCTTTGATGATAACTAAACATCAATCAGTGTGACTAAGCAGACAGTCTGGAGTTTGTAAACAGAAGATAAAGCTCAAAAACACGTCTCTGAGTTGGAATCTTATTCAGGAAGAATCAATGCAGCATAAAGATTTAAAAGATAAGATGCAAGAACAATCTCTTCTTATAAGAGATGAATCCAGCAATTTTAAGAATGTGTTAGACTTAGAAATATTAAAGTGCTGAAGTTACCAGAGTTGAGGCTTGATCAGTAGACAGGTTATAAAAGTTTGACTTTTTCTGATGAAGGAAGTATATTTGCATATACGCTGCTGCTGTGTTCAGTTGCTCAGTCATGTCCGACTCTTTGCGACCCCGTGGACTGCAGCCTGCCAGGTTCCTCTGCCCATGGGGATTCTCCAGGCAAGAACACTGGAGTGGATTGCCATGCCCTCATACATATTTGTGTGTGTGTGTGTGTGCGTGTGTATCACATATATTTTCATATGCATATATACACAAATGGGGCTTCTCCGGTGGCTCAGATGGAGAAGAATCAGCCTGCAATGCAGGAGACCTGGGTTCCATCCCTGGGTTAGGAAGATCCCCTACATGAGGGCATGGCAACCCACTCCAGCATTCTTGCCTGAAGAATCCCCATGGACAGAGGAGCCTGGCTAGCTATAGTCCATATAGAGTCGGAGAGAACTGAGCAACTAGGCACAGCACAGCATGTATTTTATATACCCACATATATATGAATACAAGATAACAGCGCCTGCTCCAAATTAAAAACCAATATCAGCTACATATCTCATATACAGTTACTTTAGAATAATATATGCTATTCTGATATCTATATATTTATACACATTATACATGAATTTATACATGTATTCTGATGTGTGTATGTATATATACACATATATACATATACATTTATGTTGACAGAGAGAGAGAGATAAAGATGTATTTACCATAATCCTTTATGTAAACTTGGGTATTTCTGTATATGACAACTCTTTGTGATACCTACACTTACCACTCGTCATTCTCAGAAAAAATAAATCTCATTTGGAGGTTCCTTTAACTCTCCTTTTCCTACACTGATGAGGTTTATCATATAGCTATGAATTTGGTTTTTCACTTCCATCATAGTTATATAATCTTTCTGTCTAGGAAAAATGCTTTCACAAAGATGGCTAACCTATTAAAACTGTGAGAATTAACAGATTTTAAGAAAATTCACCATATAGGGACTAATTTGGGAGAAGGGGGTGGGAATTTGGCCAATAGAGGTAAGACGCCTCCTGAGTTCTCTTTTCTGAATTTTCTTGGGTCTTAAACCCTTTTGGTTTTACATGGGCATCAGACTAGCCACTGTAAAGTGTGACTTCATTTATAGTCATATCACAGAATAAGATTACTTTCGTTGACTGTGAGATTAGAGTCTTTCCCATAAATGTGTATTTTATAACTACTGTTAGGTGTAAGCAATCATAGCTTAGAACTGGAAGCAAACACATAGAAATCATACAGTTGATTCAGGCTACAGGCTCTTAGACAAGTCACTCTTCACTTGCCCTAGTCAAGATAAGTAGTGTTAACACTCTCATTACTCATCAATAAAACAAGAAAGATGAAAAGAGTCGGAGGGCACCAAGTATGATAAATGCTAAATAAAATGTTTGGGAAAAGTGAATGTAGCAGTCAGGCAGAGATTAAAATACAACATATCCTTGGGTCACTCAGTTAAAAGGCTGAGTACATTCATCAGGGAATTCTATGGTGTTTGGCAAACATGTTCAATATAAGGGAATTCTGACACAGGTAATATAAACATCCAGCCCTTATCATATATCATCACCAAGTATTATAAACTATCCCTAAGAAAACCATGTTTCTTTTTCAGTATAAAAACTGTGTGAAATTTGGGGTCATGGTACCAGCCTGATGTAGAGAATTTTTAACCTTGTTGCACTTTTGTCAAGCACTGCTTGCAATAAACATTGAGATGAAAAGTTCAATCAAGAAAATATATTTTTATTCACATGCTGAACTATCTAAGAAAAGTAATATAACTGGTATCTCCAATAAATAAAGAAGCAGGATTTCCTAATGCAATATTAATTCTTTTAGAATTGATCTAATAAAACAGGCAACAATATTTTAGGCACATGAAAATAAGAATATAGTGGGTACATATATGGACTTGCAACATACAACACATTCAATTTAGTGTACACTAATGTGATAATATGATGGTTCCAATAATAAAGACTCACTGATAGAAATCTATAGTACAGGCAGGTAACCCACCAGCATTTTGGCCTGCCCACTGCAAAATAATGCAACTTTAGTAGAATTGAAAAGAGAAAAGAAGAAAACAAGTAATGACAAGATTCTTTTTTGGCACACTTAATAAGAAGAGCAAGAGGACATTACTAAAACTTTAAAGTCATATAGCACGACCATTGGAGAAGGAAATGGCAACCCACTCCAGTACTCTTGCCTAGAGAATCCTGTGGACAGAGGAGCCTGGTGGACTGCTGTCCATGGGGTCGCACAGAGCTGGACACGACTAAGCAACTTAGCATGCATGCATACACTGGAGAAGGAAATGGTAACCCACTCCAGTGTTCTTTCCTGGAGAATCCCCAGGACAAAGAAGCCTTGGTGGGCTGCCATCTATGGGGTCACACAGAGTCAGACACGACTGAAGCGACTTAGCAGCAGCATCACCATTGACTATTGGAAAGTATTAACAACCAACAGATCACTCAATACATTGCAAGCTGTGGGTGTCCTGTAGATCAAGATAAAATAAACCAGAACTCACACATTAATAAGACCCAATAAGAATGGCCAATCAGCTGACAAACTACATATAAAATTTGAATTAAAAATAACCTCAGCCATAAATCTGATTTTACACTTTTTATCTAACAATAGAGTTAAGATTTCCAATTTTAGATATAAAATCTACATCTTTAAAATGGCAGCATTGCATAGACACAGGTTTGCTGCAAAGCTATTAAAACTTGAGAGTCCTTCATTGTACCAACCCCTTCTAGGATCTTGAAGACTATGTGGCTTTGCAAAATATACTAAAGTTAAACATTTCAGCTTAATTTTTTTAAGAAATGTGTTTTCTTCTATTTCAATTTTCCCTCCATTTTCATTCCCTCATTGTGGGTGACAATAGAATAACCAAGGACATTTTTGAGATTCAGCAAAAGGGAAATTATTTGGAGAAACAGTAGTTTAGACTTACTGGAGTATAGTTTACAGATTTCCAGTGATTTCTGTGTATAGGCAGGTTGCTGCTAGCCATAGAATGGCTCTCACAGTTTTCCTACCAAACACTGACAGAGCCAGAAAAATAGACCTAAACCACATGGTTTAACTTAAGGATGTGGAAGACTTACCCAAGAGTGGAAAATTTTTAATGTAGCCATGAATTACTATGGGAAATTATCAGGCTATCATATAATCTCTTGAAATTAAATCTTTCTGAAGATTCAAAGTAAATGGTTCAAATTCTTCATGATATAAATGAGTCTGAAATTTCACTGAAAAAGGGTAGTAACTTATTTTAAGGACATATGTGCATTTTTCTTACTAAAAAAGTAATACAAGGACTTATAGGGAAATTATAAAATAAGATAAACTTACAATCATCTACAAGCTGGTGATTTTAACTTCTCTAATGAGAAAATATTAATAACTCTTGAAACGTAAGTTAAAAATCATCTTATGATCTCACCATGTAAAATATCAATCCTACATACTTCCTCATCACAGTGAGTATCCCCTCTGATAGTTGTATTTCCATTTCACATGTGTCCCTCATCTCATATCTCATCAGTCTCCAATTCTATTCCTTTATTCTAGGCTCTTCATCTGCTTTCCATCACCAGCATACTTTAATTTTTGCTTTTATAGGTCATTTGTTATGATATGCTTACCTTGTACGTTTCCTAAGGCATGGAAGATCTGGTAGCCTCCACTAATATGTGAAAATAAAATTTTATTTTATTTTATATCTGTTGTCATATAACTTGGTCATGGTTTTATATTGTCTTATGCATGCATTTTTGTTTTCCAAATAGCCTATAAAATTATTACAGATAAAGAGTATATAAAACAGTATTAGATTCAACCACAATCAACACTAAAATCTAAATTCACAATGGCCTTAACAAGAAGCTTGTTTCATACACATATGAATTCTGGGGGTTAAAGGACTGGTATAATGACTCTGCCCCACAGAGTCCTCAAGGTCTCAGTTCCTAAAGCTACTACATTACTCACTCCAGAGGGCATTGGTCATAAAGGCTACATAGCAAAATGCAGCTCTGGGGTTTCTCCAGCTGTTGCTCTAACACTCTTCTGGGGTGGCCTCATGCTTCTGGTCCAAAATGACCTATACCAGGCTTCCATTGACAAAATGAGAGAAAAGAACCACATCCATCTTTTAAAAAAATTTTTCCAGAAGCTACCGTAGAACATGTCTGCTTTCAGCCCAATGACTAGACCATAGCACATCCACATGCCCACACCCATCTGGAATGGGAGGTGAGAGTTGCATTCTGCATCTGGCAAGCCCTTGATCACAACAAGGAGACAGAAATGGGAACAAATAAGAAAATGAAAATGAAATGAAGTTGCCATTATGAGGATGAAATCAAAAGAAAAGAGATTTAAAAACTGGAAAAGCTTTGCCCTACTTTTCTTAGACTATACATCAATATGTAGCCTTGTGAAAATTAAAACTTTTGTGTGAAATATACAAGGGCATGATAAACAGAAAAATATAATTTCGTATTGCTTTGAAAGAAAAAATATTTAAAACATTCCTAAATTTTTCAGTAACACAAAGGTATGCTTACAAATTAGAAGACACAATTCTGAAGGAGATTTCACATTCTTTTTTTTTTTTTTTTTTTTAGTTTCCAATATGTCAAATATATTCCATTATGGCCTAAGTGCTGAATACATATCAGGTCCTACATGCAAATCAAGAATTTCTGAATATATCATGATTTAAAATGTGCATTTATACCATATGTCAACCATGCAAACTTTTCTTGGAAGGTGATAGTGGGAAGACAAAAAAGAGCAGGAAAGGATAAAAAAAATGAGACCTCATGAATAGTTTTCATTGAAAGAGAGGTTTCTGGAAAGTGTTGGAGTGTCTCAGACTTTACATCTTACAGCTGTGTGCCAAGCACTATCTTCATTTTCTTCACCAGAACTGGCATAAACATTACTATACTGAAATGACATGCCCAAAAGGACATAAAACAAGATGTGTCCAGAGATATTTTGAAGTTAACATTGAACTAAACAATGGTGTATGAATATTTAAATACTTCAGGGAAAAGGAAGGAAAGAATAGGAATATAATTTTTTTTTACATTGAGGAATAAAGCATTCTTTTCTTTCCACTCTGCTTCTCTCTTCAATTCTCTAAGAAATGAGTTAAATCTAAAACTAGAGCTGGAAAGGAATTTCAACGATGTTTTACCAGCAAGTGGCCCCATGTGCACCTGTGAGACACCTTCCCCGGAGCTGCAGATGCAAGTGGGATATGTTCATTGCAGCTTAGAACAGATGGAACCACTATAGGCAAAAAGTAATTTCTTATGTAAAGTCAATGAATCTAGACCTGTCTGATGCTGCCCAAGGATAATCTGAAATAGATTCAGATAGCTCCAAACCACAGTATTTGGGCTTTAGCATGATCTTGTCTGGTAATGATTTAAATTTGATAACAGGCCAGATTTCCAACTTTTTATCCCCTTTCCCCAAATCGATGTAGAGAGCTATGAATTTATCATGCAGCAAAATCATTTAATATCAGTATCCTGCCATTTTACAGATAGATCATATTTTCAAGAAAAGGAAAAACTAATTTCACGTTCATATTTTCCATTTGTAGAACCCATAACAAATATTTAACTTTCTAATGGTTAGCTTTCTACAAGCTTGTTTCAGTTAGCAGAAAGAAATGTGACTCTATCCATTGCTCACAAAAACCCCATGCGTGGCACAAAACAATTTTGAGAAGAGGCAGATGGAAAGAGTTTATTCTCAGTGTGAAAAGCTATAATTTATTCCTTGGTAAATAAATAATTTAAAGACCATTCACATTTGAATTGGCCCAGAAACAAATGTGAAGGGTCTTCTCTGGTATACAATGATAGCTTCAGCATCCTTTTATGTAAACAAGACTTGAGCCACCATTGGCATTGGAATTTGGTGAATAATAAACAGTGGAGGGGCCCAATGCCTACTATTAGCCACTGGGAGTCTACAACAAACTTGTAAATGTACTAGAGCCATTTACCTGGCTCTGGAAAAATAGTTAATATGACACTTGCATTGACAGAGGATGATAGATTTTCTACTCTTCAATGTCATTGTTATCTGAAGAGATCATGGGAATGGTGAATACAAGTCTTCCCAACTTTATTATGAGGCATCTTATTTCTTCAATATTTTTATCAAATTTTCACATGACATGGTTTCAAATCTCCCCAACATCCATCCTAGTCATTTCTGAATAAAAGATAATCTAAATTGCCCTGAAAGTATAATACCCCAGATTGAGCAGCATGAGTTAGTTGAGCATGATATGACCACTGCACATTAGTGGATCTAATGCCAGCCTTTATTTAGATTTTATGTTTTTAATCAATACAAATATCATAGAAACTATTTGTAGAACACTAAAGCAATAATACTAACAACAATAATAAACAAAAGGGAGAAACACACACAACGATGCTAACTCACCAGACTAGGAGCTCCACCTGAGATAGGAATGATGTCTGATTTTACTACTTTCCCAGCACCTACATTCTGACAGCAAAATAGTTCTCAATAAATGTTTGCTGATTGAATTATACTGTAGAAGGATGGATTTGGAGCAAAACCATTACTAGAACTATTCATAAAAAATCATAATAAAATCAGAATTAGTGGTGTTCTGTGGAGAAACAGGCTTTCCAAGACAGTGGCAAGCTGAAGGCTGAGAAATTATTCCAAACACTGGTGCACAGATTCGTATACCTTCTCAATTAAGTATGTGGTTGTGCTAACCCTACGTGTGGTGCAAGAGCCAGGAGAATCCAATGGTTGTAAATAATCCCTGAAATAAACATACCTGGTTTTCCAGGGTAGGCTTTCCAAATGGTAAGTGTCAAGGGATGAGAAGTGAGTGCCTCAGATCTGGCAGTTATAACTCACTGTCATTGCTCTGTGAATTGAGAAAAGCTCAGGGGAGCTTTGTCCAATTAATTTCTGCTCTGTGTGAACTTACTACTTCCAATAATAATTTACATCTTTAACTAATTGTTTGAAATTTCATTTACTCATATTTTTTGTGTGTGGTGGGGAGGGGGTGGGGAGAGGTGTCTCTTCCTAATCACTTGGAACTCACTAGAATTCTGGTGGCAATAAATCTAAAGCCAACCATATTAATAGATATCAACATGCTCCTATATAAATATATAATATTTTGCCTTCAAAACATTAAATGAGATAGAAAAAATGCTTAAATGTAAATAATGAAAAAGAAAATTATCTAAGGCAAGAATAAGGAAATTAGGATTCATAGTTGTACTGACAAAATGCCACACATTGTATATACCAAAAAGGTTTATAAGGTATACATATGGACAAAATTTTAATACTTATCAATATGCGACAAATGATTGATAGATGATTGCTAGTTAGCTAGATAAGTGGATAGATATATACACAGACACAAGTACATCCCAAACTACAAAAGGTTAAGTAAAGGGGTTTCAGTATCACATATACAAGTAGAGGCTGGGGGTTTCATGAATAAGGAAGAATAAGAGCTAACACTACAGATCTTATCCAAGGTAAGAACCCAGAACTTAGAAGCCAGAGTTTATCCACTAACCCAGGAACCAGATGGGAGTGGTCTCTTCTATGAAAAGAGAACCAGAATTAGTGAATTAGAAAAAAAAAAAAAAAAATTGCACCTTGGCCTGGAAATGCAAGCAGATGTAGGCCACATACTCTGGGCCATCAGTTGAAAAAGAATATACCCTAAACAAAAAGTACGGAATACGAATTCACAGTTACTCAGGGTAGAGGAACCTGTGTCAAGAAACAAACAAACAAATTGGGTCAAGAAACAACTAAACCTGTAGGAAAAAGACAGATAAACTGGGGGGAAAACTGCTGCCTCTACAACATATATCATGCATAAGGCTCTCATCAGTTGACAATTTTCACTGAAGAATATACAAGAAAAATTTTTAAATGACAAGTGACGGATATATCCATGAGGGAGGTAACATATAAAAAAAAAAAAATCTCCCACTCAAAATTGTAGGAAAATCCGAAAATGATATTAAAATAAAAATATATTAAACTGCTTAAATAAAGTAATAAAATCAGCCTGAAGATTGAAGTACTGATTAATTTTAAAAATTGCTTAGTTAAATGTGTAAGTAGGAACACAATATATAGACAAAGGCTGTTTAAACTTCAAAATTATATGTATGGTGTAGAGAAGACCAATCCACAAAAATGAAAACAACAAAAATCAATGTAAAAATCCAGGAAAAACATAGCATAAGATATAACCAAACATATTAGGAATCACAATCAACAATCAATTAAACATACTTACTGAAGTAGAGTTTCTGAGATTTGATTACCTGCAATATGACAATATATACTAAAGTGAAAGTGAAGTCGCTCAGTCGTGTCTGACTTTTTGCAACCCCATGGACTGTAGCCTACCAGACTTCTCCATCCATGAGATTTTCCAGGCAAGAGTACTGGAGTGGGTTGCCATTTCCTTCTCCAGGGGCTCTTCCTGACCCATGGATCAAACCTGGGTCTCCCGCATTGCAGGCAGACACTTTACCCTCTGAGTCACCAGGAAAGACAAGTTTAAAACATAATGCCAGAAAAATATTCACAGAAACAATAAGAAGGAAAGACCAGGTAAATATTTATCAAAATAATACTTTGATAGAGATATTAGTAAAATACAAAAAAAAAGTTTAGTAGGAAGAAAAAGTGACATTATTCACTAACAAAAGAAATAATGACCTATGAAGATATAACAGCCATAAGTATGAATATCTAATAATATATCCTCAAATTCTTTAACACAAAAATATAACAAAACAACAAAGAGAAATTGAAAAAAATCTCTACTATCTTAGGAGATTTTCATATACTCCTCTCTGAAATTGATAGATCAAACACCTAGAATATTAGCAAGGATGTAGATTTAAACAACCAATCAACAACCTTGATCTAATGTATATGTAGAACCATGCACTAAGTAGATATAGAATACACATGATTTTTTATTGATGTATAGTTAACTTACAATATTACAGTAGTTTCAGGCATATGACATAGTGATTCAATATTTATACAAATTACACATCATACAAAGTTATTATATTAGTTACTATATTCTATGTGCTGTGTGTTATAAAAGAGTGACTTGTTTTATAAGTGGTACTTTGTACCTCTTAATCCTGTTCAACATTGTGACCATCCTCCTAACTTCTCTGCTCTGGCAACTACTAGTTTTTCCTTAGTGCCTGTGAGTCTTGCTGTTTTATTTCTTCATGTGTTTTATTTTTTAAATTCCACACATAAGAAAATATACAGAATATGTGAAAATACATAGAATTTGTCTTTCTCTGAAAGACTTATTTCATTTAATATAATTCCCTCTAGATTGGCAAGATTTCATCCTTTGTCACTGTTGAGTAATATTGCATTGTATATATACATCACATCTTCCTTATTCATCTGTTGGTGGACAATTAGGTTACTTAGCTATTGTTAATGATGTTGCAATGAACATAGGGGTGCACATATATTTTCAAATTAGTGCTTTTTTTTTTTCCTTTTTTGGATAAATACCCAGTAGTGGAACTTCTGGATTATATGTTCACATTTTAATTATTTGAGGAATCTCCATATTGTTCTGTATAGTGGCTTCTGCACCAATTTACATTCCCACCAAGCGTGCACAAGGATTGCTTTTTCTCCACATCTTCACCAATGCTGTTATTTCTTGTCTTTTTGATAAACCGTCCTGACAGGTATGAAGTGATATCTCACTGTGATGTCAATTTGCATTTCCCTGATGGTTAATGATGTTCAGCATCTTTTAATACGCCTACAGCCATCCCTTTATCTTCTTCAGAAAAATGTTTATTCAGGTCCTCTACCCATTTTTTCATCAGATTGTTTGTTTATTTGATACTGAGTTGTATGAGTCCTTTATATATTTTTGATTGTGTTGTGGTGGTGGTGGTCATCACTAAGTTACATCCAACTCTTTGCAACTCCATGGAGAGCAGCATGCCAGGTTTCCCTGTCCTTCACCATCTCCTGGAGTTTGCTCAGATTCATGTCCATTGAGTCAGTGATGCTATCTAACCATCTTATCCTCTGCAACTCTCTTCTCCTTTTGCCTTCAATTTTTCCCAGCATCAGGGTCTTTTCCAATTAGTCAGCTCTTCACATCAGATAGCCAAAGTACTGTAGCTTCAGCTTCAACAACAGTCTTTCCAATGACTATTCAGGGTTGATTTCCTTTAGCGTTGACTGGTTTAATCTCCTTGTAGTCCAAGGGACTCTCAGAGGTCTTCTCCAAGCACCACAATTCTAAAGAATCAGTTCTATGGTGCTCAGCCTTCTTTATTGTCCAGCTCTCACATCCACACATGACTATTGGAAAAACCATATCTTTGACTATATTTTGAATTATCAGACATATCATTTGCAAATAGAGTTTTTCACTCAATAGATTTCCTTTTCATTTTGTCAATGATTTCCTCTCTGTACAAAATCTTTTTAGTTTTATGGAGTCCTGTTTGTTTATTTTTTGTTGTCCTTGCCTGGCAAAACAGATCCAAAAAAATATTAAGACCAGTTTCAAATAGTATATTACCTATATTATCTTCTAGGAGTTTTATGGTTTCAGGTCCTAAATTGAAGTCTTTAATCCATTTATGAGTCTATTTTTTTACACAGTGTGAGATTTAGCCATTTCAATTTTTTTTTCTCATGTAGCTGTCCAGTTTTCCCAATACCTATTATTGAAGAAACTATCTTTTCCCCATTGCATATTCTTGCCTCTATTTTGTGGACCAATTGACCATATAAGTGTAGATTTACTTCTGGGCCCTCTATTCTGCTCCGTTGATCTCTGTGTCTGCTTTTGTACCAGCAACACACAGTTTTGATCACTATACCTTTAGTAGTATAGTTTGAAATCAGGGAGCACAATGCCTCCAGCTTTGTTTTTCTCTCTTAGGACTGCTTTGCTTATTTGGAGTCTTTTGTGGTTCCATACAAAATTTAGGATTACATTTTATAGTTGTGTGAACAATGTCTTTGCTGTTCTGATCAAGATTGAGTTGAATTTGGAAATTGTTTTCAGTAGTATGGATATTTTAACACTATTAACTCTTCTAATCTGTGAACACAGATTATCTATGTTTTTCCTGGGAGTGTTTTATTATTTAATTTCATTACTTATAGTCAGTTCAGTATGTTCAGATTTTCTGTTCCTTCCTATTTCAATCTTGGGAGGTTATATGTTTTGAGGGATTTATTAAATTCTTCTAGGTTGTCCAACTTACATTGACATACAATTGACATACAATTTATTTGTAAGGTTCTCTTATACTTGTGTTTTTGTGATATTGGCTATAAACACACTTCCATTACTAATTTTATTTATTTGGGCCCTCTCTTTTTTTTCTTGATGAATTAAAGGTTTATCAATTTTCTTTATTTTAAAAAAGTTCTAAATTTCATTGATTTTCTTTTCGTTTCTTTTTTGCATGTGTCTTTTTCATTTATTTCTACTCTGATCTTTATTATTTTCTTCCTTCTCCTGAATTTCAGCCTTGTTTGTTTTTCTTTTTCTAGTTCCTTTATGTGTAGTCAGAGTGTTTATTTGAAATTTTCCTTATTTCTTGAAGTAGACTTGTATCACTATATACTTTCCTCTTAGAACTTATTTTGTTGTTTCCCTTAGATTTTGTAAAATTATGTTTCTAGTTTCATTCATCTCAGAGTATTTTTTAATTTCCCCTTTGATTTCTTCATTGACCCACTAGTTTTTTAATAGTATGTGTTTGGTCTCCAAGTGGCTGTATTTTTTCCAGTTTTCTTGCTGTAACTGATTTTTATTTTCACACTCTTGTTTTTGGTAAATATGCCTGGTATGATTTCAATCTTAAATTTATTGAGACTTGTTTTGTTATCTAGCACGTGATTTATCCTAGAGAAGGTTCCATGTGCACTTGAAAAGTATGCATTCTGTTATTTTGGGTTGGAAAGTTCCACAGCTATCTGTTACGTCTACCTGACCTAATGGATCATTTAAGACTAAGGTTTCCTTATTGATTTTATGTATGGAGATCTATTTATTGATATAAGTAAAAGTCCCCTACTATTAATGCATTATTATCAATTTCTCCCTTCTGCCTGATAACATTTGTTTTATATGTTTAGGTACTCCTATGTTACATGGCTATACATTTACAAGTGTTATATCTTCTTCTTGGATTGATCCCTTTATTATTATGTAATTATCTTCTTTGTCTTTTGTTATAGTTCTTGTTTCAAAGTCTATTTTGTCTGATATGAGTAATGCTACCTTACCTTTCTTTTTGTTTCCATTGGCATGGAATATCCATTTCCATTCCTTCGTTTTCAGTATGTGTATGTCTTTTAGCTCTGAAGTGAGTCTCTTATAAGCAGCATATAGATTTTTTTTTTAAATCCATTCATCTACCCTCTGTCCATTGGTTTAGACTTTTAGTGCATTTACATTTAAAGTGGTCACTGATAGGTATATACTTATTATCATTTTATTATTTTTGCATACCAATGCAAACTGCATGTGCCTAGTAGCTTAGGTGCGAGAACAGGAGCTGAAGTGAGCATGAGTTATGGCTTTTTCCAGAGGGTGCCTGGGCCAGCCACTTGGCACGGTGATTTGAGTATACAGCTCATCACACCCCAGGGGCTGCTCCCCTAGTGAGGGTTAGGAGGTGCTGGAACTGGAGCCTGGGATAGGCCAGGGCATCTCCCAGGGCCTGCCAGGGGGACCACCTTGGCAGGATAATTGGAGCCAGAGCCATGTGTGGATGGGAAGCATTCTGGTATGGCCTTAGCAGGCCATCTAGAGTTCCAGGCACTTTTCAACATGCTGCCTCTGCACTGGAACTTGGAATGAGTCAATTTATGTGCACAAAACTTTAAAAGCAGTCTTAATTTTCTAAAGCCCTCTGGCTCTCCAAGTCATAATAGGCCATGTATTTTTTTTCAAAGCCAATTAAGGGGACTCATCTTTCCAGTACTGGTTCCCAGGACTGGGGTACCAAATATGAGGTTTAAATCCCTCATTTCTTAGGGAGGACCTCTGAGTTTGTGATATTCCTATCCTCTTATTGGCCTACCTGGGGTGTGGGTACTGACTAGATCACTTGTCTTCCTCTCCCAAACATCTTGGTGTTTTATTTTTTTTTCCCTTTGTATCATTAACTGTATTAATAGAAGAGTTGTTCTGCTAGTCCTTGGGTCATTATCAGAAAGAGTTGTTCTATATTAGGTTGTAATTTGGGTACATTCATGGGAGGAGCTGAGATCAGGGTCTTCCTACTCTGCCATCATGATCCCACAACTTCTGGAATACACATGAAGCATATATGCATTATTTTAGAAACTGGTCATGAAAAAACAAAAAAAAACAAAGCTTCAATTAACTCAAAGTATCAATATCAAAATCATATTGATAATAATAGCCTTACAAATTCTTTTAATGAAAGCCATTGGGTTATTTTTAGAAGAGGAATGATATATTCTTTTTTAAGTTGTAAGAGACATTGTGTCTACTGTATTAAAAAGAAAGTATAAGATTGAAGAAGAGGCAAAGATGAAAGCAAAGAAGCCACCTTTCTTGGTGTATAGATGATTAAAGAATCCAGAAGCAAAATTAGTGCAACAAAACAGTGGAAAAACTAGTCATGAAGGAAATACTCACTTCAGACTAATCATATTGAAATATCCATTATGCAGAAATGCAAATTCTATGTAGAAGAGAGTTATAGTCCTGCTCTAGGGTTAATGCATAAATAGAAATGCAATATATGCAGGTTTTTTGAACTATTTTCTAGTTTTTAAAAAAACAGATTTAAGATAGTTGGGACAAAGCCAAGAAAATCTCACCATTGAGTAAGCCCTGTTGAATCAAACTGTCTGGTAGTTTCTGTCACCACTCTTTCACTATCTTTGAAATAGATTACTATATGAAATTAGGCTCCTTGGGGTCTTGGATCTCACAATGGCTTCAGCAGAAAAAAAAAAAGACTCATTGTTTACTTACCAACACAAGTTAATTTATCAAAAAGAAGGTCATTTAACAAGGTAATTTATCATCTTCTACTATGTACAATGCTCATATTCCAAACTTTCCAAGGAAAACACTAAAATCTACCATTTTCTAGATAAAAAATTAAATGAAGGAGGAAGTGACCAAAGAAAGGTCACTAAGAAAGAAACTACCCTTTATTCAAATACTGAGCTTTATATGAAAGACTGAAACAGGATTTTCTAAAGGACTTGAACCTATTTAACCATATCTTCTAATTTTGAAAACTGTCATTCTACTTCTTTCCTTTTCTTGTAAGAGGTTGAGTGTTGGCTGAGCTTAAAATCACCTAGATTAGATTTACAACACATTTTTAAAAAATTATAAAGCAATCAAGAAGATTTTGGAACCATCTTTTGGGTTTGCTTCTTTGTCCTTCATGATGGTATATACATACAATTTAAACTACGGATTTTTAAAATTTTCTAATTCTAAAACTACCATTTCCCCCCACCAGCTACATAAAGTTTCCCTGTTAATCATTACGGCTATTTACCTTACTGTCTTGATATTTGACACTCTCCTTTTGGAGGACTAAATAAGGAAAATGTAACTTTTTCCACTACACAGTCATTTAGTACAATTTGGGATTGTTGATATTCCCCTCACCTAGACTATGCTATAGCATCATGATGGCAAAACACTACCATCCAAGAATTACATGTGCCCTTGAAGCTATCTTATATTATCAAATGAAAAATATACCATAAAAATTGTGACCATTACACTTTGTTGAATAACATGCCTATAAAAAGAAAACAATTTAGTTTTAAGCTGAGAGTTATATAGAGCAAAAAAAAGATATTTGTATGTTCTTTGGGATTATTAATTTCAAAAATGTCTGTCATGCTCAGTAAGTTCCAAATGACAGTGGGGAAACATGTGAAACTGAAATTAGACTGTTAGAGAAATCTGAGAAGAGATATAGAAAATCAGAGCATACTATGCACAATCCCCAGCTCACTCTTAGACTATCATTTTCATTTTCAGTCACTTGATAGCTTCTTCCCAGAGTTTTCACTCCTAATGGTGTTTGTTCTTAAAAATTAACAAGCTATATAATAAAATTAAATAAATGATTTTAAGCCCAAATGCTTGAAACTTAAATATTTATATAAAACATTAAATTTATGAAATGATAAAATTTTAAATATATTAAATAATAATATGTTTTCACTTGAATTTTGTTTAGAGAAAATGAGTCTTTTAAAAAGGAAAAATGATTAAATGCATTTAAGTAACATTTCTTCTCATTTTATGTTTAAATATGAAGTGAAATGCCCAAATTATATTGAAACAAATGTACTTGTATCCATGTATTTAATGACCATTTCAGCAGATTTTACCAAGTACAAAGTTTTATGCTAAGGTTTCTATGACAATATAAGAATAAGTAAATTAACATCCCTTAACTCAAAAACTACAACAAATAAGACAGTTGTAAATGCAAGTAAATATTTTAACATGAAGGCTCTTAAATCTACCATAGGTGAGACCATTATTGCATGATAGCTCACTTTTTCATTCATTCAACAAATAAATAAATTCTTTCTGAAAAAAATTGACAGTTCTGTGATGAATAGAGAGAACAAAGCCAACAATGAGAAAATTAATGACTTCACATGATTATTTCAAATGATAAATGCAATCATTAATCTAAAACAGGGTTCTAGTAAAGAGGACTAGAAGTTGCTTTAGTTTCCTGTTACGGATATCTATGACACTGATTCGGATCCACTTTGTTCTTTGAGAAGAGAAATTGTTTTGGTTTACATTTTGTAGTGATCACCCATTCAAAGCTTTATTCTTTTTATGAAATCACATTTATGGAATTGTGACCATACAGACTATAATGCTTCTCTTAATATACATTATGTGATTATTTTACACCAAAGAAAAGAGCTATATCAATATACGATCAATTCTAATTTCATCTTTTTATGATACCTTATAAAATGTTATTTTTGAAAGATTTTCCCCAAATACCTAGATTCCACAATTTCGGACTATCAGGAAAAGTCCATTTATCTTTGACCCAGTGCATATGCATATCCCATGTTCACATTTAATTCATCTAAAACAAATGACGTTTGAAAATGTGGCGTATTGTGTAGCTTGAGAGTCCCCAGTAGATAGCTAAATGCTAGCCTCTCAGGCAGTAGTTCTCTCCTCAGGTAGACCTATCTATGTGTCTTCTAGGGCTCGGGAAAAGGCAATGAAAACCATGGCTATAATTTCTGCACAAATAAATAACATAAAGAAAATTGCCAGGGTAACTTCTATTACTAGAATTCCCCATTTCAGAAAAACTGCATTTATCACAATTTTAACTCTCCCAGGGCAATGTATGCCCTGCTATTGCAATTCCAGAATAACTGCTTATATCTACAGTCATTCCTCAGTATTCTCCTAAGTTTGATTATAGGATCCACTCAAAGATACCGAACTCTGTAGATGCTCAAGTCTCTTATATAAAATGACATATTTGTGTATAACCTAAGCACCTCCTTCTGTATGCTTTAAATCATCTCTGCTGCTGCTGCTGCTAAGTTACTTCAGTCATGTCTGACTCTGTGTGACCCCATAGACGGCAGCCCACCAGGCTCCCCCATCCCTGGGATTCTCCAGGCAAGAACACTGGAGTGGGTTGCCATTTCCTTCTCCAATGCATGAAAGTGAAAAGTGAGAGTGAAGTTGCTCAGTCGTGTCCAACTCTTAGCAACCCCATGGACTGCAGCCTACCAGGCTCCTCCATCCATGGGATTTTCCAGGCAAGGGTACTGGAGTGGGGTGCCATTGCCTTCTCCGAAATCATCTCTAGATTACTTATAATATAAATAGTTGCAAATACAAATGTAAATGCTATGTAAATAGTTTCTGGCACAAGGCAAATTCAAGTTTTGCTATTTGGAACTATCTGGAATTAGTTCTTTTTTATTTCCCAAATATTTTCAATCCAAGGTTTGTTGAATCCTCAGCTGTGGAATCCAAAGACATAGTGGGCCAACTGCATATGGCAGTACAAGCTTTTGCTCAGTTATTCTTCCCAACTAATTAATAAGGTAAATAGAACAGTAACTATTATCCCTAATTTGCTTTTGCTCAGTTATTCTTCCCAACTAATTAATAGGTAAATAGAACAGTAACTATTATCCCTAATTTTCTTTAGGCTTTGGTGGTGGCTCAGAAGTAAAAGAATGTGCCTGCAATGCAGGAGATATGGGTTCAATCCCTGGGTCAGGAAGATTCCCTGGAGGAGGAAAGAGCAACCCACTCCAGCATTCTTGCCTGGAAAACCCCATGAACAGAGGAGCCTGGGGGGCTACAGTCTATGGGATCACAAAGAGTCAGACATGAATTAACAACCAAACAACAACAGAGGAAGGGCTTCCCTTGTGACTCAACTGGTAAAGATTCTGCCTGCAATGCGGGAGACCTGGGTTCAACCCCTGGGATGGGAAGGTCCCCTGGAGAAGGGAAAGGCTACCCAGTGCAGTATTTTGGCCTGGAAAATTCCACAGACTGTATGGTCCATGGGGTCGCAAAGAGTTGGACACGACTGACTTTCACCTTCAGCAGCAACAAACAGGCAGGATAACACAAATAACTGCATTGCAGATTAAGAACTCTAAAATAGATTTTTAATTCTTAGTTGAATGTTCCTTCCACAGTATTGTAAAACCTTTGCAATGATAAATTTGGTACACTGGAAGAGTAGTTCCTTTCACTTGAACATAGTCTATGTAGAAAACTGGGAATTTTTCCAACTAGAAGAAAATTGTAAAATGTATAGCACAAAGATTTTTTTTAACAACGACACTAATAGTAAAATCTATGAATTCGTACCAATAAATACCCTGTGTTAACTTTTCACATAAACGGAAAGTCATAATAACATTCAGAACTATTTCCTTCCCTGACAAAATTTCACAAACCAATTTCTCTATTTTCCAAGATTTTATAATCTGGCTTAATGTATTTTGTGTTAAGTCACTTCAGTCATGTCTGACTCTCTGTGACCTTATAGCCTATATAGGCTGACTGGTTCTTCTGTCCACAGGATTCTCCAGGCAAGAATACTGGAGTGGGTTGCTATGTCCTCCTCCAGGGGCTCTTCCCTACCCAGGGATAGAATCTGAGTCTCTTAACATCTCCTGCACTGGCAGGCGGGTTCTTTACCACTAGCACCAATTTTACAATCTTGCTTAGTCATCTTAAATTAAAATCCCGTATTGATTCTTTAGAGAACCAAAGTTAGGGTTTCTGTGATTGTATATGAGAAAATACATGAAAGATGACTGATTTTCAATTGGGGTAAAAGAAGAAAGAGTATACAACCATAGCTTTTATAAATTACTCTTTCCTTTCAGTTGCATAAGCTGTCAGACCTGCTTCCATTCATAATCACTGAGTGACTTTTCAACCACAAACACCATTAAGATGGTCAGGGAGAGGATCAAAATCTAATCATCTTCCTTCTAAGAATATCTTTGTAAGATGAATGTGAAAGGGGAATAAAAGTGATCTTCAACTTGATTTTACTTGGATTTTAATTAAACTATACTGTATATTAAAAGTCAGGCTTCCCTGGTGGCTCAGCAGTAAAAAAAAAAAGTCTGCCTGCAATGCAGGAGATGGGGGTTCGATCCCTGGGTCAAGGAAGATCCCCTGGAGAAGGAATTGGCAACCCATGCCATTATTCTTGACCGTGAAATCCAATCCCATGAACAGAGGAGCCTGGTGGGCTATAGTCTATGAGGTTGCAAGAGTTAGACACCACTTAGAGACTACACCACCACCACCATACATTAAAAGTCGCTCAAAACTGAGAAAACAGAAGAACTTGTGGTCTTCCTTCTGGGGCTTTCTTCCTAACCTACCACTAACAACGCAGCAGAACACTGGGACAGTGACAACTGCCAATGACTGAGCTGGGTTTGGAACAGTTGCTGAAAGTCTGAGGAAGGATTTTCTCCAAATGATAGTTACACTGAAATATCTACAGCACAAACTTTTCCAATATTCCACCCCCAACTCCTTCAATTACTGATAGAAGATCAGGACAGTTCTTTGAAGGATCTAGGAGGAGATGCCCATGAACCCACGGATGACCTAGGCAGGTAGGGAGAATGGAACAAGGGCAGCACGCTAGGAGAACTTGTGTACATCTATCAACACATCTGAGGAGGGTTAGCAAGGACAGCGCCGTCCTAGTTGAACAGCTGCTCAGGATTATGGATTCTGTATGGTGGGACCTGCTGTCTTTAAAGAGAATACATATGTGTTTGCTGAAAGCCAGGAAATATTAGTCAAAAAGCTCCTTATTGGTTTTTTGAACAATCCAAAGACTTAAAGAAAGGATCTGAAGAATAATGGTGCTACTGTTGACATGTGGCTGTTGAATGTTTTATGTACTGTTTCTAATGATAATCATTGAATGTGAAATGTATTTTTATGTTTTTCATGAAATAATACCTTTCAAGTTAAAGGTTAAAAGAAAAAGATGTAAAACTCTGTGAGAGGTATTAACTCCACAGATAATTGGGTGAAGAAAGAAGGCAGATCAGAGCAAACGTTTTGAATGATTTAATATTCCAAAGCAAATACTAATGCAGATTACCTAATTCTGGAACCATGTCCTTCAGTATATGTAAGAATGCTAATCAAGAAGATTATTAAAAATGATTTAGGAAAAACAATCGCTTTCAAAGTGCTTAGACAATCCTAATTATGTCAGTTATCATGAAGTGATGACAGGCAAATTTATAGGTGATTTAATAGAGCACAATACACATCATAAATGAAATTTTTAAGCTACTTACTGTTATTTATACCTTTTTAGGAGTCTAACATTTCAATGAAACCATGGCCAAAAAATAGAAGTACTGGCAAATATCTAGGCACCCACTAAAATAAAAAAGGAAAAGAATAGAGTACCGTAGCCAATAGAGAATCAACCAGCCATCCATCACTGTGGTTGACTATCTGCCTGCTTCTCTCTTCAAATACTTATCATCTACTTAGGAACCACCCATTTCCTTGGATGTTGGAAAGCCAGATAATATACAGCTTTAATTTAGCATTTCCACATGTTCCTAAGGTTTTATATTTCCTCTTTGAATAGAAACATAGATAGACAAATTGGCAGGCACACCCTTTTCACGGTTTTGGAAAGAAATTTAGAACAGTGGTTATTGAAAGAAACTGTTCTCTTCAGATGTTGATGAAATGAGTAAAAATGAGGAAAAGGACAATAGTGAATTAAAATAAAATTATTCTTCTTTTGCAATTTGTGCTTTTTCATTGTTAAAATTCTCTTTAAATAATCACAAGATGTTAATAAAGATGGTAGCTGTTTAACTTTGTTCTTTATAAAATAAAAATGTCAAAACTATGCTGCCTGCCCCCCCAGCTATATTTTACTTTTTCTAGTCTCTAAAAACCAAAAGTCTTAAATCAATGGGCTTCAGTCTTACATGGAAATAAATGGGTTGCCTTTGAAATATATATTTAATTCATATTATTCTTTTCATAAAGACAGCTTTTTTTCTGTTCATAATCTATATATCCTTCAACTAAGTAACAGCTCTAAACTGTGCTTTTGTGATATGATTTCTGCCTCACATCCATGTGCGTTTCTCGGTGTCTCTTTCTATTTCCCCTCTTAATCCCCATGACTCCTTAAGCATCTGTTCATGTTTTCATGACTATCATTAAAACAACTTTGTCCACTTCTGAATATGCAATTTTCTTGCTTAGCACAACTAAATGAATGGGTGACAAAAGAAGGCAAACACAGTTTAAGTCAAATACACACTAAATCATGTTGCTGGTCACTTACTTGTAGTTAGCACTGGAGACCGAGTTTGAACTGGAACAACTGCTTGCAGTAAAAGTGAAAATGAGCTATAGCCAGCTGGGACCACCATTCACAGTAGGAAATTTGTTCCCACTATTCCCCAAAGAGCACATTCACAGACACCATCAAACGTGCACAGCTAAAGTTCAAAGTCTCACAAAACAATACTTACCTTTATTTAATGCAAGCAGGATCACATTTTTTATTTTATCATTTAAGCTGACCCCAGTTGCTGTATTGATTTCCTGACCCACTAATGCATCATAGTTCAGTTTAAAATTGTTCATTATAGCACAATTTATAATGTTGCTATTGAATTTCATCTCAATATAAAGATCAAAACAATTAACTTCCCTTAAATCAATATAAAATTAGAAGCCCAGACTTATCAAATAATTTCCTAGTGTGTTGCCATTGAATTCTTGGAAGAAAGAAAGACACATATTTTTATCTCACTTTTCTGTTCTCTTTTTATGTGATGTGATAGGCTGTATCTTAACACTCCTGGGTTTTTCTCTAGATAAATTCCTTCTAAACTGGAGAGGAATAATAACTAAGTATCATTGTTTTTTGTTTTTTTTAAGTAAATTTTGAGTATCCTATTTTTAGCATTGATAATGACTCAAATGTTGACTTAAGATTCTGAATTATATGGATGAAATTCTGAGATGTTCTTAAAATCACTAAAGAAATGACAATTACCTTAAGTTGCCTATTTCAAGTTTATGTAATAAGTCTCTGTAAAGTTTTTTTATTTATTTTCAAACAAATAAAAGGTGGGTAAAATTTTAAACTGGTAAATACATTGGTTATTTATTCATGGATGTGTAAGTATGTGTGTACACGGACACACACTTATGGTAAGGAGACCAAGCTTAGGAATTCAGACAGAAATAGTTCAAGTTCTGGTTTGGTGTCTTCTAGAAATTTTTACAATTTCTTCTGAGATTTCCTCCTCTGCAAAATAGAATAATCACACTTGCTTCACAAGCTGTTGACAGGCACAAACTACATAAATCAAAGTGCCATTAAACTGTTCATTATTGCTACAGATTTCAGGGAATGATCTGTTTAAGTTTATTTCATGCCTGGGGGAAAAATAAAATTATCCTCACTGACCATTTTAATTGATTTCCATGCATGACTCTAATCTTATAATTCAGTTAATACATGTAAGTAGAGAAAAAAAGACCCCTTAAGATAAGGAAATTATAGAGAAAAGATTAATAATATAGTTGAAGTTAGGAGGATATCAAATTCTGTACTTCCTAAAATCTTTAGACATCTGAACTTGACCATCAAGTGATTACTACTGCGAGAAGCGCCCATACTTTGAAGGATTAAAATTCCAGCTCCACTTGGCTCCCTTAAGTTAATACCCATGTAGACAATCCACTCTGTGGACTGTGTTCCATGGACTACAACAGGCACACAGGTTAAATCCAGCCTACTGCATATTTATCTATGGCCTGTGGGCTAAAAATCATTATTGCTTTTAAATGACTGGAGAAAAGAATTGAAAGAAGATAAACATTTTGTGACAGTTAAAGTTATATGAAGTGTGAACTTGTGTCGATAAAGTTTAGTTTGAGCAGAGTGTAGGTCCTTCATTGTCCTATATTGTCTTTTGTGCTACATGAGTAGTTTAGCAGTTGCAATAGAGACCATATGGTTTTTAAAGCCAAAATTTAAATATTTATTATCTTGTTATTTATAGTTTTCCAACCCTGGACCACGCAGCAAAAAGAAACTCAAGGACAAAGTGCAAATGATGCTTATTAGTTCCATAATTTCTGCACTATAATTATTTTAAAATATAGCAAAGATGATTCTTAATCATAATAAGTATATTTATATTTGGTATAGAAATACATAACCAAAAAATATAGCAGTATTTTTCTCAAGGAGTTTAGACTTTGCTGCCTTGAATGGTTGATTTTGTAAACAGTGATTCTGCTACTTAATTTAAAACATCTTGAAAAAAAAACTTGAAATCTGTAGTTCAGATCAATCCTTTATAGATGGTTAAAGTGAAGAAGTTTTAATAAAAGTGTCTTTCTTTTCACTGGCTAATCCTTAAGATCTGAAAAAAAAAACCCTTTCGAACTGATACTGTTTCTCTCGCGCCCACACCCCCGCCACCCCCCTCCCCCCGGCCCCGGCCAGTAGAAATGAAGCCAAATAAAATCTTGTTCCACAGTTCTCCTCAAGGATATAAATGAGGCTGAAAGTGTCCTGGTTTTGTCAGCTAGGCTGGCGAAAATCCCTATAGCCATTTGCTTATCTCAGAGGGACTGGATGGCTCCTTTAAATTATATTTTATATGGTAGGCTCCATATTTGAAGAACTCTGCAAAATGTCTCATTCCTTAAGTGGTACAGTGAAGATGCCTGTTCACTTCCCCTCATGTGCTTTCCTACACACCCTGCTCATGCATAGTTATCCCTGCCAATGTCTGTGAGGTAAGAACCAGATGCTCTTATACACAGGACAACAGAATCAAGGAACTGAGCTACAAAAGATGACACCATTTTAAAATCACTGTCTTCCTTTCTCGTTTCTCATACTGATCACTTCATACACCACTGGGAGAGAAACAGTCTTAGCTGCTTGGAATTAGATAGTATAATTTCATATTTTCAATACTTCTATTCAGTAGTTGCCAATGATTTAAAATCTCTGAGGATCAATTTTATTATCTGTACACAGTATAATATTATCTGTATGAATAATAACTATTAATTGTATCAAGTTAGCATGAAAGAAACTAAATATGAAATTGTTTGTATAATAAATGCATAGTATAAACTGTATACATAATTATCATGAATATCTCATTTAGAGAATAAACTAGTATTAGCTTTTATATATTCCACAATATCTATATGCTATATTCTATGCTAACATCTTACATACATTATTACCACATTATATTTTTATCAAAAGGTATGTATTAGTATCTTCCACTTACTAATCAGGAAACTGAAACTCAGAGAAGGATAAAAATTACTTAAAGACATATGGGATAAGTACCCCTAAGTTAGGGCTTTCCTGGTAGCTCAGCTGGTAAAGAATCCACCTGCAATGTGGGAGACCTGGGTTTGAGCCCTGGGTTAGGAAGATCCCCTGGAGAAGTGAAAGGCTACCCACTCCAGTATTCTGGCCTGGAGAATTTCATAGGGTCACAAACAGTTGGACAAAACTCATTGATTTTCACTTTCACTTTCAGCCCTAAGTGAAAACGTGAATCTAGATCTACCTGACTCAGTATAGAAACTTTTGACTTTCACATTTTTCTGCATTTCTCCAATAGTGGAGGGGGAAAATAAGAGAGATCGCTTTAAAATATAAAATGACATTTTTCAAAAATGTAAGCCACAGAAATGCTGAGACAAATAGTATATCAAATACTTGAAAGAAGTTTATGTAAATAAAGCTACCATCACGAAGTATTGCTTAATTTTGTTAAGCAAATAATTTTAGTATAAATGCAGTAAGTTGAACTACATCTATTATATGTGGTTCCTTAGTAACGTCTTTTACTCGATTAAGATTTACCAAAGATATTATTTTCTTATCTGCTCTGCAGGAATTATTTCAAGTGTTTTAAAACCCCCATATTCATGAAAGTTTTTTTGATACATACACATTAAATCCTCTTGCAGTAAACCAAACCTGAATTTAGGGAAAAAAAGAAAGATTTTCAGAATTTCTCCCCAAAAATGCCATAGGAAGTATATAATCCACACCTCCATCCTCAAAGTGCAAAGCTGTTTGGCTGCACGTGCACGCAGTTGAAGGGGCAGACTTCGTCTTCCAGCTCTGCTTTCCCTTCTTTGATCTTCCACTGCTCTTCTCTCTTTTTCATTTTGGACTCTGCCCCCACCCTCAAGAAGTCACTGAATTATTTGTGAGGCTTGTTTGATATTTAGACTTTTAAACTCCTCTGTTTCTGCTCTTTGAGTGAACAGAAATTTTAACAAGGCAGGTTCTTCTTAACATCACTTCACTCTTAAACACGCAATTCATTTCAAGTATATGGAGACAAAACAGAGAACCAAGACATGATCCTGTGAGTTAATAATCCTAAGGTTTGTTTGACATGCCTGAAACAAAAGTTAATGTTTCTTGTGTTAGTCCCTCTCTCTTTTTTTTTTTCTCCAGAGTGTCAGAGATAACCTCCTACGATGGGAGAAAAGGAAAAGACTTGCTTTCTTTGGAGGGTAAATTCAATGCCAGAGACATACACTTGAAGTTCGTGATTGAAATTCCAAAGACAGGGTCTGGGGCTATCCACTCTGTTTTTGATACCGTGACGAAGCTCTCCTCACCTCCATTTCTCTCACGTGACAGCCTCATCCCCAGCTGACAGTTGCAGGGCATCCACCTGAAACTGTCTGAGTCTGCAGTGTAAATGGACTCATTTCATCTGAGGATTAGTAAAAACAAGTGCATTTTTCCAGGTTCAGCTGAAATCCCATCTATGAAGCGTTTAAATCACTAAAATCCACAGCAATCCCAACGCACTTATTGACTGTATAATTCATAGAGAACCTGGAAATGTTTTTGGAATTGCTATTTAACACTCTTTTAGTTTGAGAGAAATTTTCCTCTCTTTTTGGCATTTAGTGAAGAACTGGAGCAAACAAAACACTTTAATATCTACTAAGGGCTTCCCTGATGGCTCAGACGGTAAAGAATCCACATGCAATGCAGGAGGCCTGGGTTTGATCCCTGGGTCGGGAAGATCCCCTGGAGAAAGGAATGGTTACCCAGTCCAGTATCCTTGCCTGGGAAATCCCCATGGACAGAGGCGCCTGGAAGGCTACAGTCCACTGGATCACAAGGAGTCAGACACAACTGAGCCACTGACACTTTCACTTTCAATGGTATCATAAATCAATAGTAATATCTATTAAAATGAACCTGGTAATGAAGACAAGGTAGCCTTTAAAAAATACAGAAAAGAATGGGATGGATTTTAGAAACATTTCCATAGTAATAAATGAAATATTTAAAAACTGGAGTTCTTAGCAAATTATAGATAACTGACACTCCCTGGTGATGACAAGGGTGTGCTACAAAAAATAATAGCAAAGAACATAAACCAGGCATTTGCCCATTGTCAAGCACTGAGTCTTCCCAACACACAATAAATGTGTTATTATAACTTACATATTATGAAGGTGAAAATTAAGGCACTTAAGTAAATTTTTAGAAATGTCAGCTAAGTGGTGGAGTCAGGGTTTGGAACCCAGGCAGTTTGATTACAGAACCTGTGATCTCTAATTAAATTAATAACTTTGGGTTCAGAGTAATAATATTATATATCTACTTTATTTGGACAATAGAACAGAATTATGAAAGAAATAAGGCAGTTTATCCTACTGATAGTTACTACAATCTAAAAGAAATCTTACTTTTAAAAGATTATCTTGAAAAGACATGTAAAGGTAAAAAGTGTATTTGAGGGTTCTGGACTAGCACTAACTATGTTACCTTTCCTGAAGAATTCTAAATAATGATAAATTGACAGTTTCCAGTGAATTACACCATTATAATTCAAAAATAATAAACGTATTATGAGTGAAAACTGAGAAAACAAGTCTAAATACCATTGGTTATTTCCTCGCAGCACATAAACCCCAGAGGTCTGAAAGGGTGAGTGGAAAGAGCAGTGACAGAAAACTGGAGGCAGAGATGGGCTGGCAAAGTCCTCCTGAAAAAGGCACAGGGTCAACCCACAGAGACCCAGCAGGGAGGAAGTCAAGAGAATAAATAACCTGATTCACTCTCCTCCTGCTCTCGGGCCTTTGGCTTATGGCTGCCTTGGTCTATTCCAGCCAGAAGCCAGAGGCCAGAGAACCCACTAATGCAGTCCCCACTGCAGGCCAGAAGGTGGGTGGAGAGCAGGGAAGAGGACGAGAGCAGGCCTGAGAAGCCACCAGCAGGAAGATGGCCAGGAAGAGAATCATCTACGCACATTTCAATTTTTCTAGAGTCTCCTTCATAGAGTTAAAAATATACAGTTTTATCTACCATTCTGGAAAATCTTCTTACGTATTAAAAATGTAAATCTAAAGCAAAATCACTAAAACATGCATAATGAAAATCTTTTGTCTTAAGAGACAACTTTATCTTTGCTTCTTTTATGCAATGCAGTCTCTTTTTTTTTTTTTTTTTTTGAGTAATCCTATCTGCCAAGTACAGTGCTAAATGTCAGAGAAGACAAGTTAAATAACATATGGTCTTTGTCTCCAGAAACTTGCATTCACTAGGAGAATATAGCTAGCTAGGTAGGTTACCATGCTAACTTGATAAGTTCAATGGTGTTGGGGGCCCACTGTCTGACTGAAATCCTGAAAAATACTTTTCTCCTTAACTCTGTTGGTTCTGAAATCTTACAAACAATAATTATGATGCTTGTTTGGTGGCATTTGTGAATAATAACGCATAAGTGTTCTCTACAGATTTAATATTAAAACTTGTTTGCTCAGAACTCTAAAGCCTGAGCCTATAGTCGTCTCGCTGCTTTGACACTTTCATCAAAATGATTTTGCAGCAGGATTTACTGTTGCTCCCTTCAGTTCAGTTCAGTCGCTCAGTTGTGTCTGACTCTGCGACCCCATGGACTGCAGCACGCCAGGCTTCCCTGCCCATCACCAATTCCCGGAGCCTACTCAAACTCATGTCCATCGAATCAGTGATGCCATCCAACCATCTCATCCTCTGTCGTCCCCTTCTCCTCCTGTCCTCAATCTTTCCCAGCATCAGTGTCTTTTCAAATGAGTCAGTTCTTCCCATCAGGTGGCCAAAGTTTTGGAGTTTCAGCTTCACCATCAGTCCCTCCAATGCATATTCAAGACTGATTTCCTTTAGGATGGACTGGTTGGATCTCCTTGCAGTCCAGGGACTCTCAAGAGTCTTCTCCAACATCACAGTTCAAAAGCATCAATTCTTTGCCACTCAGCTTTCTTTATAGTCCAACTCTCACATCCACACACAACTACTGAAAAAACCATAGCTTCAACTAGAAGGACCTTTGGTGGCAAAGTTGCTCCCTTAGATTTGTATTTCTAGACTCCCTGTCGGGTTTCCTGATCGTTGTAAATTCTTTGACTGAGTGCAGGATGGAAATGCAGAATGGTTATGTAACAGGAAGGTGGCTCTTTACAATACAGAAGGATTAATCTTGGGATTTGGGCTTATGCCCAAATTAAGTGCCTGAGACTTTCTGCTCTACAGTATCTGTATTTTCTGAACCAGAGGTAAATGTACAAATTCTCAGAAGAACTCATTTAAATAAAAAATAATAACCAAATCTTCACCCACTTGCCTCAGGTGAGGTATGCAGAAGAACTGAAACTTCTTAGGTTACCTGACATTATCTGAGACATTTTTAGGAAAATTATCAAGTATTTTTAGGAAAAAAAAATCTATTCACAGGCCTAGTGATGTTTTACAATTCACAATTCCCTGTGTATAATAAAATAAGTCAAGCCAAGGGAGAGAGCTGCTGGGGTAAAAGGACTAGGTGAAATATTCAGAAGAAACTTGAAAACAATTTTTCTCTCCACCAGAAGGGCAATGAAAGAGCCATTATTTTGATATCATGAGACTCTGGGTTCTAACCTAGGTTTTTTCACTTTGTTCTTAAGTAAGTTTGTGAATTTCTGTTATTATCAGATCTCTTTGGTGTGAAGGAAAGATTTATTGTAATGCCTTCCTACTCAGGGTTCTAATGAGGTTTAAGATTATGTTTGGTAAGCACGTTTTATGTGCTTTAGAAAAGGTATCTTCTCTATATGTTTATGATTGCTATTATTCCATGGTGCCCTAACAAAAAGAGGCTACACTAGCAACAGAAGTACAAATGGTACCTATAGTAGGATAACTACAACACAGACCGTGTACTGAGAAAGAGAGAAGGAAACAGTCCGTATAATTTTCTCACAGTTTATAAGAAGTTGAATTTTGACTTGCTTTCATTTCTCTCAGATATAAAATAAGTGCTCATCAGTATAGATCCTGAGGAATAATGGACGTCCAGTGGCCTACTGAGCTCCTAGGGGTAGCCTATAATCTAACTCCAGAAACTCCTCACTTACAGTTGGAGAAGCTGAGGCTAAAGAACGTCAGACCCAGCTTCTACCATCACCATGTTCCAGCCCTAGCCCATTCTCCAAACACATCACAACCATGCACTTATTTCACATGGGGTCAAAGTGCTATGCCTGGAGTGGGTTCCAGACATTTCAGATTTTCATTCCTAGTAAAAGAACATTTGGGTTGGTAACAGTAATACAAGTACATTTATTTTTAAAGTATTCTCATTGAAATCAGGGCCCTTATACACTGCTGATGGGAATGTAAAATGATACGGTCACTGTGGAAAACCGGTTTAGCTACTACTCACAAAGTTCAGTCATGTCTGACACTTTGCGACCCCATGGACTGCAGCCCGCCAGGCTCCTCTGTCCATGGGATTCTCCAGGCAAGAATACTACTGGAGTGGGCTGCCATACCCTTGTCCAGGGGATCTTCCCAACCCAGGGATCGAACTCAGGTCTCCTGCATTGCAAGCAGATCCTTTACTAGCTAAGCTACCAGGGAAGCCCATCTATGCACATATGATGATATATCCCTATTTGACAGATATCAAGGGTTCTGGTATTAATACCTTCCAAAGGGAAAGAGCAAATCAACATGTTCAAACTGACAATGGTCACAGGCAATCTCTTGCCATCAGAAATATGAAATTAGTCCTAAACAGATATAAATATGAACTAAATCATTTCTAAATTTTTATTAATAATCATACTATATCTCTGCTTTTTTCCCCCCAAGTTTCTTCCTGACTGATGACTACCTTTTAATCCCACCACCTCCTGCTGTTGCTTAAAATAACTGTTTTCTCTAGATAGTAACATTTTAGTGCTTTACCTACAAACTAATGTACTAATAAATTTATAAATATCTCCACTACAAGAAAATGGATGCTTTTAATGCACTATACAGCTCAGTTAATCTAGACCTGACCAAATCTGACAGTGTTAGTGACATAATAACTGTGAAATCACACTATCCCATGCCCAGAAACAAATGGCTCCTCCTGTCTTCTGATCCTGATGGTTCCTGAGCCACATATCTTATCACGGAATGTGTGAAGACATGGCAGCAAAAATAGCCTGACCACGTATCAACTTAGAATTTCAAGGCCCGCCCCCTCCTTATTTTTGTAAAAGTCGATCTTCATTCCACTTACCTCTGCTTTAGTTTTCTTCATAGCATTTATCACCACCTGGCAAGAATGTTATTTATTTATTGATGTTCATTAATAACATAAGTTTATGAATAACATAAACTTCAGGAGGGCAGAGACATCTGTATTGTTTGCTATTCTATTTCTACTACCTAAAATAGTTCCTGGCCTACAGACAGAACTCAATTAATAATCATTACATAAATTTATTAACAGCTTCCAGTAACTGGAAATTAAACTATATTGCTACTCTCTAATTAATATAGATGTTTTTATATTAATGTTTTTTCATATTATTTTCCTAGCAATATTTATTTTTCCAATTAAGCTACTTTCCATTTTTTAACTGAACAATCAATTCACAGAAAAGATGTGATGAACTGCTATATTTATATTTCTTTCACATAAATTGGTTCTAAATTATTTTTAAATGTAATATAATTTGACAATACTTCTACAGAGAAAATAAATTCAAGCTATCTCAAGCTTCCTCCTTACAATTTTACACATGTGACACCTCTCAGTAACGCTTCCACTGAGATATATGTGTGTGTTTGTTCAGTCGTGTCCAACTCTTTGCGATCCCACGGACTGTAGCCCACCAGGCTCCTCTGTCTATGGGATTCTCCAGGCAAGAATGCTGGAGTGGGTTGCACTCCCTTCTCCAGGGGATCTTCCTGACCCAGGTCTCCTGCATTGCAGATAGATCCTCTACCATCTGAGCAACCAGGGAAGTCCCACTAAGATATATAAAATACTTCATTCTACTGTGTAGTCCAATCTCATGAAAATGATTTTCAGAGTCATTCTACCTTTTAGGTTTCTGGAGATTTAGCTTACTAGAAATAAAGGCTAGGAAATCTTATTTTTATTCTAGATCTACTGGCCAACTGTCAATACCTCTAAAGCTTATTTCTGCTATAAGAATATGTTTGTTTGTGTTAGTCACTCAATTGTGTCCGACTCTATGTGACCCCCATTGACTGTGGCCCACCAGGCTTCTCTGTTCATGGGATTCTCCAGGTAAGAAAAATAGAGTGAATTGCCATGGCCTTCTCCAGGAGATCTTCCTCTGTCACAGATTGAACCCAGGTCTCCTGCATTGCAGGCAGAAGCTTTACCATTTGAGCCACAAGGGAAGGCCTATATAATACATATAGGTCTATAACATTTATTTGCCTAGAATATATAGGCAAATAAATACTTCATTTTTCTAATATGCTTTTTTTTTTAAATGGTTTGCATAAGTGATATTTGAAGATCCTAAGTACATATAGAGTCATGGATCTTGTCAGCTATACTGTCTCTTTAAGCTTAACAACTTAAATGGAAGCCTATTTTAACAGCAGCAGATTTTAACATATATGTATATATTTTAAAAGACTCAGAGCTTCTTGGATGTCTCTCTACTTGACTGTATATGAATCAACTAAGAAATGACAATACAAAATGGTAATGGACAATTTAGAGTTCACTCAGGTGGCTCAGATGGTAGAGAATCTACCTGCAGTGCCCAAGACCCAGGTTCGATCCCTGGATCGGGAAGATCCTCTGGAGAAGGGAATGGTGACCCACTCGAGTATTCTTGCCTGGAGAAGTCCATGGACAGAGGAGCCTGGCGGGCTACAGTCCAAGGGGTCGCAAAGAGTAGGACATGACTAAGCAACTAACACACATACCATTTCCACTGCACTTTGAATGCTAGATTTTAAGTGAGATACTAGAATAATGGTACATGTTCTTAAACAAATAAGTTGTCCAAAGCCCACTTCATTGGAAGAATGATTGAAGGAGCTAGAAATTTTTCACCAGTAGGAGACATGCCTTAGAAAAATTGTGATAGGTTTGAAGAACTGCTTTGTCAAAGAAGCATTCTAGCTTTTCTGAACAATGCCAAGATGCCAAATTAGGACAAGCAGGCCAAAGTTACAAAGTGATAGATGTCAAATCAATACTAATTAGATCTAGATAAGAATAAAGCTGTATAGAAAATCAAGGTGTTTCCTCAAGTGATAATGACTTTCTTATAGGTGAAAATTTCAGAATACAACAGAAATGTAGGGGGTCAGATTTTAAGACCTTAACATTTCCTTCCAACTTCAGAACTCTAGTGTTCTAAGAAGATGCAGATGTCAACGTGTACGATATAAACTGATGCTGGTAAAACCTATGCTGGGAAACAATGAAGGCAAGAGGAGAAGGGGGCAGCAGAGAATGAGATGGTTAGATAGCATCACCAACTCAATGGACATGAATTTGAGCAAACTCTTCCAGGAGATAGTGGAGAACAGAGAAGCCTGACATGCTGCAGTTCATGGGGTTGCAAGAGTTAGACAGGACTTAGCAACTGAACAACAACAACAATGATATAAATAAAAGCAAATGACTCTGCCTTCTGTGGCTGTTATTCCTGCTATGTGAGTCTGTATCCTTTGCTGCTTCTCACATCTGTCCCAAATATTTATTTGACTAGTCTACCTCATTTGTTCCTCAGGGCAATAACTCAGGTAAAACCACTTTGCTATATTCCAGTACAAACTCCAAGAACCAATGGCGATGACATATAAGGAAACGAATGATATTAAATCTTGGTTTGTTTCAGTGAATATTGGACCTCTGGCCTACCTCCTTTAAGCACTTGATGTGGAATTTGACAGTAATGATTTGTAAATCTTCTAAAGAAAGGTGAAAATCAGAGAAATGAGAATTCCTAAAGCCCTGATGTTTCACAGAGTAGTAGCCTGCCATTTAGAAAACACAGGGCATTGGGTGAGTGAGCTGGAGCCACAAACATTATCAGGTAAAAGTGAGGTTTCCTGGGGCTGCAGAAAGAAATGAGCTTGTTCCTCCTTCTGGTATTAATCATAATAAGTGTTTTATCTCAGGCTGTCATGTTTAGTTTCTCCATGCAATTTACCTCTCAGGCACACTGTTCACAATATCAATTGGCCTTATCTTTTAACTTATAGTCTTCAAGTACTTAAATGTATTTCCCCCAAAGTTCCCACAGTTAACATGACAAAAGTCAACATTAGTACTATTTTAAGACAATGCTGCACCCACATTATAAAAGACAGTTGCTTATGCCTGGCTACTCCTATCATCTGTTGAAAAGTGTAACAGGCAGCACCGATTCTTTGCCTAATTGCAGTTTTAATGTGAGATTTTGCAACCATTTAAATGGTGATCCCTAGTGTTTTAAAAAACTCATTTATTTCATTTTTTCTCTTCGCCAAAAAAATAAAATAGAGATGTGCTTATCCTATATCTTGCTCATCTTTTATCAAACAATACTTGCTAGCTGATATAGTCAAGTTGATAAGTAGTTTTTGAGGGATCGCATTATGAAGTTCACTTTCTAAGAACCAGCAAACATGATTAGGAGCAATCCAACCAATCAAATAATCAGACAACAAACAATTTAAGCCAAAAAATACTGCAGAGACAGGCTTTCTGCTAAAAAAAAGTCAGAAAAAACCCAAACTGGTAGCTTTTACAAACTCACGGAAAGATACCAACCTGAGAAGGTACAAATTGAAGATGAGACAGCTAATAACATTCTAGTCTGCTTGACCCTATTTCATTGAAGTCCTCTTATGATCTGCTAATAATCCTTTATAATTAAACTCCAGCATAATATTAAATGTAATCCACATGAACACCAATCACAGGCCATTTCATAGGCTAAAGTGGTTACGGCTTCCAGTCATGCATGACAATCACTCAGTGTAAAGCTTTAGTTTCAAATGTTTTAAATCATTTGCCCCAAGATTTTAGGGGAAAAAAAAAATCATGATTCATTTCTATCCATAAGTACAGTGAAATAAATCTCATTTAAACTCAAACTGCTAAGAGTAGGTTCAAGGCACAGGTCTTAAGAATTTGCAAACCTTCCTTTAGAACTCAAACCTTCTGCTACATCCCCATAGAAATGAGGTCATCTTTTGAGGAATATCTTTTGAACTGTTTCCAGTAAATAAAACTGATAGTACCAGAAACTGCCTATGGATGTCATTAATCAACACACAACACAAATTTTGAGTCCACATTGTGATAAGATTTGCTTAAACAATACTGCCTATATTCAACTGCTGTGCATGTATTTTCCATTTATTCTATTTCAGTATATTATCTTCATCATATCTTGAAAAATTCAGTTTTTATTTAATAAATAATAATTTGAACCAAATAACAGATTATTAGAAGTAACACATTGAAAATGTTTTTAGTTTACCTGAGGTAGTTTTATGCTCCAGCACAACTGGATCATGGACTTGCCCCAGTGGCCCATGGTAAAGAATCTGCATGCAATGCAGAAGATCCAGGTTCAATCCCTGGGTTGGGAAGATCCCCTGCAGGAGGGCGTGGCAACCCACTCCAATATTCTTGCCTAGAAATTCCCATGGACTGAGGAGCCTGGCAGGCTATAGTCTATAGCGTTGCCAAGAGTCAGACACAACTGAAGCATGTGTATAATCTACTAAATAGTTTTACTTTAGAGCAAAATCATTGCTTGAATGTTGTCAAAATTGATTCCAAGGCTAAAAAGAAATGATAATACACAATTTAACCTTATAATCTTTTTCTGATTCTGCCTCTCATATAAAAACTGGGAGTTGGGTTGATGTTAACAACTTTCACGTTTAAAATGTTGACTTGGGCTCAAATAAAGAAAAAAATGTGAAAATTATTGTATGAGCTTTTAAAAAATTTGACTTGATTTTTAATTTATAGATAACAGAGTAGTATTCGCGTAGGTTCTTTTCCAAGTTTAGTGTTACTATAAACGAGGAAAATAACATGCTGTCAGATAGGAAATAATGGCTTGCAACCATTATGACTATACCTAGACTCATAAAGTGCTCTGAAAAAAATACGCTGCTCTACAAATAGCTATTTGGTGAGATTATCATTAGACATCTGACCAAATTTAAACATTTTTACTGAAGGAAACAGTTTTCCTTAATTCGCTTTTGTATTTTTAAATGAAAGCAAGTTCTAAGGGAATAATTTATGAGTGTCATTTAAGTCATTTTAAAATGGTGGATGTCAAGATTAATGTAATAACATTCTTTCAAATAATTTCTTGGAAATATTTAATTAGAGCAATTCTATTTTTATAAAAAGTTTTATATAGTCCTAAGCATTGAGAAAAACAGGCCAAGAGATTTAAAAAGTAAGCTTTTATTTAATATTAAAGATATGCCAGACACTGTGGCATGTGGTGATAGAAACAAACAGATAAATATAACATAGAGTCTGACTTCAGGGAGGTTTTAATCTAGGTGAAGTTTGAGAAGAGGTGATAGAGGCGGGGTGGAAGGGACAACAGAGATGAAGTCACTAAAATACAAAAGCCACTGAGGTCAGCTGCAAACTTTTGACAGGACAAGCAGGAAATGCAGATTCAGGAACCAGCTAAATGGAGGGCATGCAAAGCCATTCAAAACAAATTATTTTTAAAACACTGTGCCAGTACATCAAAATAGTTTATCAGCTCAGTTCAGTCTGCAATTTAAAATCCTTGTTTTAAAGCTATGAGACAAATTAAACTGTGATATGACAAGTGTTATAGTCAAGGTACAAGTAAAATTTACAGAGAGCCTAAAGAGCATAGTGAGTAAATCCAGGAGAGGGATTGGAAAAGTCTTCAGAGAGAAAGCGAGATTTAACTGAATCTTGACAAATAAGGAGGATTCAACACATACTGAGTGGCAGACACAACCTGACGCAGTGGCTGAGAGCCTGGGATTTACGGCTGCACTGCCTGGGTTCAAGCCCTAGCTCTGCCACTGGCCAATTCTGTGCTCCCGCAATCTCTATAAGTCTCAGCTTCCTTCTACACAACATGATTATTTACCTCAACTTACTTACTTAAGATTGAAGTACAGACCTTAAAATTGGAGAGTTTTAAAGATTAAATGATAAGATACAAGCAAATGACTGGCTTAGCTATCAAATTTCTACACATAGTTATATGCATTAGCCATTTTATAGTTCATTTCTAGAATTTAGCAAATCCTCCTATAAAATTGATCCCAGATTTCACCATTCCCCACAACTTTGTTGCAGTACAACTGTCAGGAGCAAGCTGAGTTTTCAGACCTAGAGGCAGAATCATCAGTACAAGAGCAAAGGAGATGAGGTAGAGAACTATAATCATCAAAAGCAGTAAACAGCAAGAGGTATTACCCCGTATTTCATTAACTTGAGAACCTCTTGCTATTTTAGAAATTACAAGCTGTAGCAAGACAAATCTTATCTTGTATAATAATGCTGGAATCATTCGTTGAAAATGCACTCAATCAGAAATAAATGGCACAAAACAATTATGCCAAGTGCTTACTCAACTCCCATCATTTTTGGGGTCTAATGTTGATTTAACTGCTCTGAGGATACTGCACCTTTTTCACTCAGAAAAAGGAGTCACAAAAAGATTTTCATGGAAGGAAAGTTCTGACTTTCCCTCTCTGGGGTTTCATATTGAAAAGGCAAAACATCACATAAGCAAATAGAAAATAATTAAAAACAAAAATAAAGCAAGTTTCTCCCCAATCTTGATTTCATGCCCAATTTCTCACAACACCTTCCAAATGGTTTCACACCACAGCACACATTCCTGAGACTGAATCAAAGCTTTTCTTAATCTAGCCTCTCAGCTGTTCCCAACAGCACACTCTCCTCGTGCAGAACCCACTCTGCCCTGCAAATGTCTGCCACAACTCCAGGTTACTTCAACTCACCTTCCTGCCCATGATCCCTTTGCTAAACAAATGCTTTCCTTCCATTAAGAGCAAGTTTTCACCCTGATGTTGCTTTTCTGCTGCAGTCCAAAACGGGCTTTCCTTCCTTCAAATTCCTACTCAGTTAAATCCTATGTATTTACACTCGTCTATATTGGTACTATTTATATCAACCATAGACCTTCAAATCTGTGATGACTTCAGTTGCTTCTATAATTTGACAGTCTTTCTCTTCAAAGTAAAAGTTTAATAATTATTACATTCTGTTTATTTTTAAGTGTTTCTATATTTTTTAACTATGTGATTCAACTTGATTTTTTTTAATATAAGATGTGAAATGTTAGGACTTGTTGTTCAGTCACTCAATCATGTCTGACTCTTTGTGACCCCATGGACTGCAGCACGCCAGGCTTCCATGTCCTTCACCATCTCCTGGAGCTTGCTCAAATTCATGTCCATCGAGTTGGTGATGCCACCCAACTATCTCATCCTCGGTCGTCCCCTTCTCCTCCTGCCTTCAATCTTTCCCAGCATCAGGGTCTTTTCTAATGAGTCAGCTCTTTGCATCAGGTGGCCAGGTATTGGAGCTTCAGCTTCATCATCAGTCCTTTCAGTGAATATTTAGGATTGATTTCCTTTAGGATTGACTGGTTTGATCTCCTTAGGGCTTAGATTATCTTTTTTTCAAAATGATCATTTTGACAATACTATTTATTGAAAAATCATTTCCTCTACAATTCAACTCCAAAGGTTTATTTACCCCAATCAGTCCATTTCAAAGAGTCCTAATACATGGATCTGACTATTCTACCAAAATGCTAAGTCATTCATCAATATTTTGTGTTTTAGAATTGCATTTTTTTAATAAATGTTCATATATTTATTAATCTAGATAAACTTTAAGACCATTTTGTTTATTAAAACAAACCTTAGGTTTTCATAAGAATTACCTTTAATATACCTAGTAACTTGGCAAGGAACATATTACTATTATATTTGGTAATTAATATAACATTTAGGAACATGTTAAATCTTAATTTATGTACATTCAGCATTTTTTAGAATTCCTACATTGTCTTTAAGTGCTGAACAAACTGAAATACCCTGTTTCTCTAAACACACCTGATGTCTGCTTTCTCAAATCTACCCACTTCCTTCTTCCTGCTGAAAATGTGTTCATATCTCCCTAATGGTCACACTCACTTTCCAGAGAAACCCATTTCAAAAGCCACTGTCTCCAGGGATCTTCTAACTAGACAGCAGAGAATAGTTTTTTGATTTTTCTAAACTTCTATGGAGGAGACATATTTGCCACATCAAAATTTTTGATTTATTATCCAAATGTCAGATTTCCTTTTCTGCTTTGGTTTCCAAAATTCTATGGAACCATCTCTCTCTTAGCCTTGCACCAACTTGTATGCAAGACTACATTTTTTTTTAACATTTCCCCAGAAGTCCATTTGACAAATTAGTAGTTATTAATAAGAAACACAATTTTTTACAGAGAAGCTTATAACGAGTAGGTAAGTATTTTATATTATAACACTCTACAAGCAATTTTAAAAATTATTTTAAATTCCTTTGAGCTATTCCCTGTCCTTAAGTCCTCATCTCAGCTGGTCCCTGGCTCAGGCATTCTTGTCTCATGCGCTCCCTGAACAGGGAGTGCTCAGTCAATCAACCAGAGTGGTCACTGAGATGTCCAACTGTCCCTCTCCAAGGCGACGGCTTTCTCATCCTTAAGAAGCATGGGTACCAGAAGATAACTGGACTTTGGAAGACTCTTATCAGATTATCCTCAAATCAGCATTAGGAGGCATGAGTGGCAGGAGACTCTTCATAAAAAGAAGCTTTATACCAGCTTCTGAGAAAATAAAATTTTTTCCACATCTGTATTTACTTCATTGTGACAATCTGTTGTCTCCCCACTACATGACAAATGTTTTAAGTACAAAATCATTGACATATTTATCTTTAAATATCTCCACAGCACTATATTCATAACCCACCATATGTTGCTTCTTATAGATCAGTGCTTTTAGACAAATGAATGAATGATTTGATTAATTAATAATTAATAAATGAATAGATAATGGCCTTTGCATGGCTCATAAAAGAATATGAATGGAATAAATCTGGAGAAAGTTCTATTTTATTAAAATGAGGAGACTAATTTTCATAACTGTATAAATCTGTTTCCCACTTTTTCTCCTTAGGTCCACAATATCTCAATCAATTAGTGGAGAGTTTTGTTGTGGTTTTCAGTTTTAAAAGAAAACAAATCCACCTCTAGTTTCAAGTTTACTTTTTGTTTGCTTTGGTTTTCTTTTGTCTCTCATTTACTCTGAACCAGCCTCTCTCAAAGCCTCATAGAACATCAAAAATATATATAAATAAATTAATTGAAATCAACAGGATATTAAGTAGAATTTTTCAACTGTCCAGAATTTGTCATTGAGACTTAAAATTGAAGACAAATGAATCATGTTCTCTGTTCTAAAGAGAGAAATGGCCAGGAAATCCATACAAGTTGTCAAAAGTGCAACAAGTTTCTCTGACTATAATATCTACCTTTTAAAATCACAACTTATTTAGAGCAAAGGAAACCATCAAAAAAAAAGACAACTACAAAGTGGGAGAACATATTTGCAAATAATTTGAGTTAAAATGGTTAATATCCTAAATATCAAACAGCTCATACAACTCTATCAAACCAAACAACTCAATCAAAAAAAAAAAAAAAAAAAAAAACTGGAGTCACAAGACCTAAATAGGTATTTCCTCCAAAGAAGACACAGATGGCCAACAGACACATGAAAAACTGCTCAACATTGCTATTAAGAAATGCAATTCAAAAAAAAAAAAAAGAAATGTAATTCAAAACTACAATCAGGTATCACCTTATACGAGTCAAAATGGCCATCATCAAAACGTCTGTAGCAATAACTGGAAGAGTGTAGAGAAAAGGAAATTCTCCTACACTGTTGGTAGGAATGTAAATTGGTGCAGCCACTATAGAAAATAGTATGGAAGTTCCTTAAAATACTAAAAATAGAACTACCATATGATCCAACAATCCCACTCCTGGGCATATATTCAGAAAAGATTAAAATTGTAATTTGAAAATATACATCACCCCAATATTCATAGCACACTATTTCCAACAGCTAAGACATGGAAACCACCCAAATGCCCATCAATACATGACTAATTTAAGAAAATGTGTTATATATATGTTGCTGCAAATGGTAATATTCCATTCTTTTTTTATGGCTGAGTAGTATTCCTATATATGTATATACATATATATACATATGCATATATTATACCCCTATATATACAGGACTACTTCTACTCAGTCATAAAAAAGAATGGAATATAACCATTTGTAGCAACACAGATGCACCTAGCGAATATTACACTAAGTAAAGGGGAAGGATGGGGGCAGGATAAATTAGGAGTATAGGATTAACAGACACAAACTACTAAACATAAAATAGATAAGCAAAAAAGGATTTATTGAATAACGTGGGAACTATATTCAACATATTGTCATAACTTAAAATGAAAATAACCTGAAAATATATGTATATATAACTAAATCACTTTTCTGAACACCTGACACTAACATTATAAATCACACATACTTCCAAAAAAAAAAATCACAACTTAAAGTTCACCTTAATAACATGAAGCAAACTTAGTGTTCTAGATAAGGTAAGGAGAGTTTCATGAATATAATGGGGAACATCATGAGTAATTATTGTAAGAAATTTATTTCTTTTTAAATCTGTAATAAAGCAAATACATTAATAATATAAAAGGGCAAAGAAAATCAGGTATCATTATAATGTCATAATATAGCTGTGTACCCTCAGTTCAGTTCAGTTCAGTTCAGTCGCTCAGTCGTGTCTGACTCTCTGCAACCCCATGGACCGCAGCATGCCAGGCCTCCCTGTCCATCACCAACTCCCAGAGTTTACTCAAACTCATGTCCATTGAGTCGGTGATGCCATCCAACCATCCCATCCTCTGTCATCCCCTTCTCCTCCTGCCTGTACTCTACAGAGCCTAAATTTATTTTTTCTTCAAAAATCCGTGAGACATTTTCAAAGTATTATAATATACATATGGTAGGTATGTTTACATAATATATTTACACAAACACACATATGTATATACATACACACAAATATACGGGCTTCCTAGGTAGTGCTAGGGGTAAAGAACCCACCTGCCAATGCAGGAGACGAGAGAGCCAAGTTCAATCCATGGTTCAGGAAGATCCCCTGGAGAAGGGCATGGTAACCCACTCCAGTATTCTTGCCTGGAGTATCCCGTGGATAGGGGAGCCTGGTGGACCCTACAACCCATAGGATCACAAAGAGTCAGACACGACTGAAGCGACTTAGCATGCATGCACACAAATATACAGTGAGCCATAAGAAAATCTCAATAAATCCCCAGCTTCAGAGATTGTATAAACCCCATTATCTCTATACAACAACAATGGAAAATTAATAAATTTTAAGCAAAAACAGAGCCCTACTGGAATTTTTTAAAGCTCATCTAAGTCATTATTGAGTTAAATAATAAATGTTAAAGTCATAGGAAGAAATTCAGGAAATAATAAAATTAAAAACACTATATTTCAACACTTAGGAGACAGAACCAAAACTTAACAAAAACAAATGCTCAGCCTTAAGGGTAATCATTATGAAATACAAATTTGTGAACTAAGCATTTAACTTAAAGCATTATAATTATTTCATGTAACATTAATAATATCAATAGAAGCTTCTTTTTAAAACAACCACCCTGTTACAACATTTTATTAAACATGTTATAATAGTTTCCACTTTTAATTCTGACTTAATGACATAGATACCAGTCCAAACTTTGCACATGGGAAACAGGCTCAGACAGTTTAAAAGTTTGCACCTTTTGCAAAATCACGCAGCTAGCACATGCTAACTTCACTATTCATAATACAATACGTGAGATCCCAGCCAGGAGGAATAAAATACTTAAAATAACAGAATAGTGAATTATAAATCAAAATGGTATTAGCATTAGAATCATCAAGACTAATACATTCACAAATGAAAGGGACAGATTCTTGTAAATGAAAAAGAGTATACACAAATAACCAAAAATCAGAATGAGACAAGATGTATAACAACAAAGAGAGGAGATTTTAAAGATTTTCAGACAGTATTCTATATATTCCAGTACTAATCAATTTGAAATTTTATACAATTTTAAAATATATATGTATACACTTCAAAAGTTGGCTTATAAAGTAGAGAACTTAAAGAGAAAAAAAAGTTAAAGAAATTGAAAGTATGTCAGAGATTATGTCCTCAGATAGCTTCAGACCAAAATAACCTTCCTGACAAGCTACTTTGATCTCTTAAGGAATAGATAATGCCAGTGTTATGTAATATTATCAAACATACAAAAAACACAATGGTTTCAAATGCATTTTTGACATTATTCTAATCTTCACACCAACAGTCTGACTGAGAACCACTTATAAACCACTAACCACTTAGATACATGCAGAAATACTAAGCAAATAAAAGATGTATCCCTAAATAAACGGTGTGGGAGAGGTAGAGTCAAAAGATTTTTAAAGATCTAGCAAACAATATTAACAAAAGAATAATTAAAGGAAAAATACTATACTTGCTTAAGAAGGTTGTGAAAGTGAAAAGCTCAGTCATGTCCGACTCTTTGCGATCCCAAGGACTATATAGTCCATGGAATTCTCCAGGCCAGAATACTGGAGAGGGGAGCCTTTCCCTTCTCCAGGGGATCTTCCCAACCTAGGGATCAAACCCAGGTCTCCCACATTGCATTAAGAAGGTTACTTTTATATAAAAGCAGCATGGCCCTTCCTAAATAAATGCATAACAGTCATAAAATTCAGTAATTAATAGTCTCAAAGTGTATAAGGAAAATATTGTCAGAAATTTTTTAGTCTTTCAGAAATTTTTAGAGATATAGCTGTAGTGGAGGATTTTACTTTAGAAAAAGTTTTATGATTCACTGAAAAAGTGGGCAACAGCAAATAAACAGTCAGGAAAGTAATAAAATGACCAACAAATTTAAAAAGGTGTTCACTCTCATAGTTAAACAAGTACAAATAAAATAGCTCTTTTTTGGTCAGATTAGAAAATAAATAATAAGAAAAATAATTAATGTAATGGAATATGGAAGCTAACAATAATGTACAAAGAACATTAATGTATAAACCAATATACCTTTTTAAAGGTTGTGTAGTATAAATATTGAAATTTAAACATGGATACCATCTTGCCTATCCATTTGACTCCTAAGAGTGTATGATAAGAAAATAAGAGTGAAATGATGCAAAGATTTCATGCACCTGAATGGTCAAGACAGTGAAAACTTGAAATCAATCTTATCCTAAAAAGAAGACTGATTAAACTTATTTATTGTAAATCCATACAAGAGAATACTTTTAGATAATAAAAATAATAATGTTAGGACAAATTTTAGAAGCCTGTTACGTATGATTAGTGTGTGATTACCTTAAAAAAGTCAAATGGGCTATGTGTAAAACTGCTGGGAGCTGGTGAAGAATGCAGAAATTTATCCACTAAAGATCGCCATTAGTTCATTAGCTATACTTAATTTAGTCTTTCCTCTCTTCTGTTTTTATTTGTGATTTTTGTTACCTTTTAAATATGAACTTTGAATTCATTTAGTAAAAAGATTTATGTGTGTCACTGAATCAGATATGTTTCAAATACCAAAGAAATTTTAGTTCTAAAAGCTGAGACCACAAAAATCTTTAAGTTTTGAGATATTTCATCCCAAATTAAAATCAGTCATTCTAGGGCTACCCTATTATCCCTTGACTGAAAAAAGAGGCAAAATGCTGACAAAGATTGTCTCAGATCAGTTCTAATAAATGAGTCAAGCCCTTTTCTGAAAAAGTAATTGACTTAAAAATTTAAAGCTCAAATTCTATTTGCATCTATCAATTTGAACACTATTTTTTTCCTCAAATTGTACTATATAATTTACTTTCTGAGCTGTGATCATTTCAAATTTCACCAGACAGACCAAGTTAAAAACTTTAAGTGTGATCAGTCTTCTTGTTTTACTGCTATTTAGACCCAGATTTCAAAGGTCAATGAATTAGGCCAGTACTGTTTAGATTATGTACCAACTACAAACATACCATAATGTGCAGAGCTGATAAGAAATGTGATCGATAACCACATAGCGTCTTACAGCTGGTACTTTAGAAAGGAAAGATGATCAAAAATGACCTAACATTTTCAGCATTTGTTTACAACATATTCATCAATTGTATAGCAGTCAATGTATTTTAAACAGCATGACTGCTCAAGCTGAAGTTGCTTTATATCATAAAAACCAAATAGAAACGCATGAAGCTGTGTTTCTCAGTGTGGTTATAGATTTTCTTTGTATTCCTATTTAATATATAGCTTTAACAATGTATCCTGGCACTTTACTTACAACCGTTCTGAAAACAACGTGTTCTTCACTGAGTAAATAAGTCAAATACAAACAAGACCAGCCCAGGTGGGATACATGAGTCAGGTGCTCGGGCCTGGTGGGCTGGGAGGACCCTGAGGAGTCGGGTGGGGAGGGAGGTGGGAGGGGGGATCGGGATGGGGAATACGTGTAACTATATGGCTGATTCATGTCAATGTATGACAAAACCCACTGAAATGTTGTAAAGTGATTGACCTCCAACTAATAAAATAATATTTAAAAAAAAAAAAAAAGAAAAAAAAAAAAAAGAAAAAAGGCATTGTATCAGCATGAAAAAAAAAAAAAATACAAACAAGAAGTAGGTCAACTTAAGCCCTGAAAAATCTCAGGTCAAAGTAGTATACGAGTGTTTTAAAATCAATTTACTCAGTATCCCAAAGGATCAGCACTATTTTCTAAAGCTCTAAAGCTCTGGATAAAATTCTGATATAGAGATGTTAAATATTCCATCCAATACGAACCTTAAACAACTCAATATTTTCATTAACAAAGTATCAAGCTGTGATTCCTGACTATAAAGTTCTAATCTGGACATTTAAATGTGTTTTAAGCGCATTTGGACTCGGGAGTCACAGCTACACCTCCCCCAAGCTCATTCTCTAGGTCAGGCTCCATTTAAGAATTACATATATATTATTTCACATAATCTGAACAGCAACATTATGGAATAGGTAGCTCCCATTTTAGAGTAGAATGAAGGACAGACAATAAGTTCCTCCCCATGTACGTAGCTAGTGGGTGGCAGAGCTGACTTTCAAACCTAGTCAACCCAACTCTTCAGTTTATACTCTTCACTTCTGTGACTTGGTATACCTATCCCTTGATTTTTCTTATATTTGGCATGTATGTGCTAAGGTATGTGTCTTTTTTAGAAAATTTTCTAATGACCTAAATGTGGCACAAAGATTGTATTACTAAAACTAGTTTCTAGAAGTGAAGTGATCATTTCAGCCCATATGTGGTCTGGACTCCCCTAGTGACTCAGATGGTAAACAAGCTGCCTGCAATGCAGAAGACTGATCCCTGGACCAGGAAGTTACTAAAACTAGCTTCTGAAAGCGAAGTGATTATTTTAGTCCATATGTAGTCTATAAAGATGCAAACTTGTCACAGACATTTTTTCCAGCCTCTTTTTTCTTTTTACTCAGTTTCCCATCTCTTCTCTACTCATGTACTCCTTTTCTCCCAGAAGGCTCATGCCATCCTCTCTCTTGATTCACTTCTTCTCCCCCTCAGCACTGCATCTCAGACCAACTGGCTTTCTTCTAAGCTCACCTTGTCCAGCCACCTCCCTCTACACAAGTACTTATTTCTCAGCTTCTGGATCTGTGTGAATGACTTCATTACCATCCTTCAACAATCCTAGGATTATCAGGCTTCCCTGGTGACTCAGGTGGTAAAGACTGCCTGTAATGCAGGAGATCCGGGTTCGATCCCTGAAAAAGGGAATGGCTACCCACTTCCATATTCTTGCCTGGAAAATTCCAGGCATATCTTGGATGGAGGAGCCTAGTGAGCTAGAGTCCCTGAGGTCAACAACCCTAAGATTATAGCACCAGTATATCTTATCACAGAACGTAGAGTCAATGCTGTAATAAAGGTGTCTTTCAAACACATTTTAATAGTGATCAATAGAGCCTTAAATAAAATTTTGAAGACTTCTACTCCAATGGCCCAATATTTCACCTTCACTTGCCTTTGTGATTTCAAATTTTATTTCCAAACTCCAACTTAATAATTGCCTACTTAAGAAACAGGACATAAAGGAATAGCTCTGCTTTAAAACAAGCTTTATCTTCCATAGTGTTGTTTGACAATTAATCCCAGTTCTCTTCTTAACTATGGAAGTCAGCTGCTTCATGATAAATTACTGTCTGACACCCTAGTAAACTTTACCACCAATAAAACAAATAGGAGTTTAGAGTAAAAGGAAAGAAAGAACATGGATCATGGAAAGAGAGAGGTGAAAAGGATGCTAGCAAAAACAAACCAAAAACAATTTTTAAAAAGTCAAACCTTCATTTTCAAATAAACACAAATATCTATGACTTGTTAAACAGACAAAAGTAAACGTAAATGTTTTACTTTAAAACTCTAAGCATCCAAAAAACAAAAAGCTTGTTTTCACTTCTACTGCATAAATTTTAAGGTATGACCATACAAAAAGACATCTATCATCATATTGATTGACGAGGAATAAAATTTTTAATTTCAAAAATAGGTCAGAAACCATCGAGTGAGTGGCAGGTATGTTTGTATGTGTATAAGTACACTCACACTGAGCCATATCTTGGGTGTTCGTTTTGCACAATGAACTTTTCTCATCTGTCATCTGCTCTGTGGGAGGAAATAAGTAGGGAGGGGGGCAAACCTTGTCTTTCTTGCTTTTAAAGAAAAGCCTGCAATTAAATGGAGGAAGAGTAAAGGTCCTCATTAGAATCACAGTGATTCCCACCACTTGATTGTGGTAAAGGTCTGCTTCTCTCTTTGGGGAGTGGTCTATGGTTCCCTTCTCCCTGTTAACCTGGATGTCTTACCTTCCTCACACAGGAAGAGCTGACTGAAGCTTTATTACATTTCTCAGAAGGCTAAACTTAGCGGAACTTTTACATGTGCCTTGGAACGCCGTCTTCATGGACGTTTTTTCCTGCTGTGGATTACTGATGCTGCAGGAGCAGATAGACTGATGTGCCTTGAATTCCAACAAGGACAAAGTGGCGTGTTGGTATTCTTTATGAATAAAAAAGTGAGTATTTTTAAAAGGCTTTTTACTTCAGGGTTCTCCGTTTTCATTCCTGATCAAATTAATGTGAGTCATTTAAATGCCATGCAACATTAATTTATATTTACTCATTTGAAAACTTGGTCTACTTATTTGCTCATATTGGAATCATTTGAGACCAATCTGTAAATAATATTCAAATTCGCTGTCATGCAACAAGAATTAGCGTGTGTGCATAGACATGCATTGGGGAGGCCGGGGATAATGAGAAGGTAAATTATGACAAGCACATTAGAAATTAGCAAAGCATGAATCTTGATAATCACCAAATGGTTCTTTTTCCCTTTTTTTCCTTAAATCAGTTTTGACCTCATCCTGACAATTAGGAAGTAATTATAAGCCACGATTTGGCTCAGGGAAGTGGTGTGTATGTTTCTATAGACTACTTTAGAAGATTAAGACCTTTCAGTATATATGATCCATCTGCTTCTTTAGGGCCCACATTTTGGAAGAACGGCCATCTGATTTTACATCAGAATGTTCACAACCTGAGTTCTTAAAGCTGTATATGAAACAGATTTCAAAGGATCCAGGCCTGATTAAAACAGTTAGCCTGCTCACATCCTCCCTATTTACTGTGGATTACAGAAAGGGAAGTTGGGGTTAAATCAGCAGGTCTTCCTGCTTCCCCAGGGGTTAACCTGGCAGCCGATTTGGCACCCACAGGAGGGCTGACAGGTAGCAGGATTTGTCTAAGCAGGCTGCCTGAGCGCCAACAAGGAAAACTGAATGCTCTGGATTAGTTCTGGATTATGTTGTCAGAGTGAAGGCTGATGGACAAACTGCAGAGAAATAAAATGCAATCTGTTTGGAGAGAGAGGCAGCGTGCATAGCTTTCATTTTTCAAGAAATGACAAGAAAAATCATTAATAATTTGTAAATCCATGTCCATTAACTTTTCTCTTTGGTGTCCCAAGGCAGCCTTTTTAACAAGAGTTTGCCACTGTCCTATATCTCTTCTGTCTAGTGACAGATGACAAAATAGATATGAAATTGGATTCATAGTATAATACCCCCACCCCCAAGAAACACAGAGCTTTATGCTCCCTACGAGGCTCTGGTTCTCCCACACCTTCCCCCACCCCGCCCCCGGGACAAAAGGAAACTGACATTGAGATAGCCAGATGACATTTCCTTGCTTTCTTCCTGCTGTAATAAATTTCTAAGACAATGGCATTACTTAATGAAATTTAAAGGCAAAAATAAGCAAATAATAATGACAGTAATCATGATAGGATTAATACTATTCATTATTATGATAAAATATGCTATGGGATGTCTTTTCTCTTCATAAAGGACTTGAGCATCAGTTTCAAGAACTCAGTTAGTAGATGTGAATATTCACGTAGGTTTAATAAAAACAAAGTCAGATCTCTGTAGGAGGGGGTTACATTTTTTCAATATAGGAGTTACTAAAATTCTTAAAAGATCATTGTGAAATAATTCTGGTTCCGTTTACTAATAAAACTAATGTTCTAAAATAATTTGGTTTTTTTATAAGTTTCTTAAAGTGAAAGTTACCTTATCATCAGATAAAACTTTCTGCTTGAAACCAAGAAATATATTTGTGTTTCTAAAATAGCAAAAATTAGGATGCCCAGATGTTTTGGCTTATGGCTAAATTATGAATATTATTTAAAAATAATTTCTTAAATGACATTTTATGGGTACAAGGAGATAGTATTCATAGACTGACAGTAACAGGGCAGAATGCTTTCCTTTATGATTTCAGTAGCAAATTCTCTCTTTTATGACATAGAAGATTTCTCTTTCTTCTTCACAAGAAGCAGGATAAATTCAGCCCCAATTCCTCAGAATAAACTGAATACTTTCGTGTATATCATTACAAAGAGAAGGAACCAAAATTTTGAGCTTAATAAAAATTCCATCTTGAATTTCCACTATCCTGACATCTCACTGTATCTGGTCCATGGTAAGCAGTCAATATATAGTTGATGAATACATAAATAAAGCAATAAAAACATTTAATACAAAAAATACTGAATTCACTCTGATCCACACGAAGCAAAAAAATGCCTGTTAGAAATTTTATTTGCATAATATTGCTTTATTGGATAATGTTAATACATGAAGCATAAAGAATAATAAACATACACTCACGTGGTTATTTTGCATTATAAAAAATAAAAAAGCCTTCTGTATACCTAAAGCTATGTGATTTTTTTAATTAGAAGCAATTAAATCAGCCTATATGTATAAACATACTCTCAAACCTGTGTTTACTCATAAGGCAGTTCAACCACAGACCATCATTATACAATGTATTATTCAAAAAAGGCAACTGTTGATATAATTATTCTCTTTTAACAGTGAACATCCAACTATTTGCCCATGTAATAGCTTTTTATTATAATCAATAACCACTAAAACTATTATGAAATATTGGTTTCAAATTAAAAGTAATTTGTTGGGCAGTAATATAAACTGATGCATAAAGAAATACCGGGATTTTTTTTCCCCACAACTGTCTTCAAGATAAGTTCTGCCTTAATGAAAAGTAGTACTTCTTGATTATTTTCATACTTTAGTATACAAAGGAAAGGATACTACTTTCTGAGCACTAGTATAACAGAGAAAGCTGCCATTGGCTGAGTCCACCCTGTTTCTCCACAGCCAACAACATCAGTTTTTCTTCACATCTTTTAACTAAGGGGTAATAGGGCTCTGTGCCACTACCTCAATTGGCAAGTTCCATAGTACTGGATTTTTTTTTTTTTTAATCTCAGAACAAGCATGTCGTGAATTTAGTTGTTAATAGGAAGAAACTTTGGTTTTTCCTTTTTCTAAATATAAGCAATAATAGAAGATAAAACATTTCTCTTCATTTTTAATAGTGAAATAATAATAAAAATAATGAGCAGTCTGATGACCTAGAAAATATTTTCAAATATAAAAGAAGCTTATGAAAAAAAATTCATCCTCAAAGGATGTGATAGAATAAAAGAAATATTTAACTGCCATTCACATTACATATAAGGTGAGTCAGTGTGAAAACAAAAGAACAGGCTATAAAGTTATCTAAAAATTCTAAATATTTATAATTTTAAATATGTTCAAAGATTGGTTGAGGAAAAATATTTTACAGATGTTGTGTGGATGGCAGTTATTAAATCATTTCTATGAACTATATATGGTGCAGAATTTCACCTAGGCCTCTAGCTTTTCTCATTTTCTCAAAGGTAAGACGATTACCAAATATTTTAGGTCAGAGAATTGTCCATGACTATGAAACCATATATATTATAGACTTGGATAAATTACAAGTAGTCAATGAAAAAAGATGAAGAGGTGCAAAGAACAACCAAAACCATGATGCATTTAAAGACTCTCAGCTCTTTAAACTAGATCACTACTTCCTAAAGGATTAAAGGCACAACATTACTTCATTACTCTTAAAAATGACAATAACTTCTCCTGAAATTCTATAGAACACATGATATGATAATTTCCTTGGACTGATTAGTTTTGTAGTTTTTGTTGTAGATGATCTATTGTTTTGTATCTTTAAAAATCTTGCTTTTTTATATCTTTTCAAACCTAAATAAAAATATCAAATTGCAGAGATATTTAAATTGTTGTGAATTTTTTGGCATAAAATCCAAATAAAAGTCAAAGTGAATCAGTAATCACATAATATGTATTTTTATGCCCAATGTCCACTCCAGTAATACAAGGATGAAAAATGAATAGAATATAAATAGAATAGAATATGAAAAAGTATAAGTATATGAGAGTCATTTTGCTGTACAGAAGAAATTAATACAACATCATAAATCAACTATACTTCAATAAAAGAGGATGGAAAATTTTTGTTGGGTTTGGAAAACTAAAATATATACATTACCTTAAAAAAGAAGTTTCAATATAGTGGTTAGGGATGAAATCATCTTTCAGAGAACTGAAGATTAAAGACAGAAAGTGAAGGCTGTTCTTTGGTAAATTCAGGTAAGAAAGGAGATAGAAAAAATGAATAATAACTAGTGGGACTCCAGGATTAAGGGACATTTTATTAGAATGGGAGAGATTTGAGCACCCCTAGAGGCTCATGGAAAGAAATCTTTAGAAAAGTGAGTTTGAAACTTTCAGGACTAGGGCTCTGAAAAGTGGAGTAAAGTGCAGCAAAATGGGAATGTTATGGAGCCAAAGGATAGCATGAATGGATAGATCTTCAGACTTAAGGGAAAAACGTTTAAGATTGGTCTTGATATAGATAGCTTATAGGTAGAAGGACAAATTATAATGAGAGTCTGCAACACAGCTGTGATGGGCACAATTGTCTCAATAAATCCATAGGCCATTATCTGGCAAGAGGAAAAGGCTGAACAAATTACATGAGAAATGTGACATATGTTTAAATTATTCTTTGAAAACACTGGGAAAATATACTGAAATGGGGGACCATGTTACAATGACGGATCAAACTGGGGACCATATTTTTGTAATGGTCAATGTCCAAGTTTATGTGATTATTTTTTGGTAGGTTCAGCTGCCTGGATATGAGGGCAGAGAAAGCGGATCACAGCCACAGTCCAGGATAAGGATTTTGTAGTTGCTGAACGTGTGTGTGCTATGCCCAGCCACTCAATCACATCCGACTCTTTGCAACCCCATGGACAAGCCTAGCAGGCTCTTCTGTCCACGGGATTTGGCATAGACAAGAATCAAGGATGTTGGTAAGAAACTAATTTAAGAAACCAGCCACAGAGTCCCACCTAAGAGAAAGGATGAGAGAAGAGGTGAAACCTAAGGACCGAGAAGAGCCACATCAATTAAGAAAATGGTCATGGCTGGCACAAATAGTAGGAATTTTTTTTAATTTAGGTAGTGTGTGAGATGGCCTGTGGTACAGGAAGACTAAGGCAAAACCCTGGGTAATTTTCACATTCAAGGAATAGACATGTTTTTTGTTCTGATTCGTGGTATGAGAGAAAAACGTTTGATTTGCAAACTAGTTATAAATATAAAGTTTGATGAATGCATTAAGGAATACTTTAGAAATTTTTTGCCATAGAGATAAACTTTAAAGCAATTATATGGAATAATATGAGTTATTTCAAATTATTTCCTGTCCAATTCAATAAATAAAGCAATTCAGTCCCTGAATAAACTTTTAAGAGGATATAACTGCAAGAAGAAGTCACCATCAAGACAAGGCCTTGTAAAGTGATTTATTCTTTGACCAGAAGAGTTTTCAGAGACTCCCTGGAATTTCTCCCAAAACACAAAAAATAAAAATGTGAGAATCTGACATCCAAATCCACCCCTCTACCGACCTCTGAAAAGGGTTCAAGATTCCACCAAGACAGAATAAGATGAATCTGAAAACCTTCAGAGAGAGAATGGGAACCTCAGATACTTGCAAGTCAGGGAGAGCTTTGTTCATTCTCAGTAACAAATGGGCAGAAAGTCAACAAGCTTTCCATGGGACGTGGCTTTTAGCTTTTAGACCTCTGTAGGCCTACATACTCCAAAGTACTAGATTTTGTAATTATAATAATTCCAAAGGAAGAAAAAATATTAAAATCTCTTAAAAATACAACCACGAAATTCTATCCCTAAATTCTGTCCCTGAAAGTCTATGTAAAACTAAACTTTCAAATCATGGATTCAGTTCAATTTGAGAAATATTCACTGACAGAACACTGTGTTTTAGACACTGAAGAAAGTATCATAAGGCAAACACAGTTTTGTTTTTAAAGAACATACTCTAACCACAAGAAACTCCATAAACTCAGGCTCTAATGTGCAACCAAAGGCCATAGCAATAAACATCTCATGGGATGAATCATAGGAAGAGACCTACTTAGGCAAATGCGCATGTGGTGAGGTGGGGAAATATTTTTCCTCTTGCCACTATTCCTGAAAGAGGCTTGGCAGAGCAACACAGTAACAGGTGTAATAAGTTGAAACAATGCAGTTCATACACATGAATTGATATATGAGTTTTAATCATTCTTGCAAAGATATATAATCAAAGCCATGTTTTTAAAGACCCAAGTGAAAGAGAAAACTGTATGTGTGTATGTGTGTGATTCTCCTTAATGTAGTCCTCACTGGATTTTAAGGATTATCACCACCATCATCAGAAACCATAGCAGCAGTGTTGGAGTATAGAGATGTTTCACAAATGACCATGATTCTTTTTTTTTAACCTCCCTTTCTCTATCACTATCTCATCTAACACAAGTACACATGCACCCACACACACAAACACACATGCAACACACTACATCACTTTCCCCTGCTTTATCTTCCTTCAAAGCACTTGTTAGTGTGTGAAATGGCCTTTTAGGTTAGAGATCTTGTCTGTCTCATTTAGTGCTGGACCCTAGAACCTGGAGGAGGACTGGACTACTGAACTGAATGGATGAATGAAAGAAAACACCTAGCCCAGGGCTCCACAGAGATGCTACACAAACATTCTGAATTTCAGTTACTGCAGTACTGCCCCTGATGTGTGTTTTTTTAATTCATAACCCTATTTTCCTTTTGTTCCTAAGTATTCTTACAAGCAGGTTTAGAATTTACATTTCCAGAAGATAGAGCAGAAGAAAAGAATTATCAAAATATAATTCAGACTTGGAGACATAATTTGAGAGTCATATGCAGACACATGATAAGTAGATGCTTAAGTGATTTTTGTTACATTTTTAACATTTTTTCAAGGCATTTTTATTGGTATAAAATATTTGTAACATAAAATTTGTCCTTTTAGTCATTTAAATGTACAATTCAGTATTAAATACATTCACATCCTTGGGCAATCATCGCCACTATCTATTCCCAGAACCTTTTTATTCCCAAACTGAAACTCTGTACTCATTAATAATGACTGCTCATTTCCCTCCTCCTCCTAGACCCTGGTAACCAGTCTTTCTGTCTCTTATGAATTTGACTATTCTAGGTATCACATATAAATAGACTTCTCCAATATTTATTGCATCTGACCTTTCACTTAACATAATGTTTTCAAAGTTCATTAATACTGTAGCATTTACCAGAATTTTATTCTTTTTTGGCTGAATGATATTCCATTGCATATGTGTGTATATGTATATATATACACACACACACATACTATATTTGGTTTATGTGTTGATAGTCATTTGACTTGATTCATTTCCCTTCAACTACTGGGAATACTTCTGTTGTGAACCCTGCTTTCAATTCTAAAAAAGGTTAAACATTGCAAAAACTCTTTTGTATTCAGATGAACTGGCAAACAAAAAAAACTGAAAATGTTTGAAAGGAGAGAAATGATCTGGCTTATGTTTTACCATCACTACTCTCACCATGGGCTTCCCAGGCAGCGCAGTGGTAAAGAACTCACCTGCCAATGTAAGAGATTGAAGAGACGCAGGTTAGATCCCTGGGTCAGGAAGACTGCTGGAAGAGAGCATGTCATCCCACTCCAGTATTCCTGCCTGGAGAGCCCCGTGGAGAGAGAAGCCTGGCGGGCTGCATACAGGCCCCGGGGCTGCCCAGAACTGGACCCAACTCAGCACACCCACCACCGCCACGCTCACTAGTCTGAAGACGTCTGAGCACTTACAAATCAAACTGTAAAACCAAATAAACAACAGTGAAATCCTTATAGGTGTATAAAGCAACAAAACCCCAAGGGAGACATCATGAGGCAGCAGGGGAATCCATAAAGCAGAAATGATGCAGGGAATAATGAGACCCTCATAGTGATGGTAAGGTGATGGGAGCAGCCTGGGCCCCACTCTGAAGGCCCCTGGAATGTAATGAGCAGATGCCTTAAACTTTGACTCAGAAGTGCATGCATGCTCAGTCGAGTCTGACTCTTTGGGATCCCATAGACTGCAGCCTGCCGGTCTCCTCTGTTCCTGAATTTTCCAGGCAAGAATACTGGAGTGGGTTACCATTTCCTAAACCAGTTGACTCAGAAGGAGAGAAAAATCTTTTTCTGCTGAAAAAGATCTAAGACCTCAACTACCAGTTCAGTTCAGTTCAGTCATTCAATCGTGTCTGACTCCTTGCGACCCCATGGACTGCACACGCCAGGCCTCCTTGTCCATCGCCAACTCCTGGAGCTTACTCAAACTTATCTCCATTAAGTCCGTGATGCCAGCCAACCATCTCATCCTCTTCCGTCCCCTTCTCTTCCTGCCTTCAATCTTTCCCAGCATCATGGTCTTTTCCAATGAGAGTTCTTCGCATCAGGTGGCCAAAGCACTGGAGTTTCAGCTTCAGCATCAGTCCTTCCAATGAATATTCAGGACTGATTTCCTTTAGGATGGACTGGTTATATCTCCCTTCTGTCCAAGGGACTCTCAAGAGTCTTCTCCAACACCACAGTTCAAAAGCATCAGTTCTTTGGCACTCAGCTTTCTTTATAATCCAACTCTCACATCCATACATGACTATTGGTAAAACCATAGCTTTGCCTAGATGGAACTTTGTTGGTAAAGTAATGTCTCTGCTTTGCTTTTTAATATGCTGTCTAGGTTGGTGATAGCTTTTCTTCTATGAAAGGAGCAAGCGTCTTTTAATTTCATTGCTGCAATCACCTGCTGCAATGATTTTGGAGCCCAAGAAAATAAAGTCTGTCACTGTTTTCAGTTTCCCCATCTATTTGCCATGAAATGATGGGACCAGATGCCATGATCTTAGTCTTCTGAATTTTGAGTTTTAAGCCAACTTTTTCACTCTTCTCTTTCACTTTCATCAAGAGGCTCTTTTGTTCGTCTTCACTTTCTGCCACAAGGGTGGTGTCATATGCATATCTAAGGTTATTGATATTTCTCCCGGCAATCTTGATTCCAGCTTGTGCCTCCTCCAGCCCAGCGTTTCTCATGATGTACTCTGCATATAAGTTAAACAAGCAGGGCGACAATATACAGCCTTGACGTACTCCTTTTCCTATTTGGAACCAGTCTGTTGTTCCATGTCCAGTTCTAACTGTTGCTTCCTGACTTTCATACAGATTTCTCAAGAGGCACGTCAGGTGGTCTGGTATTCCCATCTCTTTCAGAATTTTCCAGAGTTTGTTGTGGTCCACACAGTCAAACAATTTGGTGTAGTCAATAAAACAGAAGTAGATGTTTTTCTGAAAATCTCTTGCTTTTTCGATGATCCAGTGGATGCTGGCAATATGATCTGGTTCCTCTGCCTTTTCTAAATCCAGCTTGAACATTTGGAAGTTCACGGTTCACGTACTGTTAAAGCCTGGCTTGGAGAATTTTGAGCATTACTTTACTAGTGTGTGAGATTAGTGCAATTGTGCAGTAGTTTGAGCATTCTTTCTTTGGAATTGGAATGAAAACTGACCTTTTGCAGTCACTGTGGTCACTGCTGAGTTTCCCAAATTTGCTGACATATTGAGTGCAACACTTTCACAGCATCATTTTTTAGGATAGCTCAACTGGAATTCCATCACCTCCACTAGCTTTGGTCATAGGCCCACTTGACTTTGCATTCTAGGATGTCTGGCTCTAGGTCAGTGATCACACCATCATGATTATCTGGGTTGTGAAGGTATTTTTTGTATAGTTCTTCTGTATGTTCTTGCCACCTCTTCTTAATATCTTCTGCTTCTGTTAGGTCTATATCATTTCTGTTCTTTATTGTGCCCATCTGTGCATGAAATGTCCCCTTGGTATCTCTAATCTTTTTGAAGAGATCTCTAGACTTTCCCATTCTATTGTTCTCCTCTATTTCTTTGCACTGATCACTGAGGAAGGCTTTCTTATCTCTCCTTGCTATTCTTTGGAACTCTGCATTAAAATGGTTGTATCTTTCCTTTCCTTTTCTCCTTTGCCTTTTCCTTCTCTTTTATTTACAGCTATTTGTAAGGCCTCCTGAAACAACCATTTTACCTTTGTGCATTTCTTTTCCTTGGGGATGGTCTTGATCCTTGCCTCCTGTACAGTGTCATGAACCTCTGTCCATAGTTCTCCAGGCTTAATCCCTTGAATCTATTTGTCACTTCCACTGTACAATCATAAGGGATTTGATTTACATCATACCTGAATGGTCTAGTGTTTTCCCTACTTTCTTCAGTTTAAGTCTGAATTTGGCAAAAAAAGTGTTCATGGTCTGAGGCACAGTCAGTTCCCAGTCTTGTTTTTGCTGACTGTATAGAATTTCCCCATCTCTGGCTGCAAAGAATATAATCAATCTGATTTTGGTATTGACTATCTGGTGATGTCCATGTGTAGAGTCTTCTCTTGTGTTATTGGAAGAGGGTGTGCTATGACCAGTGTGTTCTCTTGGTAAAACTCTTGGCCTTGGCCCTGCTTCATTCCGTACTCCAAGCCCAAATTTGCTGTTACTCCAGGTGTTTAACTTCCCACTTTTGCATTCCAGTCCCCTATAATTAAAGGACATCTTTTTGAGGTGTTAGTTCTAGAAGGTCTTGTAGGTCTTCATGGAACGATTCAACTTCAGCTTCTTCAGTTTTACTGCTCAGAGCATAGACTTGGATTACTGTGATGTTGAATGGTTTGCCTTCGAAACAAACAGAGATCATTCTGTCATTTTTGAGATTGCAACCAAGCACTGCATTTCGGACTCTTTTCTTGACTATGATGGCTCTTCCATTTCTTCTAAGGGATTCGTGCCTACAGTAGTTGATATAATGGTCATCTGAGTTAAATTCACCCATTCCAGTCCATTTCAGTTCACTGATTGCTAAAATGTCGATGTTCACTCTTGCCATCTCCTGTTTAATCTTTCCAATTTGCCTTGATCCATGGACCTAACATTCCAGGTTCCTATGTAATATTGCTCTTTACAGCATCGGACTTTACTTCCATCACCAGTCATATCCACAACTGGGTGTTGGTGTCGCTTTGGTTCTGTCTCTTCATTCTTTCTAGAGTTATTTCTCCACGGATCTCCAGTACCACATTGGGCACCTACCAGCCTGGGGAGTTCATCTTTCAGTGTTCTATCTTTTTGCCTTTTCATACTGTTCATGGGGTTCTCATGGCAAGAAAACTGAAGTGGTTTACCATTCCCTTCTCCAGTGGGCCACGTTTTGTCAGAACTCTCCACCGTGACCCGTCTGTCTTGGGTGGCCCTACATGGCATGGCTCATAGTTTCACTGAGTTAGACAAGGCTGTGGTCCTGTGCTCAGATTGGTTAGTTTTCTGTGGTTGTGGTCTTCAGTCTGCCTACCCTCTGATGGAGAAGGATAAGAGGCTTATGGAAGCTTCCTGATGGGAGAGACTGACTGAGGGGAAAATTGGGTCTTGTTCTGATGAATGGGGCCATGTTCAGTACATCTTTAATCCAATTTTCTGTTGATGGGTGGGGCTGTGTTCCCTCTCTGTTATTTACCTGGGGCTAAACTATGGTGCAGGTAATGAACTATCAACTACCAGTTAGGTCTTTCAAATGTTTTCAGTACTTTTAATTTTCAAAGCAACACATACTAGTTGCAAAAAATCAAATATTTTAGAGATTAGAAAGTCTCCCATAATACCACTGCTTAGAAAAAGCAAGAATTAATTGTTGATTCTATTGGTTTAAATTTGATAGTTGCATCAAAAGAATTACCAAAGAGCAATGAAATGGACCTAAAACAGAATAGGTAGGGGGATTTTTTTTTTTAAAGGATTAAGGAAAGGAAAGAAAGTAGCTTGAGTTCTTAAAACACTAGAAGAATTCGGATAATGACACACCAGGAAAGTGAAGAAAAATAAAAAGAGTTTTAAAAAGGGGGTGCTAGTCTAGAACCTCAAATTCATAAACAGGTCAAGAGATGCGGACAGAAAAAGTCAGTATGTTTTCAGCACAGTCCTTGGTTTTTTCTTGTATGACACTGGTACAAAATTAAACCTATACTAAATCATCCCCCACCTATGACTCCCCTGGAGGCTCAGACAGTAAAGCGGTAAAACCCACAATGTGGGAGACGTGGGTTCAATCCCTGGGTTGGAAAGATCCCCTGGAGAAGGAAATGGCAACCCACTCCAGTATTCTTGCCTGGAAAATCCCATGGAGGAAGAGCCTGGTAGGCTGCAGTCCATGGGGTCGCAAAGAGTCGGACATGACTGAGTGACTTTTCACCTTTTCACCAGTACAAAATTATGGAATACTTATCAGATAAATTCTACTAAATTGAATAATATTATCAGTTTTAACGAAACAATTCTGTCAGAAAGAAACCAAAATTTTCATTTTTTCCTTTGGAATGCACTTGTATTTTTGTGCTTTATGCAAATAATTGTTTGCTTGGCTATTCTTTTATTACTATAAGCATTTATCAATTTGTGGAGACAATTATACTCACTGACAGAAAGACCACAATGTCTTTTACCCTTTAATTTTTTTCTGATCTGCTGAAAGACAAGAGTATCTAAAAGTCTTTTTATTTAAAACATCTTAAGTATAAGGTACCATATATACCAAATTCAATGGCTTGGACTAATGGAATCCAAGAAAGCAGTAATTTCTTCTGTTAGTTTTTCTTTTTATTCTCAGTTTCTATACATGAGAAACAATGAAGACTGGTTCAGTGTGCTAAATATTTGCAGAGATAAAATGGCAGAACCATGTAGACTCCAAAAAGGTTTGGAGCTACAAATGAAAACACCACTGAAGAAGGAGAGGAAATGAGTAATGATGCAGAAAGAATAGCAGCCAAGAAATTGCTGAAAGAGCAGTATGTGGCCCTCCACCCATAGTGAATCAGAAGCCCTGGTAATAAATATCTTTGAGGTATTTTTAGGTACACACATACACATCTATTGAACTACCAGTATAAATTATTATACATATATATTCTAATATACAGGCTTAACTGATGATAGGAATTTTCCACTTTTAGGAAAAAGAAATAATGAGTCATGATTTGGCTTGTGTATTTTATTGCTTCTCATATTCCAAATTAATGTACTGCTTTCCATAGAAAATTCATCAAATGTGTTAGGATATTTATTTCTTTTTAAAATATACTTATTCTAAGAAATATTGACAACAGTTTTCTTAGCTTGGTCATAACGTGAGCCAAAATTCTCTGGAATTCACTCCTGTAAGGAAGATCCACAGCATGTTGTTATAGAATTTGAGAAGAATCATACTGTGTGTGTTCTCCACATGAAGAGTTTTGATTGCTGAAATCTAGAAGGAAGCTCTAATGGCAGAGAGAGAAAGTATTGGTTCACATTTGATGTAATAAACCTTGACCTGTAACTCTTCAAATCCCCCTGTGAACAGCATTGCTATGTGCCTTCATAAAGCCTAGCCCAGCCTGAAAAAGTCTTCTTTCACATATTCATGTGTATTAAGTTTAATTCACAAGTGGACAGAACGGAGATTTTTCAATCCCTCTTCCATCAACCTAATTGATGTATTTATACAAATAAGGGAAATCAGGATCCAGATAATTAGGAAATCTATTAAAAGAAAATATGAACAATTCAAGAATGAAAAGCTCATGAGCCAGTTTCATTCTATGCTACTCATTAAGTAGATATTGCACTAATGCTGCTTTTTTCCCTCTCTCATAATTGCTTTCTATTTTAAAAAAAATTCCTTTTAATCATTCATGTATTTCATTTATTATGCAACCTCATCTCTAACTTCCAAGGGTAGTTGAAGGTTAAGTATTGATTGGAATTTTATATGTACACAGTGAAAGTGTCAGTCGCTCAGTTGTGTCCGAATCTTTGCAACCCTGTTGACTGTAGCCTACCAGGCTCCTCTGTCCATGGAATTCGCCAGGCAAGAATACTGGAGTGGGTTGTCATGCCATCCCCTTCTCCAAGGGATCTTAGGGATCGAACCCAGGTCTCCTGTACTGAGGGCAAATTCTTTACCATCTGGAAGTATAGAGTTTGCCCAATGAGAAAAAGGAGTCAGACACCATTGTCTCTATCCGTACATACTATCAGTAGGAATTCTTCATTAATTTTCAGAAAACTATAACCAAAACTGCAGAAAGAGAATGAAACAACAGGGAAATTTTCTTCTACCTTCAAGTCTTTACATTTAATGACAAAATGTCTAACACTTGTAAGCAACTGTGTGTATGTGTGTGCATATTCAGTTGTACCATGTTTATTAATGGTATTTTTGTACTCAAAAATGTTTTAAGTACTTCCAGACAACTTGTTTTACCGGTAAATTAAAACATTTATTTGACAAGCAGAAGTTAGTCATTTCTAGAAGTTCTTTTGGAGATGGTTTCCCTTTTCACAGTTCCGAATCACAGAAGCAGCTCAACTAGCTGAGAAAAGAGCATCACTGGGCCTTTTGTGCACCAGTCACTGCAGGTCATCTAAACACTGCACAAGTAGCAGCTCAGAAACGCCCCAATTGAAGAGGGCTTGGGAGGTTAATTCTGTCATTACTGCGTTGACATGAGGCATGTTGCAGCCTTCAGTGCAAAATGTTACTCGTAATCTTTTAATCCCAAATTAGGTCAATATTTTATCAAGTTAATCTAGCATGAAGATTAATTGCATTAGTTACACATACATATACACATGCAGGTTATTTGTTTTAGAGATACTTTTAATCAAAGAGCAAACCCCTGGTTATAACAGACACTTCTCTTTTAAATCATCCTTTTTCCAACAGTATTTATCTTTATAAAAGAGACATTTGTTCTTTTCATTGATCTTTACATCAAGACTGATGTAAGAAGAAGGATAATGGCCTTATAATTACTAAAACAATGACCACTTAGAAAAGCTGTTTATGAGGGAATAATGACTTCTGACTGAAATGTTTTTAATAAAGTATCTCATTCTTTGGTCTATTATTTCAATTTAATTCTATTTGTTTTCCTAAAATATGTAATTAATTCTACAAAGAAAGTCAATGGTTTTCTGTGTTTGCATGTTTATAACTAGGCATGTTTTAAAATATTGTAACAAAGAATATGAACTAGAGTGGTTTCCTAGAAAATTATTATATCATATTTTTTCAGTTATGAAAACTTAGATGAAACACATCTTCCTTTTTTTCTTTCACTTTTTAAAATCTAAGTAGAGTGTAGGGGATAGGAAGGTGGAAATATATTTATCTAAGTGGCATAAATCTGCTAACAGAAGTCATTAGAGTGGACAAATGCCTTTCTCCCTGAGTTTTTTAGATAAGAACTATCTGGTAGTTTAAAATTCCCAGGCGTCATTCTGGGTAGTATTACCGGCCCCGCTGGGTGGTAGGACAGAGTTCATGCCCTGTTTCATCAAATATCCAATGACATTCTCCAAGGGTCATGCTAATTATAGGGATTTTACAGCCAATGTTTGAGAATATCGCATCTCAAAATTTTAGCTTTTGTCTTCAAATATTGACTTTCTGGAATTCTTTTTGTGAAAATGATAGTTTAAAGAATTCAGAAATACTTTCATATGACTAGCATTTTATTAGTTATTAGTATTAGTTAACGGATGAATATCAAGTCTTTCATGGGATGAATAAGTCAACAACAAACTCAGTATATAATACTTTAAAGAAGAGGATGTTTGACTGAATTTGGAAATAAAGTTCACAATCCTGAATGTCAACCTTACAGTCAGTATGAAGTTCAGATAAGCCACGCTGAAGAGACATGCCAAAGAATTCTCTATTCTTCTAGGTACTACAATGTAATATTCTTCTCATGATAAATAATAATAAAAATGTATATCCAACTTTATAAAAATCAGCCAAGTGCATGATAAACATAAAATGAAGACAAATACTTTTTAGAAAAGAATACTATTTTAAAAATCCCAAATGAAACAAAAAATTACTTAAGGTTCAAGTTTCAATTTTTATTTTTTCTACTCTGTTCTCAAATTCCACAAATTTTACATGTCCACCGTGTCGATTCAAATAATAAGAGGTATAAAGAAAAGCTAAACCTCTTCATCCTCCTATCCAATCTCATTCATCACAAGCAGTCAATATTAAAAATTTATTGTATAGCCTTCCCACTTCTTTTCCATGTTAATTTAGATATAATTTTATAAGTGCATGTATGCTAAGTCACTCCAGTCATGTCCAACTCTTTGTGACCCTATGGACTGTAGCCCACCAGGCTCCTCTGTCCATGGGATTCTCCAGCAAGAATACTGGAGTGGATTGCCATTTCCTCCTCCAGGGGATCTTCCTGACTTGGGGATCAAACCCATGTCTCTTACGTCTCCTACATTGGCTCCTACATTAGCACTACCTGGGAAGCCCCAGTATATACATGTTAATTTATAGACCTTCTTTAAGTCCTAATTTAAAATGTACATATAGAAAAAGACTGTCTTAAAGTTTTAAAAATATATGAATATACACATTGTTTTTATCATATTCTATATTTTTAAATTAATAACATCTTATTATCAACTTTCCTCATCAAGACATATAGATCTAATACATTATTTTTAACACCCAATAAAAAAATGCCCATCCCTGATAAAAAGCTGCCTAATCTCTATTACCCACATATTTTCTTACTGAGAACTTCTATTATGTGTACCTGTCACATAACAGGTTTGTGTGTTGTTCAACAAGAAGTACTAGGTAGAATTTCTGACAATATACTTTAATTTACAAGAAGAAAAAAAGACAAAACAGAAATAATTTATCAATGGTATGGTCTTGTGATTAAGGATATGGTTTCTGGTGTGGGCAGATGTGGTTAGGAACTAGGACTCCAGTATCTACCGGCAGGAGGCAACTCTGGACAGTGTCTCATCCTCTCTAGGCCTCAATTTCTCTATCTGTAAAGCAGGAACAACAACAGTACCTTGAGAATAAATAAATGAGATAAGGAAAACAATCACTGATGTAGTGCCTAACACCTGATAAGTGCTTGATAAATTTTAACTAATATTACTGTCACCACTGCTTAGATGATCCATAAGAAGGGGCTAAGTTATGAGATAAAGGTGAGAGTCCCAAAGGTGTAAATTGTAGTGTAAAACCTGAAGATCTCTGGGAAAGCTTCACAAAGGTGAGCCAATCCAAATGGATACATGTAGTACTTCTGAGGACTAACTCTCACTGCCCACGGATGCTATCTATCATCACTGTGAGGAGGAAGGATGTGTGGGTCACTCAGCTGAGGAAGGAATTGTAAGGAAAGGAGGCAGTGATATGCAGATCAGATTTTGTATAAATTTATTCATAACACTGTAGATTTTGTATCACAGGTGTATGAGATTTTAGAGTTAGAGGCAGCTTTCTGACTCCAGTGTCTTCCTGCCCAGAAGGGCAGTAGAAGGGTAGAAGGATCAGAGTCTAGGACTCCTGCCGCCCAGTTTATCTCCCTCTGCTCTGCTCTGCCTGCCGTATCAAGGGACTAATGTGATGACAGTCACGTTTTAGGAGGATTAATTTAGCAACCATGCGTAGGCTGGATTGAAGGAGAAAAGTCTGGGAAGAGAGGAGTGAAGAAAGAGGCTATTGCAGTAATCCAACAGTTAAGTGATGAGGCTTCAATGAGGACAGTGAATGTAGGATGGAAAAGACAAGAACAAATCCAAATTGATGTCCAAATCATGAGATGGAAATGTCATTTACTCTTCAACATGGTTCAGTCTTAAGTAACTAAACGGTATCTTCTACAACTTTGTGTCATAACAGTAGCATCAGGAAACTAAACCAAGCTTTCCATGACCCTTACTTTGCCATTCCTTATCCATAGCCCCACAGCTCACAACTACCCCTCACACCGGAGGTGTAAACTGGTTCACCTCCACTCCACCTAGCATCTCCAGCTTTACCCGGTATCTGAATGACTAAGACATTGGAAAATATGTGATAATAAAACTGTAATATCTACAAAATTTTATTTCAATTATCCCCCTTTGACTGGGAATGTCAATTCTATGTATATTGGTAACTCGAAGGATGTCTTGAAGCAAATTATTTTTTCCCACACAAAGAAAAGTAACATTTTAACAGCTGGCTCAAAATCATGGACTGAAGTGATCAAAGGAACAGAAGCTGATTCCAGATTAAAAAATGTTTTAAAAAGAATTTACTGGAGGTTGACATGGTCCATAATCAAGACAGTTTAAGAATCAAGCTCAGAGGGTGTGGAAAAAAGGGAACCCTCTTACACTGTTGGTGGGAATGCAAACTAGTACAGCCACTATGGAGAACAGTGTGGAGATTTCTTAAAAAACTGGAACTAGAACTGCCATGTGACCCAGCAATACCACTTCTGGGCATACGCCCCAAGGAAACCAGAATTGAAAGAGACATGTGCACCCCAATGTTCATTGCAGCACTGTTTATAATAGCCAGGACACGGAAGCAACCTAGATGCCCATCAGCAGATGAATGGATAAGGAAAATATGGTACATATTACTCAATGGAATATTACTCAGCCATTAAAAGAATTCATTTGAATCAGTTCTAATGAGATGGATGAAACTGGAGCCCATTATACAGAGTGAAGTAAGCCAGAAAGATAAAGACCAATACAGTACACTAATGCATATATATGGAATTTAGAAAGATGGTAACCATATATGCAAAACAGAAAAAGAGACACAGATGTACAGAAGAGACTTTTAGACTCTGTGGGAGAAGGTGAGGGTGGGATGTTCTGAGAGAACAGCATTGAAACAAGTATACTATCAAGGGTGAAACAGATCACCAGCCCAGGTTGGATGCATGAGACAAGTGCTCAGGGCTGGTGAACTGGGAAGACTCAGAGGGATCAGATACAGAAAGAAACACACCACAGTTTAATTCTCTCACATAGTAAAGGTGGCAATAAGCTGAGTTAAATTAGAATTGACCTCCTTTTTAAAAATTCCGTAGCATTTTAGAGACTATATATATTTACAAGTACCCTGGTTTGTTTGTATGTTTGGTTTTTTTTGGCTAAAAGATTAACAATTTGCTGTAGATACCTATCAGGCTTGGCTATTGCCAAAACTATCTTGGGAATTAAATCTATTCTCATGATTAATATAGTCTGTACAAACTTGACATAATTTTTTTTGTGGTACTGTTAGAGAAATAAAAACATTTCAAGAGTGTACTTACTAGAACTTTTAATTTATCATAGCAAAAAAAAGTATGCTGCTTTAACTTATTTTGTGATAAAAGTTTGCACTTTTGTGACCTAAAATATTTTTTCTTTTGTTCCTTTACATTCTACTTATTCCATTTACTTTCTTTTATTTTTTCAATAAGACCAAATAAGAAATAGGCATTTTTTTAAAAAAATGCTTCCACACTATATTTGATAGACAGAAACAAGAATAAATACAATTATGATAAAACTAGGGTAGCAGACCCACTCCAGTGTTCTTGCCCAGGGAACCCATGGACAGAGGAGCCTAGCAGGCCACAGTCCACATGGTCACACAGTCGGACATGACTGAAGCCAGATACCACAGGCAGTGGGAGCAGACCTATATCAATTTTTATGCATCAAGCTATTAAATCATCATTGTCTGTATTGATTGTTTAGTTGGCGATGTGTTTCTAAGACAATCAATGTATCTTGCCTAAAATTTTATCAATGAAATTTTAGATCATCTTATTTCCAATTACCACAAAAGTAAAACACATTTCATTAGTTCACTTAAACTGTCAGTAAGTGACCTCCTGGCTGTCCCTCTCCTCTGTCCCCATCTCAAGCCTTATTCTCCATTAGCATCCAAAAACTCTGCAAAACCATAATCAGATCTTGCTGAAATCCACTTAGAACCCACTGTGACCTTTCATCTCACTCAGAGTTAACCCATTGTTTTTAAATGATCTATAGGAAGCTACACTGGTTTCCCATGCCCCTTTGATCTTATCTCCTGATGTTCCTAACGGCAGAGAAAAGCCCCAGCTTCAGGGTTGTAGCCCACTATTGCGTATGCCTGGAATATTCTTTCCCATTCTTCATGGCTTGCTCCTGTTACCCTTTCAGATCTTGACTTAAATATTACTTTCTCATGGAGTCTCTTCACAGCCAATCTTTTTAAAACTGTAAAAGATACACACAAACATCCTACCTGCATGCACTCACTCCCTGCATTTGCTGCTGTGTCACCAGTCCCAAAATGCTGCCTGGCACAAAGAAGGTGCTCTCAAAAGGCATCTGTTGCTGTTGTTAATGAATAAAACAAGTACACGTGTGCGAGCTCAGTAGCTTCAGTCGCGTCGAGCTCTTCGCGACCCTTATGGACTGTAGCCTGCCAGGCTCTTCAGTACAAACACATATGAAGCAGATAAAGTAAGATAACTTAGTGGTCTTTTTTGCATATATTACTTCGTTTCTCTAAGACAGCTATTAATAATATCAATGCCTCAATTTTACATTTTGTGCCCATTCACTACCTTCCACATATTGACTATATTAGTTATTAGCTAATAGCTGTTAATAATTACTTATTACCTCATTGACTGTATCAGTTATTGCTGCATAAAAATTACCTGGAAACTTAGTAGCTAAAAACAAGAAATGTTTACTGCTTCAGGGTCTGTAATGAGCAATGTGGGTGCCTCTCAGCTTAGCCGGTTCAGCCTCCCTCCGGAAGTCACAGTACAGCTGCCAGCTCTGACTCTAATCTTCACAGCCCTGCAAAGGGCTCAGCATCTACTTTCACGTTCATTCAAGCCGGCTGTGAGTCCTCGCACTCGGGCCTCTATAAAAGTGCCAACGTGCATCCCTGTGACAGGCCAGCTTGTGCTCCGAGAAAGAGAGCTAGGAAGGGCTTCGGAGGCAGAAGCCACCAGCTTTCACGACCTCATCTCAGAAGCATCTCAGTCCAGCCCGCATTCAAGGCGAGGGGACTACCGAGGGCATGAATACCAGAGACAGCGCTCCTCGCTCCTCGGTGCCATCTGAGAGGCTGCTTACCTTTCTGACCATTTTATGGATAAAGAAGTTGAAACCTAGAGATGGCGACTCTTCCCAAGGTACACAGTTAAAAGTAAGATAGAGTATTCAAGTTCTCTAATCAGCATCCTCTGAGGATCACTGATAATTTTAAATGTAGTAAGTATTTTCAAAAGTCAGGCGATATCTTTTTGCCTTGCTACATGCCAGATACTATTTAATTGCCTTATATATGTAAATCCATTTAATCTTTAAAACAACTCTATAAGGTATATTTTTATACACCTTTTACAGATGAGGAAAATGAGAAACAGAATTAAAGTAACTTTCTCAGAGTCATACAACTAAAAAAGCATCAAAGGTGACATTCAAACCCAGCCAGCTGGCTTGGCTTTATAACCAGTACTCTATACTACATACCTCTTAGATCTATTTAGTCTTCAATTCATCAAAATAGATCTCTATTTAGATCTCTATTTAGTCTTCAATTCATCAAAATCTATTTTGTAGCTCTTGTCTTTTTAAACGCAAAACAAGAGAGGAGTAATGCTATTTTAAAAATCGTGTTGTGGGGAAACTTTCATCTAAGAGGCAAAAATACCTCAGATTAAAAATCTTATTCAGTGTGTGAACTGACCTTCAGTGGGAACACAGCTGGGCAAGCACGTGTTAGTTGGATCATTTCTAGACAGAATGTCTCACTGCTGTCTATAATGTTCTCAGGTGAATAGCCCTTCCCCTTTCAAAGAAGTAAGAAAGCCACACACAGAGAATGCACCCAGTACAGGGGAAATACCTCTCCTCCTCTCTTCTTTCTAGTTTATAAAAGTTCCCCTTTCAGATGGTAATAAGTCACTTCAGAGAATGCGTTTTCTAAAGGATGACTGCCCTCATTGAGTAGCGACACACGTAAGTCAGGCATGCAATAATCCCTAGAAATATACCGCCTGGAGTGTCTTATTGCTTAATTAGAGCTGGCACTGGGCCACTGCTTCTCAGCCTTGAATCAGTGCAAGAGTGCTGGAAGGAGGCAGGGGTATTTATTAAAAGTGCTATTTCAGGGGGATATAAAGTAATGGCACCGTGCCAGTATGCAGAAAATAAAGCCAAACACTCTTGCTACCATAGTAAAATGTCAAACTGTCTGGCTTTGTTATAGTCAGAGATTAAATCCATCATTGTGCCCATGATCAGGGTTTAAATGTGATCTCTGTTCTAAAAGACTTTACAATCATTACTCAAGGACCACTATCAATGTAAACATAGCTTCCCCCCCAAAAATAGTCATTGAACAGAAGGAGGAAGCCATCACTATAATTATGTAAACATACTCTCTTACTTTCTTGAATAGCCTACCATCTTTTTTTTTTTAAGTACGTTTTATAGAAGAGTAAATGGAGAATTCATAGGAACTAGATGAGGAAAGTCTGTGACTCACACTGATGCCCACCAGCTTCTATGTGTACTCAAGAGGCTTCCACCTTAGAGTGAACAGCAAATTTTACTTTTTTTCATAATCCCTACGTTAGAAGTGCTCTATTTCTAGTTTTGAGACAGTCTATCTAGGGGTTACAGTGCTCTATTAAATAGGTCTTTTGTTCTCTCCTCAATAACTGGTTCCCATTTTTCCATTTTGTGTAGTAGTGGAATTTACTCCTATCTCACCCCCTACTGGAATAGAATTTCTTGCCCCTAATCTAGCCCTTCCATGAGTTGGTCCTAAACACTACTTTGGGTTCTCCTTGGTGCTGGCTACCTGCCCACTCAGAACTCTACTGACTAGCTATTTTGAAATTTCCTGAGTAGATATTCTGAGTTGCAGACTAAATTTGATTATTTTGCCAATGGTACCTGCACCTCACCTCCTTCTTTGTTAGGTTGATCATTTTTAATTTTTAGATAACTAGTTAAAAGTTGCTAGACCAATAGTGACAACCTGAAGCAACTGGCATTTTTCCACTCTCATATTCAAATCCCTGCAATTTCAACATATGTGTTACGGTTCTCACCCTACCTGTCTTTGGGTCGGTCCTGCTACCACCATTCAATGCAAAGTCATAACAAACGAAAAGTCAGTAACAAGATCCTCCAATATTCAGAAGAGGTAACGGTTTTGGGTTGACAGTATAGGAAAACATTTTCTAAATTTCACAAATACTACATAAAAATTCAATGTAAAAACATAGGCAAAAGAACACCTCAACTGGAGATTACATGCTTTATGCAATACCATGAGCTTAAGTTAAATAAAATTTCAGTGTTCATGCTTAAAAAAAAATGGTGCAATCTTAAACTGCCAGAAGTTATGGCACTTAGGGCTAAACCTATGCTAAATGTTAATTTTTCATGGAGACAAAAGAAACTGCTTTATTTATTCAAACTGAAGTATATAAGAAAAACTATAGCCAGATCCTAGAGCAACAATGAAGAACATTGTTTAACCTCTTCATTACCAAAGAATTTCAGCTCGTCTAATGGATAAAAACAGTCCATAAGAATGATTCTTTGTTTCACAATTAAAGTCAATAGAAATATATATATGCTTTTCTTTATAAACAAGCTTTCACAGTCATTGGCTATCTGCATTCTTTCAAGATCAGGATCTGTCTACACAATTTATTGAGCATCCAATATGTCCTCATGGACAATGAACCAACTCTCCCGGCCAGTAGCAATGTACCTATGTGCCTAGAATATGAAATAAACTTTTACTAGAAGTCAAAACCAGCTATATAATTTGTGGTACCCAGGCAGAATTAAAAGCCTAGGTTCCTTTTCCAAAGTTTATTAAAAATTGTTATACATTTCAAGATAGCAACAGCAAATGGGACACCCTGCTAAGTGTGGAGTCCTGTGGAACTGTCTAAGTGTCATTTCATGGCTGTGCTGGAAGCCTAAGACACAGTAAGTACAATGCAATTAAGTACGTATGCTCAACGGCACTGTCATATGGCAGCTTTTCATGAATACAGGTACTCTGTTAATTCAATCCTTTTTAGCCAATTCAGCAACACACACACACACAAAAATCTTCACTCCCACTGCACCAACCAAAAAGACAATTATCTTACTTAGAGCAAAAGAATTCATTCTCAGATAACTGGTGCTCATGGCTTGGCAAAGCTGGTACATGTTCTAACACTAAAATAGAATTTTTAAAACATATTTATGTATTATTTTAGTCTGCTGAAGAGAGCTATTAGTGTGTAAAATCTTTTGAAAAAGGAAGACATAGCAAGTAAAGAAAAACAGAGTGTGTATGTGGGGGGAGGGGAGGGGGAGAGAGTCCATGAAGGTACTAATGGCAGAGACTTGGCTTCCAAGTTCCAGTTGAGTCTCTGGAGCATCATGTTTTGGAATTCCGAACTTGCAGTGATTTGGAAATACTATAAGCCGCCACAGGTTTTCTGTTTTCCTTTATGCAGTGTATATTTCTCCATCATGCTGATCTGGGAAAACAATTGACATCAGTCTTGACAGTGCTGTAGTGGCAGGTTGCAAAGAGTCTCCTGGTGGAGAGAAGCAAAGGGCAGAAGCGACCATAGGCTAAGTTACCTCATTACTAATATCTGCCCAACAAGGATTGGAGTGAGATTTATGTGCTGAGAAATCAAGAAATCATTGATGTTCCAGGCAAGCAATTCTGAAGCTTAGATTTTCTGGATCTTATCAAATGAGGGAGAAGAAACAGATGCATCGTGCCAACTGGGAAAAAAGAGGCAGGGTTATGGCTCAGAAACGATGTGTGATGCATATATGCCTGATTATACTATGATGCCTTTCCTTTTCACATGTATCTAGAATATGCAATTTACTTCAGTGTTTGTGTAGTACTTGATATTCTATCAGCTTGGGAAAGATGACTGTTTCTATAAATGTCATCATGAAATAGAATTATAACTTGTTTGTTCAGATAACTTTTGTTTATCTCCCTGAGATATTCCAACATCGACAGAGACTCATACCACTCTTTGGCATGTGCGCAAGCTAAGTTGCTTTAGTCGTGTCCAACTCTGTGTGACCCTATGGACTGTAGTCTGCCAGTCTCCTCTGTCCATGGGATTCTCCAGGCAAGCATACTGGAGTGGGTGGCCATGCCTTTCTCCAGGGGATCTTCCTGATCTAGGGATCGAACTTGCATCTCTTTTATCTTCTGCATTGGCAAGTGGGTTCTTTACAACTAGCCTCACCTGGGAAGCCCACACCACTCTCTCACCTTTATCCAAACATGTAATCAGAAAAGATTCTTAGGAAAGTATCTTTTTCTTGTTTACTTGGCATAAAATACTGTTTTTCCCCCTTTGAAATCTTTTTTTTTTACAATCTCTTAATTCCATAATCACTTCATATTTCAAGAGTATTGAAAAATCTTGAGACATGATCTTTTTTTTTTTCTTTAACCAAGCAAGCCATGTATGTGTATCTTACTGTATGTGAGAAGCACCATTATTGCTATGTAATTTTATGTATCAGTTCAGGGTTTATCACTGACTCACTGAATGAAAATTTTTACCTTTAAAAATAGAGCCAAAGACACTCAACAATATAAAAGGGAATAATGTGCCCTAGTCCCTGAAACAGAGAACTATGGCTGTTTTTAGTATTAAAACCAGAGGAGGACTACGTGAATCTTATATCCCTTCGCTTTCTCTCTATATTCATTTTTAACTAATCTGCGTATAAGCTTTGAAGAGACCATAGTCAGCTCAAGGAATTAACCATAAAAATTTAAAATTCCTTTCTATACTATAATACTGTAAATCTAACCTACTTATTCCCACTAATTCCATAGTCAATGTGTGTATAGAAAATTTCCTTTTATTTTCTTAAGTTCTTGTGCAGTCAAATTTCTCTAGACATCACGTGACTTTCTAGGACCATTCGGACCTATGCCCTTGGTATCTAGGAACGTACTGACAGGATTAAACAGGAGGCTGGACATTATTTGCATTCTTCCTTGATTGATGGGGGTTATTGAGTTGCTTGCATGCTCTTTACTTATTCAACATTCAAAAATCAACCATAGTTAAAAGACATATTAAATTAGAAGTCAATGATGTAAGCTGAATTCACACCACCATAAGTTTAAATTGGCAACTCTAGCAGCAGTATATAAGAAAGTATTGATTTCTTAAGACCATTTCTTAAATGGTCTTAGAAAACTACTTTGTTCAGGTAGTGAGAAGTCAGTACATGTTCTGGGTTACAGAATACTACTTCAAGATGACAATGAGTATGTGATTTTTTTCCCCAGAGTAGCCATAAATTAGTGTGTTTTTCTTTTCTTAAGAAGTTTATAGGGGGAAAATAATCTCAACTTTCTAATTTTTATTTTTACTGTCTCTCACAGTTAAAACCTGATTGCCTGTTGTCTGTTTTTGAAGGAACACCAAATCCTCACTGCATTTCTTCGGCTGTATCAACAGTTTATGAGATGCTTTATCGAACGAACATAAATGAAGTAAATTTAGTTACTTCTGTCTTCCTTCTTTTATATGTGCTACTGGATTTCTGGATTCCATGGGAACTACAGAAACAGATATGTTTGAATATGTTTAGTTTGTTTTTTTTTTTTTAAGGAAAAGAACACTATTTCCATGCATCATCATTTTTCTTCCATCAACATGAATTTAGAAAATCTTGCTACTAATTTTGCAAAATTGTGATTTTAAAGATTTTTAAAATCTGAGTGCTTTCTATTTTACCTAGAATTTTTAGTTAACATGTAACATTTGGTGTGCTTCAAACTTCATTGACTAACTAGGAATTTTCTGTTATCATTCATTATGTAGGTTAGTAACAATATGAGACATATGCCCTTAGTAAAAATGCAGCAGGAAGGGCTACATAATTTATGAGACCCAGTGCAAAATAAAAATGAGAGGTCTCTTCTTTAAAAAGGATGAAAACTTTCTGGACAGTTACAATGGAGCCTTAAACCAAGTTTAAGACCCTTCTAAGTGACTCTATGCATTACTTGTCTGGACATAAAAATAATTCACTTTGTAAGAATGAAGAGTGTATACTGAGATGGCAATTCCCAAATCAATTCACTTAGATATTTCTAGTACAGGTTTCCCCAGATATCCAAAAAAAAAAAAAAAAGACCTTCCCATGCAAACTTTCATGAGCCAAAATGGAGCACAGCAAAGAAGCAGTACCTTGGAATCTCGCTAACAGATGCACACAGTAAAGTGAGAAAAGTCATGGATGCTCACAGACGCAGGTCAAAGCTACTGTGACTTGATGCAGAAATGTTGAGTATAAATCCTGGGGAAGGCGCTCAGTGGGGCCCTCTCTCTGAGAGGGGTGCCCACTGCCTCTCCAACGGCTCATTGCAAAACAGACCAAACACTATTTTTACTTTTTTCCATAAAAGTAAAAATTCTCTTCAGATTTCTTTCCATTCTGGAAAACAGGTACTAATGAAGATCATCTATAAACAAAGTGGCATAAAATAAACTTTCAAAAAGCGGGGGATGACTGTAAATCTTATCAGCATACATTGCCTAGATCACTGGGAAACAAAATGTTATTTAATGGATGTCCTACATAATTTTAAATTTAAGCAGTATAAAGTGAAGTAGGTTCTACAGTTCTTTTTTTTTATTGTTCAGTTGTCAGTACTTGGTTCTATGAAAAGTTTTGAAATTTAATGTAGCACCGTAAATTTGAAACTTTTCTGAGCTATATATTTATCTGAGATATATTTTGATAATATGCTTATAGTATGCATATATAAGAATGTTTTATATATATATACTTGGTATACTTAAAATCATAAAAATAAACAAATTGAAATTGCTTTTTAAATTTCTTTAAATAGAAGGTCTCATGCTTCTTACCTAATAAGAGATAATTAACTGAGTAATGTTAAAGCATTGTTCATTCATTTAGCAAACACTTATTAAGTACCTACAATATCCCAGGCAATATTGTAAGTGCTCATGATGCTGCAGAGAACAAATATGGTGCACAGTTCCATGAAAGGCCAAGTGTCTATAAACAGATGAATGAATAAGTAATATGTGGTATATATAGACAATAGAATATTATTCACCTAGTATATACATAAAAAGAAACATAAAAGGAAAAAACATTCTATTAATTCCACTATGTGAGATGCTTAGAATAGGAAAATTTATAAATATAGATAATAGAGTAGAACTTATTAGGATCTAAGGATAAAGGAGTGAATTTATTGTTTAAACAGACTTTCTGTTTGGAATGATGAAAAAGTTATAGAAATAGTGGTAAAAGTACTTAATGCCACTAACACACACATTTAAAAATGGCTGTAGTAGGACATTTTATGTTACGTATATTTACCATGATTTAAATAAACAAAACAAAACAACCTTCACAGGTAATAATAGAGTTGTATGCATCTCAAGAACACTGGAAACCAGAAAGTGCAGGCAAGTGATCAGAAAAGGAGGATGGAAATGTAAGACTATTTTAAATAAAGAAGCAAATAAATATGTGTTTGCCTATTTCAAAATTTAAAATTTAAATAAGGTGTTCCCCTAAATACATAGTTTAAAATAAATTTCTTATCCTCACTATAATTTATGATCCATAACTGTCAGAAAAATATATCCCCCTTAGCAGTAGAAGTCAGACAAGATCAAACAGAATGCATTTGGGATGATGGTTTATATTAGGATATTAGTCTTTGAGTTATTTGTTTAAAAAATGTAACACTAGTTAACCTTCTTTAAAGATCACCATGTGGGAAAGTAGGTTCTCACAAAAAAGGAAGTATTAAAGGCTTTTCTATTTTCTCAATCTCACATAGAAATAAAGATTTTCCCTTACATGTGTCATTTTAGAAAATGACAGAACACACTAATAAGAATTGTTGTATTCATTAACCTCATCTATGTGTACCAAGCAATTTCTTCCCAATATATTTCTGTACTAGAAGAAGTTTAGTAATTTAAGGTGGAATGCAGTGGAATTTCCTACAAAAATGCAATATATTATGAAGTATCCATGTCTGATACTTCAAAAATTATATATCCATATGGTGTTCAATAAACAGCTATTAAATCAATATCTTAATATCTGGCACTTAATTAACCACCAGGCATGCCTTCTGTTGACATCTACCTGGCTTTCTCTAAACCCAGCTAAGACTAACATCAGTTAAGTGTTAATATCCTTATATGTAATTCACAGCTAAGTTCCTAAATTCATATTTTCTTTTTCCTACATCCTTTTTTCTGTTGATTATTTCTACACATATTAATGTATAACTGAATCTGAAAGTTTAAAATAAATTATCCCAAATGAACATAAACTTGCAAAAAAAGCTTAACTGGAAAGAATCTCAATTGTTACACATCTTTAAAATTCACCAGGATTAATACTATATGTCATAATTTTTAATCTAAGTCTAAAAAGCTAAAGGAAATTATGGAAGCAGATTTTTTTTCTGAACCTATATATAAATATCAAGCATCTATTCTTTATAGGAGCACCTATCTTAATCTTCATTACATGGTCAGAATAACTCTAATAGAAAGGAGTTAAATGTTTATAAGTACATGTACTATAGTAGGTATTTCCTGGGTTCAACTCCTGGCTCTGTCATTTATTAATAGTGTGAGAAACTACTTCCTTTTTCTTGACTCAGTTTCCTCATCTATAAAAGTGAAAATAATAACATACTAACTTCACAGTACTGTTATGAAAAGACAATAAGTGACTTAAAATAGTAAGTATGTGTAGTGTGTGTTAGTCATAAAGTCATGTGCGACTCTTTGCAACCCCATGGACTGTAGCCACCAGGCTCCTCTGTCCATGGAGATTCTCCAGGCGAGAATATTGGAATATTCAATAACAGCCAGGGATCAAACCGGGGTCTCCTACATTGCAGGCAGATTCTTTGCCATCTGAGCGAGCAGGGAATTTAAGATGTGTTATCAGATCCTTGCTCGCTCACTTGCTCAGCAACTCGGTTGATTCTGTACTGACTGTTTGTGACCCTACAGACTGTAGTGCACCAGGCTCCTCTGTCCATGAGAATTCTCCAAACACGAATACTGGAGTGGGTTGCCATGCCCTTCTCCAGGAGATCTTCCTGACCCAGGGATCGAACCCACTTCTGTTTACATCTCCTGCATTAGCAGGAGGGTTCCTTACCACTAGCCCCACCTGGGAAGCCCAATCAGATCCTGATTCTCTACTAATTCTTGTTATTTTGGAGGAAAAAGAAAGAATCTACCTATAGGACATTTCATCATGGGAAAGTTATGATTATTAAACTATATCAATGGCATTTAGATAGAAAACTTTAAAATTAAAACACCTGTTGCTCCTACTTGGTATTATAATAACACAATTTTATTGAGGAAATGATGAATGAAATTTCAAGGTATCTTTCTTCACACCAGTAGCCAAAGCACACAAGAATGTTTTTTGGCAATCACTCACATATTTTAAAGTTTTTCCTTTTAATATTTTTTGAAATAATTCAGATGTTTCAAACAAAGCCAATTTTATAGTAAATAACAACTAGTGGATGATGTTCTAGTTTGGTCTGTAAAATAGTTTTCAGGGAATTTATTAGAAAATCTTAGGAACAATCTCTTCAGTCATAAGGCATTCAGGTTCTGATGTCATTAAAGATCCAGTTCCCTCCCCCCATGTTTTATGGAGTTTAGTCCAAACATATTTTAAACCTTTACTAATTATTCTATCCAAAAAAGTGTTTCATTTAGATATTACTGAGTAAAATTAAAAGTACTGGGAAAATATTAGGGTAAAAATTTCAAGAACTTTAACAAGGACATACTACCATAAACAAGGGAGCCCAACATTTCCCAAAGCAAGGCAAAGTTTTCCCGCTCAGGACTATTCCGTGAGTCTATTTTCTTCTGTGACTGACTAATGTTTGCTTTTGCTGGTTTTGGTGCTATGGGAGTTGAGTATTTGTTTTCTATCTACTGTGATTTTGCCCTCCTCTCCAAAACAATAAACTCTACATTCTAACAGTATCAGCCACAAAAAATTAACCAAGCTAACTTTTATTGCCTTGTTTTCTTGGACTATAAACATGATGAGGTGAGATGCACTCCTGACCCCCTGGACCATCAAGTCAAGTTAGAACACTGACGTGATCAGTATTTATGGCAAGATCTATTGTCAAAGCATTGTTTAAAAACGAAATGAGAAAATATCTCTCACCTACTATGATAAGATAGTACTGAGAAGCTATTCTATTGTATAGAATCTGGGCTAACATTCAGTGTTTAATTTTTTTTAAAGCTTTACAGTGATTTCTATATTTATCTAATATTTAAAACTTTCTGATAAATTTGAATAAAATTTTATTTTCTTTTTTCCCCTGTACATTACATTTTAACCAAAGTTCTTTTTAAAGAAAAAGTAAATGAGCTTTTCTATAGTCAAACAAAATGATTTTTCGACATCTGGGTTGGGGGTTTTGAGAGGAGGGAATGAAGAAGGCAGATACAATATCCCAAGTCCAAAAATCATCTAAACAGAGACAGAAAGTAGCAGCAGGAAATTAATACCAGGTTTAAAAGAAAAAAATGTTAATATAATGAAGCAAATGTTGAGCCAGATGCTACATCTGAATGAACCCCTCTCCTAAGAAGTGCTGGCCACTTTCATAAAATTCAAGTGGCCCGATGAGAGTTGATGACCTTCCAAAAGTTCCAGACTAAAATAGTAACTGAATTATTCACAGGGTTTCAAACCTGTAAAAACCACCATATTTCTGCTTTGTATTTGTCAAAAGTGATGAGATTTCTTCTAATCAATACATTTCACTTGAAAAGTCGTTTGTAGTTTTTCTGCTGTTACCTTTTGTGTATACATAAAAACTTGTTTTATTCTATTTGCATTATTCTAAAGCTCACAAGCAGACTTTAATTAATATACTTTCAATCAAAAATTTAGTTATCATTGCTGGAAATGTGAATAATATTAGTATTAATCTGCCTGGCCAGGCAGACACAGACTAAATCAATTCTGAGACATAGATGTCCAAACTATTAAGGAAAATGTCAAAATTCACCTCAGATACATATTAATTAATTTTTATAGTCATCATTGGCTGTGAAAGTATTTGATACATGTACTATAATTTGGAAGCAATAGTAAAACCAAGATAACAGAAAAGAAGCTGACCATTCTCTTGGGAACTCTATTATTGGAACTGAATGTGGTAATTAAAATGTTTTAAAGGAAGTTTGCCCATCTAACCAGACTAAAAAGTAACCCAGTAATTTCAACATTGTTAAATCATTGGCAAATTCCTTTGGTGAACTTTGTGACATAGACTATGGAGCAGCCTATTAAAAATTCACCAGCATGCAAAGCACATGTATACTTGCATGCCTTCAACCAAGCTTATTATCTGCATTCATACGTTTTCAAATATACTATGTAAAACCCTGGAGGGCCAAGGCCAGATGTGGTATTTTATCTGCATTCTGCCCTGGTCTGCCCCTTTGCTAACATCTCACTGAACACAGTACACAGTTCAGCATGCAATGTCAAATAATCGCTGGCTAACACAGTGCACACATCCTCCTATACATAATATATGTCATCCATGAAATGCAAATATTCCAAGTATTTAAAGTGTATATCAAATTAGCTAAAAGAGAACAAGAGACAAAAAAGCAAAAGTTATATCCTTTCACTGAAGTTTTCTATTACTGAATGTTTAAACTCAACTATTTCAAAAACAATATACACAGAACACAAACTTTTATAACCATAGAAATGAGAGATGATTTCAGTTTTTAGAAGTAGCTAGAGATAAATAACCAAAGATAACTGATCTCTTTGTTTCACTTCATCAAATATAAACCTTAAAATTACTTAGAAAACCATTGTGGTAATATGCTGCTCCAAAATGTTGCCAGTTAGAAAATACATTTTATCATCTGACAAGTCTTTATTTCCCCAGCCCTCCTTCATTAAAAAATACTTCTGTAGTTTTATGCATTTTTCCAGAGAGCAATAAATAGGTTAGATCATAAGTGACTTTATCCACTGACATACAGACTGACTGATGGAAACTTCTAACAGCCTTAAGACTTTAAGCCTTGGTACAAGGGTTTACATCAGACCCTTCGCAGAAGAGGAAAGCCATTTAATCCTAGAAACTTGCTAAACTTCCTACGAGACAAGCCAGAGATTTGGTGTGTCTTATTAATTCCAAAAAACAGCAAAAAATATTTTTTACACCTCTGGGTGTTCATATTCCTTTTTTTTTCCCCCCTGTATAATTGTGTATTGGAAAAGGCAAATGCTTAAGACAGCTTTGGGTGGCAAACCCAATTTCAACCTGTGCCCTGTGTCACTTTCCCTATTCAGGGCTACTGCTTGCTTGGGTCCCTGAGAATAATTGCTGCCACTTCAATCTGAAATGACGCTCAGGTTTAAAAAAAAAGTAGAAAGAGAGAGAGAAAGAATGCCGAGGGACATTGTGTTTATCCTCCTAAAGGCAAATTCAAAGGTTTCATAATTTAAATAGAAAGTGACTTGAGCACACATTTGCCCAGGTGTTTTTTATTAAATTATTGAAAGCTTATTTCTCTGCATTTTTTAATTCTCAACTCCAATGTATATTTTCTATGTATTTGTACTGAAAGAGAAAAAATTCCCAAAAGATTGCATACCAGACAGCAGAGCCTCCTGTTCCCTGAGATTGATGTATGTTTATGAGGAAATCCAGCATGCAATTTTCAAAACCTGCAGATTCACTGTAAGTTAAACCATGTGGCCTCCACTCAAATCATTCCCTCCTTTCAAAATCAGTCTTTGGAACTCCCAGTTGCCCTTTTCCCTTAAATCTTTCCCCACTGATCTGTTCCCTGCGACCCCAGTTCTACGTGGTGGAGCCACTGGGGGTGGTGATCCGCCAGCCATCTGTGTCCCTCCCTCTATCACCGAGGCACTGCTCACTGCCCTCCCCACAATCCAGTCTTATTTGATGGCCATTTGCTCTTTTATCTCACAGAAGAATATTTTAAATAAAAAGGGACACTTTCTTTGATAGGAAATAACTGGAGGGTTTGATAAAAATACAGATCGCTGGTTCGGCCTAAAATCACACCATTGATGGGTAGAGAGAGCTTTGCATTTTAAATCTGAGAACTTCTTATATTATTTTTATGCCATTACAAGAGTGGGGGAGATATGTTCAAAAGTACATGCTTCTTTTCCTAACAATCCACAAATCTTTTAAGAGTATGTATTGCTGAATAGATAAATGAGAAGCAGAAATATCCAACCTCAAGCAGAAGTTAGAATTTTAAGAGCTATATAATGTGTCATCAGTAAATTTTCAAAAGCCAGAAAAGAATAATAGAAAACGCAGCTTTTGTTTCATTACCTGAATAGTAAGAGTCATGTAGCAGCACTGTTAGAGTCTGAAGGCCACACAGCATCGTGTGAAGGGATATGTGACCTTAATTCTCAGATAAAAGAAATTAACATACAGTTTAGGTAAAGAATTTGCTGTCCACTTTTAAACCTTTTGTTGGTTCATTGTCACTTAACCTAGGCCTCATTTACCTGGGGATTTGCACAGAATCTGCTGGAGGGCCTCAGGGTTGTTCAATGACAATTTAAAAGCCAATTTAGGATTAGGCAGTTTAACCAGGTGAGTGGGGGGTTTCACTTCCAGAAAGAAAGCCACAGCTCTGCCAGGAAGTCCTTACTGTGAGGCCCAGGGCTTGATTAGCCCGGGTTTGGAGGAGCTTGCACGCAGCACGGGGACTAATCACGGTTCAAGCTGCACCGTCCTGTTCATATAGCCAGCGGTCCGTGAGGACCAGGCACGGGGCTGCCACAAGACTAAATACTTTGTGCATCTTCCGTATATGAATTAGCACTTAGGGGGTCACTGAATATTAAGACAATCACTCCCAACTCATGCTGAAGACGTGCACACATTTGGAAGAGTCACAGCAGAAATCAGGATGACTTATTTACAGAATCAGCGAAGGTGCTCTGCCTTGGGCCTTTTTTCTTAAATGTCAGAATTACTTGATTTGTCTATCCTGAGACTGCAGTGTTTTCCTTAGTAGAGAAAGGCACACTTCTGAAACATTTCTCAGTCAATGTTTTTATTTCTCTCAACCAAAGGCCATATCCCACTTCTGCTTGTTCCTTCAGTGAGAACACAGTGTCACTGTGCGGTGTGGCCCCATGTGCTCAGGATTCTTGACAGTGAAAGGGAAGGATTCAGAGAAATGTGTGTGCTCAGAAAGCTGTGGAGAGCAAGGGATTCTTCTTCAAGAGCACTGAGACGTAGGTTTTAAGAGAGTAGCGCTGTCTATAAAAATTATTAGGTTCATTTACATTTCTACAGATAAAACCAGTCTCTGAGAAGAAAGGAATATGTGCAATAGACCAACAGGCAGAAAAATCAGACTGTTGAAAGGGATGATGAGTAGAACAAACGGCTGATTGTTCAGGTAACAAGGTTCTAGAAGAGAGCGGTTCCAGAAGAGAGTGGCTCAGGGGTCAGCATCAGCGGCATCACTTGTAAGCTTGTGAGAGCGGCAGCACTCACCCTAGACCTACGGAATCAGACTGTATTTTAGCTAGGTCTCTAAGTGGTGCATACCCACCTGAACGTTTAAGGTTCCCTGTTCTAAAAACTACAGCCAGAGAGCACGACAAGTAGAGATATGGGCTTTGAGCTCCAGAATACATTTCAAATTTTATTTTTAGCTGAAGGGAAGTAGAATAAGAGTTTGAGTCTAGGAGTTATTTTAGTAAGAGGAATATACTACTGTGTAACAGAATATTTGGATATATTACTGTTATGGTGCTGGAGAAGACTCGAGAAACCCTTGGGCTGCAAAGAGACCAAACCATTCAATCCTAAAGGAAATCAACTCTGAATATTCACTGGAATGACTGTTGCTGAAACTGAAGTTCCAATACTTTGGTCTGCTGATGTGAGCACCTGACTCATTAGAAAAGACCCTAATCCTGGGAAAGACTGAAGGCAAAAGAAGGGGGTGGCAGAGGATGAGACGGCTAGATAGCGTCACCAACTCAATGGACATGAATTTGAGCAAACTCCAGGAGATGGTGAAGAACAGAGGAACCTGGTGTGTCCCTGGGATCTTAAACAGTCACATGATACACATGAGATCATAAAGAGACATGACTTTGCAACTGAACAACAACACACATACATATGTATAAAAGAAAAACAATTAGAATCTTATCGAGGTAGTTCAGTTGACAACCATGTAGGATAAATACTTTAAGAGATATTTAAATGCATTATAGTTTATTCTATATTTTCTTTTGTACTAATTCCTAAAATGTATCAGAACTCCTTGCTCCTCCAGTCCCGAAAACTAAATGTTCTCAAGAGGGTCATTCTCAGGCAACATTTTATATCAAATAGCAATTCAAAAGAGGCTCACTCTCTACATGATGAGCTCACAAAACGTACATCAACCTAGTCAGCACCTAAAGAAACCTAATGCAAAATTGTGATAACACCATGAAAAGTAAGGGTCAAGATTAAAAGATGGCAAAGACTAATTTGCGTGACAGAAGAGATCAAGAAATATATAGGTCATCTGCTATCCAAATCCAGGAATTTGATGAATTCTAATAACAGGGGATGACTGTCCTGTCAGAGAACACTGGGTAAGAGACAGATAGTGGTGGACAGAATGTAACCAGTGTCATTTACCTAGAAGTTCATTGATAGAGAATTGATACAATGTCAAGAAAAGATTTAACCCAGCTGTCCTTCCTATTAAAGAATCATGATGATAATTTATGTTGCAGCACTGAGCACGATCCACAGCTCAAGAGTATGAAGTTGTGAGCTTTTTATCTGTGGCTTCTCTTTCTCTGGGCCTCTAAGTCATTTTGCCATGAATAAGTTCTCTCTTAAAGGCATATACAGCAGGGTTGCCCAGTATATATAAGAATCTTATGCAATTATAGACGAGCCGGTGTGGGAAACCATCTCTTGAAGACTGTTATCTATGCTAACCATACTGCACTCAGACACTAAAACAATTGTCCTGCCTCAGTGATGTCACACTGATTCTTTCAATTTGACTTGCTCATATGCAAACTTGGTACCGCCTATGGACAATGATAGCAGCTAGTCTAACTTGAAGCTAATAGCCAGTTAATAACTATCTAAGTTTGCTATCATAGTTCCACAAGCTTTATTTTAACCATTGTTAAAGACACATTTTCTTGGTGTAATATTCTACAAGAGGCAGTTTAATAAGCCACTTAAGAAGCTGAGTTGTCTAGACAAAACTACTTAACACCTCTTTGGGCCCCAGTTCCCTTGTGTCTAATATAAGGATAATATTAATGCCTTCTTCATAGAGTTGTGAGGATTAAATTGCATGTGTGTGTGTGTGTGTGTGTGTGTGTGTGTGTGTGCAGGTACACGTGCACATGACCCAGCGCATAACAAGTGCTATGTAAATATTGGTTATTATTATCAAACACTAGCTCCCCAAATATTACTAATACAGCCTGTCAATAAGATAGAGCTGACTTTATTACTTAACTTCAGTGAGGGAAAAGACAACCTCTTCAAAGTTTTGACTGTGTTCCTGAGGGAGAAAATTTGACCTTGCCTTCAAAATTTATTGAGAATTAAAAGCTTGGCTTATTGTGGGTCTTTCACTTAGGGGGATTCATTAAAATTAGATAAAGATTCAGATATAACTGTCCAGCACTGACTGTATTTTGATGCTTTCCATTGGAGATCTGGTAGGTCTTTAGGGAAGTTCCCAAGTAATGAAATCATTTACCTGGATGAAAGTCTCATGAAATAGTAGTCATCTTAACATGGATATATATTTGGGGGTGGGGGTAAGTAGAAGGGGCTGATAGGGAGTTTTAGTCCTCACTATCAAGCTGTGTATATGGGTTAACGGTTTCAATAGTCATTATTATTATTTATTCCTCATTGTTACATTTTTAAGAAGGAGGTAATGATTAATGAATGAGATCTGTTTTTACCCATAATCACCCAGGAAACATCAAGACCTTGAGAAACCAGACAAAATATATGGGAGTTCCTGGGAAGTCAGATCTGAATGAAGTAGAAAGGCAGTGGGGTGAGGAGTGGAGTAGACAGAATGAACAGTGAAATAATATCAGAAACACACTGTTGATAGCACAATTTTTTTCTGATGTCAGCCTGCTTTCTTCCAATAGTTACCTATTTACATCAGGTTTGATCTTTAGAGGCAACCTTTGCAAGTATCAACCATTACATCTGTACTGTTTCAGTTTTCCCTTTGTAGTGTGTGTGTGTGTGTGTGTGTGTGTGTGTGTGTGTGTGTGTGAATCGCTCAGTTGTATCGCACTCTTTGCAACCCTTTGGACTGTAGCCCATCAGCCTCCACTGTCCATGGGATTTTCCAGGCAAGAATGCTGGAGTAGGTTGCCACTAGGGTATCTAGAAGATCTTTTGAGAAAGGCAATGCATACAGTATTATCAGAAATAGTGATATTTGCATACAGATACATGTAGATATATTACATTGAAGGCAAGGTGACTACAAGTAAATGGCAAGGGTTTTGACTCTAAGTGGATCTTCCTCCAAACCCTGTTCTGTCACATACTAGCTGTGTGGTCTTGGACATGTTATTTAACCTCCATGAACTTTACTTTCTTCACCTATAAACTAAGACCACAGTATCTACTTGCAGGGATGTTATCAAAAAAGAGGTAATTATTTGCAACTGATTCTTAATAAATTATAGTTATATTAGACTGTATATTAGAATGCTTTATATTTTATATAAATATAAAGGTTACATCTATAAAATAAAAAATATAGGTTACATCTATATATATAAGTACTCTTGCTTATGATATAGACTATATAGTATTTGTGAATTATATATCTGTACAAATTAGTAATTACAATATATGTACATAATTCCTATTTTAAATAAAACTGAAATCTCGTTAGTCATATGTACACTTAACAAAGCTCCAACCAATACTTTGGTCACCTGATGTGAAAAGCTGACTCATTGGAAAAGACCCAGATGCAGGGAAAGATTGAGGGCAGAGAGAGAAAGGGGCAACAGGATGAGATGGCTGGATGGCATCATCTACTCAATGGACATGCATTTGAGCAGAATCCGGGAGATAGTGAAGGACAGGGAAGACTGTTGTGCTGCGGTCCATGGGGTTGCAAAGAGTCAGACATGACTGAGTGACTGATCAACAACACTCAGCAATCACAGAATTTAGTTTTAATTGCCAATAACTAAAATAACTATTAAGTACAGTACCTAAAATATCCCCTACCTATCAAGTAATCCTTTTCTTATTTATACTCAAGACACTCAATTTTTACATCAATTACTGTTATTAGTTTCCTCAGATAAGATATGCTTTTGAGATTTTCCCATTTTTATAACATTATAAATTCTAGACCTAAAAAATCTAAAATTATTCCAAAACTTTTTAAAGTCACTGTTTCTGCTACAACATTTTTAGAAAGAAAATTTATTGGAGCTCATAATCAATTTATTGTACTAATAAAATACCACATGCTTGACTAGAAGAACTGATTTGTAAAAATAGGTTTAAATGAATCAAATAATAAAATAAAAAACAAGCTGCAATTCTAATTTCAGATTTTACAGACATGTTATTTACTTTTTGTCTTTGGGGTTTCTTTACATTAGTTAACACCATAACTACACTTGTCATCTCTGATTGTTACTTAAGATAAATTTCTCTCCAAAGAGGTTTATAATGAAGAGGGATAAAGTTGGCAACATAAAAAATGGCATTTTTGAACATGTATAATACATTTCATTTTAATACTAAGTTGAAACTGAATATCAACAACGTCCTTTCTCCTTCTCTTCCTTTTCATGGTGCCAAAAGAGCCCATACATCCAGGTAGCCTTCAGATACAGTGTCAGAGAGCCCCATTTCTATCACTCCCTGATGATGAATGAGCTTCTTCGCCTAAACAAATAAGCACTTCAGAGGGTTCCCCTTGACAGGGTTGTTAATCCAGAGAGCCTGCCTTATCGCTGCAGAATTCAAGGGCTGAAGGTTTACAGGATCCCTGCACTGCCTGGCTCTTGGGCAGTTGTCTGTAAGCTGCAGGGCCCATGGCCACTCTTTGCAAAGAACAGCAAGGCTCTGCCCTTTTTGTCAACGTTCCTTGTGTTTCCAGATCCCATCTTGGGCTAACTTGGGATTTTTCTTTTAGCCAATTGAAATCATTTATTTACATGTAGGTTAATTAGCTACATGAATATAGCTTTCCCTTATATGTCCAAAAAAGCAATAGGCCAACACAAATTCTCATGCATGCAAAGCAAATACAAGACAGGAAGGTTAAATGACCAGTCCTGGTCTTCTGAAAGCAGAACTAGAAACACCACCTCTGGATTCCTGCATATGAAACACAGACAATTTCTACCTCTTATCAGCAATGTATAAATTTCTTACCCAAACTCTCTGGCTCTTGACTTTGCTTCCATTGACATCTAAACTAAAGGTCAGCATTTCTTTCACATTCCAGAAGCTGTTAGGAATCAGCTTCAACTTAGATTCCTGTTGAGAATGGATGAGTTGATCTTAATTCAATGAGGGTCAACAAATCTCTCAGTAGCATCTCTCAAAATATGTGTCCAGATGATTAAGAAGTCAGGAAATCAGCCTCTTTAACAAGCATACACTTTCTTGATATTTTTTGAAAGTATCACCTTTTTTTTTCAATAAAAGTCACAAGTTAAAAATCAGTTTTGCCTCTGTAAATGATTAGCACAGACTTCGAACATCCTTCTAACCTCCTCTATCCTTCCAATCCCACAGTGTAGCACCACAGGAGATATGTAGAAATAAAGAATGCACATTTTTTATCCCAGTCACAAGCCTTATGTCTTAAAAGGTTTAGGAAAGACATGTGACAAAGCCTGTTTGAAAAGCAGAGCATAATGTGTTTTCAGTTTATAAATTATAAAATATTCAAAAGCACAGGCTAACACCAAGGAATCGGTTACTGCTAGATATCTGGAACTGTTTTTTCTTTATCTTATCTCCTTGGTTTCTCTTTATTTCCCCCATTAAGAACAAAATGCAAATAAAATGCAAATGAAAACCCTTAGGCCTGAGAAGCAGGAAAACAACTGTGCCAAAAGAGGAAGAATATGGGGGGTCTTTTTGAATGCTTATCAAACAAGTAGTTTAATCACAGGATTTTCTGATTGACCAGTTCCTAAAATGTTATCTTCTAATTTGCATGTTGCTTAGCTATTAAATTAAAAAACTCCATGGTTGGTTAAGCAAACCAGACAAACTACTCGCATTTTGTTTTTAATTCTTGAACAAAGAGCCTAAAATTACAGATTACAAATACTGCTGATCAGTATAGAAAGTTTGCTACATTATTTCAACACAGGATTGCTGCATCACAGTTATTTCACAAAATGGGGACTCTCAACATTCCATTAGATTATGTCACTGCATTTGTTAAGAAAGAAGAGTTGGAATATCCTCTACCACAATGATAAGTATTGAGCTTCCTAATACTCAGAATATGTGTGGGTAGCATTTTAAGCCTTAAAATTGGATCTGCAGGCCTTTCTGAAGATTCTTTATAAATTAAAGAGCAAGTGAATCATATTAAAATAGCTCAAGAAGATTCCACCCTAGAAGAAGAGCCCAGTGTTTTCGGGCTTCCTGTAAACCTATTTACAAGCTTATCAGAGCTAATTGAAAAGGTTAAAATTCTAGGAAGGATCAATTCTATTGTAATGCTTACATATCTGTATTTAGATTCACAGAAAACCCTTGCATTCAAATTCCACAGCTGGTTTTTAAAATTATTAGTATTTATTATGAACTAGTAATAAAAATTATAATAATAAAATAAACTATACTAATAAAAACAGGCAGACTCTTTAACAAATGAGTCACCAGGGAAGCCAATATAATAAAAACTAGTTGGCTTAAAACTCAGCATTCAAAAAACTAAGATTACAGCATCTGATCCTATCACTTTATGGCAATAAATGGGGAAAATGTGGAAACGCTGTCAGATTTCATTTTCTTGAACTCCAAAATTAATGCAGATGGTGACTGTAGCCACAAAATTAAAAGACACTTGCTCCTTGGAAGAATAACTATGTCAAATCTAGACAGTGTTTTAAGTAGCAGAGATATCACTTTGCCAACAAAGGTCTGTATAGTCAAAGTTATGGTTTTTCCAGTAGTCATGTATGGATGTGAGAGTTGGAACATAAAGGAGGCTGAGCACCAAAGAATTGATGCTTTCCAACTGTGGTGCTGGAGAAGACTCTTGAGAGTCCCTTGGACTGCAAGGAGATCACACCAGTCAAGCAGAGAGTTAAGCATAAGCCCCAACTTCTCCCAACCTCTACCTCCTCAACACTTTATTTTGTGGCTACATCTTAGCTTTTCTAGATCATCTTCAACTTTATGGCAAGGAAAAATGTTTCTCTCAAGTTGTAAGACCATGTAAGTATGTAGTTATGATACTTATATTTATCAAAATATATGCTAAGTATCTTTTTGACCAGTTTGAGATTCGATTAAAAACATAACCGTGATATATCTACCATTGTAGTTCTTAATATATTTCACAGAGAGTTCAACAAATGGATTAAAATACATCATTTCTAATGTCAAATAGTTACTATAATATAGTAACTATTGAAAGAAGAAAACAATTTCTGGATAGATTTTAATCAGTGTCCCCTATATCTAGACAGACAGTATCACTGAAACATGTGTAAGTATAACTAAGATAAATACACAACAGAGATTCTTAAAAAAGATTAGATAAGTGGGAGACAATTCAAAAGAAAAGCAAAAAATCAACTAGAGGATTGATTTATCCAGTTTCAAATGCCTTGGCTTTAGAAGTTTATGACAAGAATCGACTATTGCTTAGAGAAAGTAAAGACAAGAAAAATTTATTTTTTAGCAATAGATTGTTTTTTAATACAAGTAGAGAAGATGAAAATTAAAGGGACGAATCTCTTGTAAGCACTGAAAAGAATTTCAAAATAATGAAAATAATGCCTGGAACAGACCAGAGTCACCTTAGAGCTTTATGTAATGTTAAGTCTTGTAATGGAAATAAAAGGATATCATATAAGACAAATATCTCTGCCCTTAAATATCTTCCTATAGTCTTAGCTCTATTCTGTCAGATAAATTAAGTCGTATGAGGAAATCCTGTTTCTTAAAATAATATCCATGTCTATCTTAAATGAATTGATAGTCCATTATCTTTGAATAAATAAGTGATTACATAGTTATATTCCAGTCAATGTTATTTTCCTGAGAAATTAACTACAGAGAGTTGCGCTTGAGATGTTTGGATAGAAGAGAACCTCTCAGGTCTTTCATAGAGTGTATTCCTTTCCAATAATCAGCCAGATGTACATCTCCTTTGCTCTTTATTTCTATGTATCTATTGACTAGGACATTCGCTCTGCTAAGGAACAAACACAATAGCATCCATGAAAGAGCTATCAACTGTGATGTAACTGCCCCATAGAGAGACTGTGTCCTTGTTTTCCTCCCCCTGTTATCTCACTAGACAAATCTCCAACCTTTAATTGCAGCCCTGACTGTGCAATAATTAACAGTTTGGGTTGGGGGAAGGGTCTTTTTAAAGCCCTATGTAATATATTTGATGTTTTTACCATATAGCACAACTTTGTGTGGAATTGATTTTTAAAATAAAAATTACTTGGCAACTGTCATTGAGTGGTCTGGACACAGCAAGAAAGCATTTAGATTGATTGATTGTTAAGATGGATGTATAAAATTGATTTAATTGATATCAGAGCAGCTCTTCACATTTATCATTGGGTACATGTTATCTTCTTTTTGAAAAAGATCAACTAGCATGAAAGAGATTCTTCTTTTGTATCTGCCTCCCAAATAAACATTAACGCCTACATCAGAAGGATGAGAAAAGGTTCCCAGTGCAGCTGGTAGTAGATGTGAAGTGGAGGCTACTTCTGAGAAGCTCAGATTAGAGAATGCCCCTCAGTAATGAAGTCAATCCCAGATGAGATAATTCTCTAGGCTTTCATCAGCTACACTCAGCTCTCATGAGGTCCTATCCAGGCCAAAATACTGAATTGGACAAAAAGATCTCCAAAATAAAATGAGAAACTGACTTCACAATATAGCAGCAGGGCTCACCGTTGGATTGGTTTAAATGCTTACAAAAGAGAAACTAGCTCAATATTAGAAAACAGTTTAACAATAATGAAATAAAAACTTAAGTTTTCCCTATGAATACTCTTTAATGGTGTGATAATATTATATAGAATTTATTTCAAATGGAAATGACACAGTAGTGATTTCTCTTCATAAGGAGACAGTTTGAAGTTGCATCTCTTCATGTATATGAAAATTCTAGGCTTGATACAGTCTATTTTCATACTATAAAATAAAATGATTTTAAAATAATTTGTAATTATCACTAAACTTATTCTGGATGTGTGTGTGTGTGTGTGTGTGTGTGTGTGTATGTGTGTGTGCATGTGTCAGTTGATCAAGCATAGTACAATAAGATTTCTATTTAGGAACACAATCTAAGAATAAATTTTTTTCTTCATCCTATTTTAAACATGAGTTATGATGGAAAATTCTTACAGGTATAATCTCAACTTTCCATCAAATTTGGCCTCCTTCAATGAACTGCCTATATCTAGAATAAGTAAAAGCAGATACTAGGTGTGAAAAGAGTCTAAGAGATCTCTTCCGGCTGATCACCATAATGACCATTTAAGACACCCTTGGTTTCAAGGACCATGTGAACCTATGGTTTCAGAATTTAAAAGTGAAAGTGTCATGTATCAAAAACATAAGAAATATAGTCCAAAATGTACTAGGCATGTTCAGGACTGGCTACATAATTATCAGAATCCAGCGCATAATGAAAACAGAGGGCAACAGCAGAGCATTAAGCCACGTGCTGAGTCCTGTGTGACTGCATGGGTCACCTCACACAACCGTGCCATGGCCCTGGGTGTGCTGCAACTTGTAAGGAGGGAATAGCTTAATTCACTATGAGTAACTCCTCCATGCTTCATATTATTTCCCCATCACCTAGTCTCAAAGCTCGAATCCACATCTGCATTGATTGGATATGCATTCAGAGACCTTTTACCTGGCCTCTGTTTGTGTGGCTTCATATCTTTATGACATGGAATGAACAGCTTGGCGCCACGTTGCTGTTATCCATTAACCACTCCTGTTTTCCTAATCATCTTTGACTCCATCTTTCTCTGCACTAACTGTTATTGTCTTCGGAAAAGAGATGTGAGGTTTCCTTGGGCTGTTCTGGTTTACATGACATGATTTGTGTATCTGCCTACAAGAGTTTCTCAAATGAACCCTGTGTATTATCTTCTTCCCCCAGATCCTCCTCCTCTGAAGAAAGAAGAAAAAGGTCATACATCTGTAAAATGACAGCACTTATGAAAAATGAGAGTTTGGCCCACATGGCTCTCATCAGACACAGACTCATCTGCTGTGCCACAGACACTGCTCATTTCCTTCAGAATCAGACTACAGTTAAAAACAGGAAACACCTAATAAATTGCCTGCTCTATCAAATTAACATAGCATAAAGAAACTTTCAACATAATCAATGAGTATCACTTGCTTTAAAAAATGCAAGTATCAAACTTAAGAAATCTGTGACCATACTTTTCTCTATAAAGCTACTTTAAGATGTCAACCTTAATTTACATTTAGAAATAAAAACCTACTCAGAGAAGATGCACAAAAATTAAAGTTTCTATTTAATTTGCAGTCACAGATGAACTTTAAGTATTTGAAAAACACTGAGAACTTTTATCATATAGTGACAGCACTAGGATTTTTAGGCACACAAAGTTTTTTAAATAATGAATTAGGCATACAACAATTGTACAAGTGACAGAATTCCTAAGGTAACCTCCTTTTGTGTGAGATTAATCAATCCCAATTTTAAAGGTAAAAAAATCTCAGCTTTATGAAATATTTTATCAAGACAGTGTCTAATTGTCAAGAGCTGCTTATTTTCATATATTCTTGCCTAGAGAGAAATCAGTAATAAACCATAAAGCAAGAGGATACTTTCTTGAGTTGTATTTTGGATAACAAAAATACAATTAAATTTGTTTTGGGGAAAAAATATTCTATGCAATTACAACCCTTTTTTGCTCCTGCTCTTAAAAAATCCTTTCTCCAATGAAAAAATAGAGGGTAAAAGTCTGAAAAAAGAAACAACAAAAAAACTATGCCTTCATTCCTCCGAAGCCTTTGAAAGTCTAATCTCTCTAATGCTTGTGTGCTCTGGGTTGCATTCTTATCCTTAAAACAAGCTTCTAGAAAAATGTCAAGGAAATAAAATCTTTTCAGAATTGACAAGAAGAATACTCATTAAACTCTTACATTTCAATACACTCATTTGGAAACAACCTTTATTTCTAGAAAGAATTCAACTGGTCTGTCCCTCAGAGGTGACCAAAAAAAAAAAAAACGTTTCTACTACCACTCAAAGACATTTTACTATTCAAATCAAGAGTCTACTCCACTGAGAGTAGTATTTGTCCTATGCATGAGTGACCCCTTCAGGAGCTGTATTGAAAAGACCATTCTATGCAGAGTGGGAAAGGTCCCCCTGACACAATATATGAATGCGAAGAGTTTTCAGACAATTTTCAACAGAGGAATTCATTCAAAAGTGCCCTGAGAATAATAATTATGATTTTAAACAAGCTAAAAAATGCTTCTTCTAACAGTATATCTCATATACCATTCATACATATTAATCAAGAAAGAAATTTTGAACACTATATGCAAGAAACTAGACTAAAAATAAGATAACCATAGTATTCAGAATACAGTATCAGGTCCTCTTTCAAATACTTCATGCTCTGACTCTATAAATACACTTGTTTTAGTCACTAAGTTGTGTCTGACTCTTTTGTGAGCCCGTGGACTGTAGACAACCAGGCTCCTCTGTCCACAGGACTTCCCAGGCAATAATACTGGAGTGGGTTGCCACTTCCTTCTCCAGGGGATCTTCCAGACCCAGGAATTGAACCTGCATCTCCTGCATTGGCATAAATACACTAGAATTTATCAAATGATGTATCTGGATCTTTTCTCCCAAAATATGATTATTACAATAGGGAATATGAATTTCCGTCCTTTAGAAGCTTAATTAAAAATAATTTAATAATTAAGCCAGACTTTTTCAGGAAGACATGATAATCTCATGATCTTCACTGTCAGAGAAAGTGTCTAAAGCTATCCGAATAGCAGGTTGCCAAGGAAAAGCAAGTATTTAGAGTTGGGGTAATTCTGAGTTTGTGAATTGTGAAATGAGTTAGGAGTTGGACCCAAGCATAACTGCCAAGAATCCAGACTAAATGCCTAAGGAAAGGCTCTTGAACAGGAGTTGTGTTTAAACTGACAATACACCATTGGAGAAGGCAGGGTAATAATGGCAATAGCTGTCTGTAGGCAAGCAATGCCATAGACCTGGGATAGAAGGATAAGATTAGCCAATGTGGGCAGGAGTTAAGTACAGGATTCAACTTTTTAGAAATAAAGGGTTTGGAGGTCTGGACCCAAATCAGCTAATGTTCAGAGCAAGATTTCCTTTTGGATAATGCCAGACTACAAACTAGCCATTGTGGAACTCCACAAGGAGCGAGTTAAGAAAAAGCAAGCTGGTGCACTCTCAGGGCTGAACTGAACATCAGACTCAAAGTTGAGGGTGAGAGGGTGATTCCTTATCCCTTCTTCATGGGAAGTTGTAAGGGGTCCATAATAAGCAGCAAAGTTGACATTCATTACCTCAGTAACTATGCCAAATATTGGACACACTGGACAAGCAGGAACAGACACAGAAAAGGGCTTTGATTAGAACCTCTGAGCAAGGGTGAAAATTTGAAAAGGGAGGGGAGGAATGTGGCATTTGCCTGTGGGGAAGGAGTGATATTACATGCTATATTTAGGAATTAAATACTGATTATTGAGTATTCTGCCAACCATAAACCTCAATATCAATACTTTTATATATGAATGGTATAAAAACAATTTGCATATATAAGGATGGTATGGAGATAATAAAGATCTTCAGATTTCCTGAATGATTTTAAATAACTTTTTAAAATTTTATGCTAAAAATATGTCAAATTCTATCTTAAAAATAGTTTTTATGTTAAACAGAGATTACCTAAACTTCTTAAATAGACCATAAGTTCATACCATTAAATTTTGTATAGGCTTGTGTACATGGTTCTATTCTGCTAAAACATTTAATAATATTTTACTGAAAGTCCAAAGGCATCCTCATCAAAAATTTTTGAAGCTAAGCAGAATAAGTTATACACTTATAAGTGTATTTATATTAGGTGAATAACTAAAACAAGACAAAAACTTGTATCAGTAGACATAAAAATGGGTTCAAAATACAAATATGAAATTGAACATCATTAGATATAATGTACTTTCTTAAAGTTAAAAAATAATTCAATACTCTTAGATGAAAAACTTAAAAATATATAGATTTAGTTCTACATTTACTTGTATATTTAAGAGAATTTAAATAAAAATATAGCTTATAGTAAAGGTGATGGAATATGGCAAAGACTCATAGATTTTCTGAATGAATAGATACATCATAATTGACATTTTTTAATAAAAGAATTACATTGGGAAACGTGTTCTATAAGCTAATGAAACATATTATAAAGCTTTAGTAATCAAGTGATGTGGTCAACTGTACACATATGATTTTTGTTTTGTGATAAATTCTTAGAAGTAGGACACACCTATTATTTGACACTGCTAATAACTAAAGTTTCTTTTTTTAAGCAGGGCTAATCAATGAATTATTCTTTGCAGTCAGCTATTCCCACTAATAGAATAATATTAACTAGATTAGTAAAACTGGATTAAAAATCTACTGGACGCTCACCTTCTGAGTCACTCATTCTGTGGCCACAAACTGTGAATCTCAAGAAGACAGCTGAGGCAACTTAAAACTGAAGCAATTTGCTCTGTGATTTTCTATCCCTTTCCTTCTTTTCCCTCCATGACCTTTTCAAGAAAAATTAAAAATCTTTTTCAGTAAAAGAAAGCCTGACCTAGAAAATGCTCAGTTCCTCCCACTTCTGCCATGAACTCCAGGAGACAGAAAACAAACTGGCTCAAGGAGAGTCATTATTTCCAGGGTAAACAGAAGCTGTTTCAGGGACAGCATGTGTCATCAGAGCAAATCTCCTTATCAGCCAACCTTTGCCTAGTCTGGAAGGTAACAGGAAGCAAAGAGAGAAGCTTAAAGACAGACTTTTAAACACTTGCAGTAGGAGAAACAATTCCCCACAACTTGTGTTCAATTCTTGTGATAAGGAAACATACCTTCCAATACAGACCAGTCAATGAAGCACTCACATTGCCAACCCCATCCGGCCAAGAGTTCCACCCTTTTTTAGTGAGGAAGAACCCAATAACCTGGCTGGTTATTTGTATTTTGTGAACTTTATAGTTACACTAAATTAACTATTAACAGTGTATGCCTTTTACTCTGTTGTACATAAGTTCAATTATTTGAACATCAGTTATTCTGAGCTAACCATTTTATAACCTGTAATAAATTTTCAAATAGATATACCTCTTTCTTATGAGGTAGAAGCTATATTGTTATTCAAATCAAGGTTATATTTTAAAAAAACACTCCACAGAACAAGAAAACCTCACCTTTACCACTGAGCCATTTGGGAAGCCCCATGATAACATCAACATCCACTAAACTATTGAGATTAAGTAACTTTAGTTTCTTTAAGTGCATGACTGTGAGCACATGTGCACAATCACACAGGCAAACACATACACATGAATACAAAAAAAGCAACAAGGGAAACTGGAAAAATTATGTTAATAAATTATTGCAATACATTGCTACTTCTGGGCTTCCCAGGGGACACTAGTGGTAAAGAATCTTCCTGCCAATGCAGGAGACGCAAGAGATGCAGATTGGACCCTTGGGTCAGGAAGGTCCCCTGGAAGAGGAAGTGACACCTCACTCCAGTATTCTTGCTGGGAAAATCCCATGGACACAAAGGCCTGGCGGGCCACAGTCCATAGGGTAGAAGAGTTGGACACAACTGAAGTGACTTAGCATGTGTGCATGTACACAAATTAAAATACCTGTGAACATTTGATACAGCAGAAGCAAGTAAGCTGGACTTGGCAGTTACCGAAAAAAAGAGATTCCAAGCCCACAAGTCAAATGTAACAAAGAGGAACGTTAACACTAAAAACCCTAATTGGAGATGTCATGCCATTGGAAGGGGATTTTCCCTCCGTTATTATTGGAGGGCAGGTAAGAGGTCCCTTACTCCACACACTTGTTGCAATGGACCAAGGTCCCATGCAGTGTCAGTACATGAGGAAGACTCCTCTGTACTTCCTCCTGAACTGGTTGGTATAGACACATTCCCCATTCAGACTTACATAGGACCCTGGCAACTGCCGCACTTGCATCAGATAACCCCACAGAATCTTGGCTGAGGTTGGAAACCAAAGGTCAAGGACTCGCTTCTAGAACCCACCTAGTGGGCACTGCCCTCCGAGGACTTTCTACCTCCCAGCTGGGAGCTTCCAGGCCCAACCCAGCCTCAAGTAACATCCTTGCTTCCAGCTCTCTTTCCTCAAAGAGTCTGAGCTTCTAGAAAACAAAATTGAAAAGCACAGGTTATTTCAAATAACTTCTACTTTTGCCTTCTAAATAAACTTTCCAAGAACACCAGAGTTTGGCTACAGGTTTGGACCTGGGAAAAAATAATAGAAGAAAAGCAAAAAAAAAAAAAAAAAAAAAAGACAAGTAAATTAGTAAATTATGTTGCCTGCAAATAATATGCAAAAGTAAGGGAGAGAGTATTTTTGCCTCTTTTCTCTCTATCATTCCGCTTCTCAGTTACATTTGCTTCACATAGTACTCTTTCTCTATTTCACTGCATTTTTCTCATATTTTCATCTCTCTGTCCCTCACTCATGACAGCAGTGCTCTAAATACTCCCATGTTAAGTACGGGGCACTAACAAACTGGCTAGGAATCTTTAGAAGTGTTTGCCAATAGCTAATTCAATGTCTTTTAAGTTTTAGACTGTTTTGGGGGGGAGTTATGTATAATAAATTTTTCTAGTTTATTCTCAACAGCGTTTGGCAATAGACACTCCAATGGATTTGAAGAAATTCTGGTCAAAGCACCATATCTCTCACCCCTAACTGGTGTTTATAATTTAGATGACAAAGTAATCCTTTTAATTTGCAAAAGCTAGTTCCCTGTCTTTTTCCAACTTACTTTGGACAGAGATGCTTTAATTTTTTTCAATTTTCCAAGCCCCTGAACTGTTTAACTTATCGAGTTTTAGAACACTACAATGTGAAGTCGCATTTAGCAGATGTTCATCTCAAGGAGCTCCAGAACTTCATAAATTATTATAAATTAATTTGCTTATTTCAGAGTTTGACAAAGCAGCTCCTGGGGTTTTCCATGGTCTGTGCTAGAGGAATAGAAGACTGAGAAAAGCAGCAGGTTGGGGTCCCAGGAAAAAAGAGCATCTTCTGTGTTTCAGTAAGGGGCTGTGTCACATAAAACTTATGGCGGCTGTTAAGTGGCCGAGCCAGCTGCATCCCATGTGCCACAAATGCTCTGGCCTCTTATTTCTCCCATTCGGTTATTGTGTCTATAAATTCAATGGGCCACCTGTGCAATGTGCTCATCCAGAAGAGCCCCAGAGGAAGCATTAATGTATCAAGGCTCATAAAGCACAAATCCTTAAATGTAAAAACGGACACTTTCATCCTCTCCAGGCTACATCTATATAGATTTCTTTTTAATGAAAAATAAAAAAGGTTTATTTCCTGGTTATAGGATAAAGTGCCTATCAATGGTGTTATGCAATTAACAACTGCAGTTTTTAAATCTCTCCTTGTTGTGGGGCCACCTAATTTTATTTGCTGAAACCATGTGTGAGTCTATGGTGAGAAAACCCATCCCTATCAGTAACTCACTGTTCAGTTTAATCATGAAGATGATTCATGCCAAGGGCCTGGCAAGCATCATTTCGTACAATGAACAACAACAAAAAGTGCAAACTTCAACTGAACATATCTTTTTTTTCCTTTCTATTCTTTTTTTAAAATTAGCTTCCCTGAAAATTTGTTGCCTACTGGCAGATCTAATGAAGCCATTTCTCTATGTTGTCTCTTCACTCTGACAATGTTAGCCAAACACATTAGCAACATTTTGCACATTCCCCTATTTCACCTGGAGGGTTGTGACAATTTATTTATCTCTATCTCCCTCGCTTTATGTTGTAAACGTCTAACAGTGGTCCTTAATGGTCATTGGAGGCAGTGAGTGGGTATTTAGAGATCTCTTTGTATATACACAGTCACTTTCCAGGCACTTCCTTCCCTGTCCTCAAACACTAACAGAACACAGGAAAGCAGAGAGAGAGAATAAAGGAAGAAAGGTCATGTGTATTTTTGCAAAGTTCCCCACTGTAGGGAGGAGATATACCTCATTCATATTTGTGTGCATATCAGTAACCTGGCACATTACAAGATAAGCTCTGAATGAATAAGTGAGTGGGACAAGATAAAGCAAAAATTTTTCAATCAAATAATTCAATATTAATAATTTGAGTCAAGTCATTTACAAAGCCAATTCTGGCAAATATATATATGTGTGTACATACATATATATTAATATACATATAATACAGCAATATATGTGTATATATTGCTGTATTATCAATATACATTTTTACCCTCTAAAGTCTAATCAACATTTTTACCCTCTAAACCAGTAGTTGGAAGAGCAGAGAAGTTGGTAACATTTAGGGAAAGAAAAGAAGTAGTACTGATGAACAAGAACAAGCCTAGTACAATATACAGAAGACAAAGAAACTCTATAGTTTACTCACTCTGTTGGGCCTCAGGTTCCTGCATAGGGACCAGAACACTTACCTTATGATCTGTGCTAAAAAGCTGAACCCTAGCTGCTGTACCTGCTCATTGTCCTTACTGATAAAACATTAGAAGTTCTCACCAAAATATGATAAGCATTTAAGAGAAGGGAATAAAAGATATATTTTGTGACACCTCCTAGGTGATCAGGATCGATTCCTCTTATTCCCAAGGAGTGAGGAGAAAGAAATACATCTGATATTCAGTCACTTAAGAGAGTTCAACTTCAGAGCATGCAGGAAAGATTTAACCTTACCAAAGACAGGGCTGTACTTTCCCCGTGTCTCCTGAAAGATCATCTCTAGGAATAGTGTCTTTGTTAACCTGGGGGCTTTGGGCCACACCAGACAATCTAACCGTGTGACTTACAATGGGGTTTTGGGCCATGTGATATCTACTACCTTTAGAGGGGCTGGAGACTAAAGGTCAGACACTCGGGCAGTCGAGTTCACAATGAAACCCAATAACAAATAGGGACACAAGCCTCAGGTGAACTTGCCTAGTTGGCAGTACTCCATGTGTATCATCACATATCACTGCCAGAAGAGTACCACTACCCAAGACTGCACCAAGAGAGGATAAGCAGAAGGTCCTTGTTTGGAACCTTCCTGAATTCTGCTCTGTGAATCTCTTTCCTTGGCTGATTTCTCACCTGTAACTAACTGTGAGCCTAATAGTTTAAACCCAAGGGTGGTCTCTGAATACCCAGGTTCTGCAGCTAAGATCAGCTAAGATCCCTAACTTTGTACAGAGCTTCTCTGATTTGACGGTAGAATTAGGGGAGTCACAGACTCTCAGGTCATTGCAACACAGGGATTAAATGAGCAACAGAACTTTCCAAAATGAGAAACTTCTTGTATATCCTGTCATTGGCTACAAAGACTGTGTGGTGCTTCTGGAAATCCTGACTTACTGTCAGCAGTGCAAGTGGTGACAGCAAACCAGAGCTTCACAACTTTAGAAAAACTATCTCCCTAAACTGCTTCTCATTTACTTTGAAAACTTACAGAATTATTTTCAAATTGCATGAAAAGTAAACATACTATGTTGTTTTCTAATTCTCTCCTGATTCATAGTAGGGAATCACAAGTGAGCATCACTTTAATAATTAAGCAAATAATAACAGATTTGACAATCACAATCATAATTATCATGCATACATATACAAATGGTGTTTACACTGTACAGGGACTACTCTGAGTGCTTTAAATAAATTAACTCTCAACCATTACAATCATTAACCCTTAATGTTATAGATGTTCACCCACTGATAAACTTTTTACATTAAATTTAAAAAGTAAAGTTTGGTGTAAATCATTCAGTGGCACCTGAAAAGCCACCTTGTTTCAGTTAGGTTGTCATCTCAGTCCATTTCAGCTCAGATCTACATCCAGGATTTTTAGTGCTGATCTCCCAGAAAGAACATTATGAGATCAGTTGTCTTCTTGAAAATACTCTTTCTGGTTCTGGCCACAAACAAGGACTTACAGGAAATCCATAAAAGGAGTGGTGGAATGGGGACTTTGTAAGTGGAAGTGGCAAATATCTTTAAGATGTCATTGGGCATTAGTTTGTTCAATTTAAAAAAATGCTGAGATATGGCAATTTTTCCTCCCCTTGTTGAATATATAATTTGATAGAACTTTAGATGTTTATGATGTCTGACTTTCAGAAGCATTTTGTATATGTGCAACCAATTCTTTTCTCTTTTTCTAATTATATGAAATGCTGTTGTAAATTTCTTTCTGGAGCATGTACTCTTCCACTTATCCATTGCAACATAACAAATTACCCAAGTACTAATTTTCTCATGAGTCTGAGATATAGGTAGGGCCCAGTGGGAACAGTTCAGTTTTATTCACATAGCATCAAATAGGGTAGCTGGAAGACTGGGGTCAGAAATCTTCTGAAGATCCCTTCATTCACATGGATGGTGGCTGATGTTGGCTATTGGTTGGGCACTTAGCTGGACCTATGGCCTGAATATGGCTTTTCCAGGCAGATGCTTGGCTTATTCATAACTCAGTATTTAATTTCCTAGGACGAGTGCCAAAAGAGAGAGCACCAGAAGGAAACCTTCCCATTCGTATGACATGACCTGAGAAGTCATGTACCCTGAAGTCATATTACTCCGCTTCACTTTATGGAGAGTCTCACCAAAACATGTCTAGTTTCAAAGAGAAGGGGATATAGACCTCACTTTTTAATGTTGCGGGGTTGGGGGTGGGGTGGGGTGGCAGATGACAAGGTTGTGAGAGAGCATGTGGGACAAATAGCAACCCTTGTGCCATTTGGGGGCAGTATCATCTACCACAACAACTCCCCATGAGAAAGGAAAACTAATGAGTTGTGTTTATTCTTCCATAAGGAGAAAAGAAACACATCTATTTCATAGTTACTGTGGTATACACACACATTCAGAACTTCAAGTTACTGTAAAGTTGCCAAGTTTTATATTCTTGACAACTGAAATGTCACACTTCTCTTTGATTCCTATTGGCCAGCTGGGAGTCAGATGAGTTAGATGATACTGAGGACCTGAACACAAACAAAACTCGTTTTTTAATTAACTAATTTTAATTGGGGGCTAATTACTTTACAATATGGTAGTGGTTTTTGCCATACATTGACATGAATCAGCCATGGGTGTACATGTATCCCCCATCCTGAACCCCCTCCAACCTTCCTCCCTATCCCATCCCTCAGGGTCATTCCAGTGTACCATCCCTGAGTACCCTGCCTCAGGCATTGAAGCTGGGCTGGCAATCCATTTCACACATGGCAATACACATGTTTCAGTGCTATTATCTCAAATCATCCTACCCTCGCCTTCTCCCACATAGTACAAAAGTCTGCTCTTTACATCTTTGTCTCTTTTGCTATCTTGCATATAGGGTCATCGTTACCATCTTTCTAAATTCCATATATACACATTAAAGTACTGTATTGGTGTTTTTCTTTCTGACTTACTTCACTCTGTATAATGGGCTCCAGTTTCATTAACCTCATTAGAATTGATTCAAATGCATTTTTTAATAGCTGAGTAATATTCTATGTATATATGTAACACAGCTTTCTTATCCATTCATCTGCTGATGGACATCTACGTTGCTTCCATGTCCTGGCTATTATAAACAGTACTGCAATGAACATTGGGGTACACGTGTCTCTTTCAATTCTGGTTTCCTCTGTGTGTATGCCCAGCAGTGGGATTGATGGGTCATATGGCAGTTCTATTTCCAGTTTTTTAAGGAATCTCCACACTGTTCTCCTTAGTGGATGTACTAGTTTGCATTCCCACCAACAGTGTAAGAGGGTTCCCTTTTCTCCACACCCTCTCCAGCATTTATTGTTTGTAGACTTTTTGATAGCAGCCATTCTGACCAGTGTGAGATGGTACCTCATTGTGGTTTTGATTTGCATTTCTCTGATAATGAGTGATGTTGAGCATCTTTTCATGTGTTTGTTAGCCATCTGTAGGTCTTCTTTGGAGAAATGTCTGCTTAGTTCTTTGGCCCATTTTTTGATTGGGTCGTTTATTTTTCTGGAATTGAGCTGCATGAGCTGCTTGCATATTTTTGAGATTAATTCTTTGTTGGTTGCCTCATTTGCTATTATTTTCTCCCATTCTTAAGACTATCTTTTCACCTTTCTAATAGTTTCTTTTGTTGTGCAAAAGATTTTAAGTTTCATTAAGTCCCATTTGTTTAGTTTTGCTTTTATTTCCATTACTCTGGGAGGTGGATCATAGAGGATCTGACTGTGATTTATGTCAGAGAGTGTTTTGCCTATGTTTTCCTCTAGGAGTTTTATAGTTTCTAGTCTTACATTTAGATCTTTAAACCATTTTGAGTTTATTTTTGTGCATGGTGTTAGAAAGTGTTCTAGTTTCATTGTTTTACACGTGGTTGACTAGTTTTCCCAGCACCACTGGTTAAAGAGATTGTCTTTTCTCTGTTGTATATTCTTACCTACTTTGTCAAAGATAAGGTGCCCATAGATGCATGGATTTATCTCTGGGCTTTCTATTTTGTTCCATTGATCTATATTTCTGTCTTTGTGCCAGTACCATACTGTCTTGATGACTATAGCTTTGTAGTATAGTCTGAAGTCAGGCAGGTTGATTCCTCCAGTTCCATTCTTCTTTCTCAAGATTGCTTTGGCTATTTGAGGTTTTTTGTATTTCCATACAAATTGTGAAATTATTTGTTCTAGTTCTGTGAAGAATACCATTGGTAGCTTGATAGGGATTGCATTGAATCTATAGATTGCTTTGGATAGTATACTCATTTTCACTATATTGATTCTTCTGACCCATGAACATGGTATATTTCTCTATCTATTTGTGTCATCTTTGATTTCTTTCATTAGTGTTTTATAGTTTTCTATATATATGTCTTTTGTTTCTTTAGGTAGATATACTCCTAAGTATTTTATTCTTTTCATTGCAACAGTGAATGGAATTGTTTCCTTAATTTCTCTTTCTGTTTTCTGTTAGTGTATAGGAATGCAAGGGATTTCTGTGTGCTAATTTTATATCCTGCAACTTTACTATATTCATTGATTAGCTCTAGTAATTTTCTGGTGATGTCTTTAGAGTTTTCTATGTAGAGGATCATGTTATCTGCAAACAGTGAGAGTTTTACTTCTTTTCCTATCTGGATTCCTTTTATTTGTTTTTCTGCTCTGACTGCTGTGGCCAAAACTTCCAAAACTATGTTGAATAGTAGTGGTGAGAGTGGGCACCTTTGTCTTGTTCCTGACTTAAGGGGAAACGCTTTCAATTTTTCACCATTGAGGATAATGTTTGCTGCGGGTTTATCATATATGGCTTTTATTATGTTGAGATACGTTTCTTCTATGCCTGCCTTCTGAAGTGTTTTTATCATAAATAGAGGTTGAATTTTGTCAAAGGCTTTCTCTGCATCTATTGTGATAATCATATGATTTTTATCTTTCAATTTGTTAATGTGGTGTATCACATTGATTGATTTGTGAATATTGAAAAGTCCTTGCATCCCTGGGATAAAGCCCACTTGGTCATTATGTGTGATGTTTTTAATATGTTGTTGGATTCTGTTTGCTAGAATTTTGTTAAGGATTTTTGCATCTATATCCATCAGTGATATTGGTCTGCAGCTTTATTTTTGTGTGGCATCTTTACCTGGTTTTGGTATTAGGGTGATGGTGGCCTCATAGAATGAGTTTAGAAGTTTACCTTCCTCTGTAATTTTCTGGAAGAGTTTGAGAAGGATAGGTGTTAGCTCTTCTCTAAATTTTTGGTAGAATACACCTGTGAAGCCATCTGGTCCTGGGCTTTTGTTTGCTGGAAGATTTCTGACTATAGTTTCCATTTTCATGCTTGTGATGGGTCTGTTAAGATTTTCTATTTCTTCCTGGTTCAGTTTTGGAAGGTTATACTATTTTTAAGAATTTGTCCATTTTTTCCAAGTTGTCCATTTTATTGGTATATGGTTGCTGATAGTAGTCTCTTATGATCCTTTGTATTTCTGTGTTGTCTGTTCTGATTTCTCCATTTTATTTCTAATTTTGTTGACTTGACTCTTCTCCCTTTTTTCTTGATGAGTCTGGCTAATGGTTTGTCTATTTTAATTATCTTCTCAAAGAACCAGCTTTTAATTGTGTTGATTTTTGCTATAGTCTTGTTTCTTTTTCATTTATTTCTGCCCTAATTTTTTATGATTTCTTTCCTTATACTAACCCTGGGGTTCTTCTTTTTCTAGTTGCTTTAGGTGTAAAGTTAGGTTATTTTATTTTTCTCTTGTTTCTTGAGGTAAGCTTGTATTGCTATGAACCTTCCCCTTAGCACTGCTTTTACTGAATCTCATAGGTTTTGGGCTGTTGTATTTTCATTTTCATTCATCTATGCATATTTTGATTTCTTTTGTGATTTCTTCTGTGATTTGTTGATTATTTAGAAGTGTGTTGTTTAGCCTCCATATGTTTGTAATTTTAATAGTTTTTTTTCCTGTAGTTGACATCTAATCTTACTGCATTATGATCAGAAAAGATGCTTGAAATGATTTTAGTTTTTTTTTAATTTACCAAGGCTACATTTATGGCCCAGAATGTGGTCTATCCTGGAGAAGGTTCCGTGTGCATTTGAGAAAAAGGTGAAATTCATTGTTTTGTGGTGAAATGTCCTATAGATATCAATTAGGTCTAACTGGTCCATTCATCATTTAAAGTTTGTGTTTCCTTGCCAATTTTCTGTTTGGTTGATCTATCCATAGGCATGAGTGGGGTATTAAAGTCTCCTATTATTATTGTTATACTGTTAATTTCCCCTTTCATACTTGTCAGCATTTGTCTTACATATTGTGGTGCTCCTTTGTTGGGTTATTATATATTTATAATTGTTATATCTTCTTCTTGGATTGATCCTTTGATCATTATGTAGTGTCCTTCTTTGTCTCTTTTCATGGCCTTTATTTCAAAGTTTATTTTATTTGATATAAGTATTGCTACTCCTACTTTCTTTTGGTCTCCATTTACATGAAATATCTTTTCCAGCCCTTCACTTTCAAACTGTGTATGTCCCTTGTTTTTGGTGAGTCTCTAGTAGACAGCATATAGGGGTCTTGTTTTTGTATCCATTCAGCCAGTCTTTGTCTTTTGGTTGGGGGCATTCAATACATTTACATTTAAAGCAATTATTGGTAAGTATGATCCCGTTGCCATTTACTTTGTTGTTTTGGGTTCAAGTTTATAAACCTTTTCTGTGTTTCCTGTCTAGAGATGATCCTTTAGCATTTGCTGAAGAGCTGGTTTAGTGGTGTTGAATTCTCTCAGCTTTTGCTTGTCTGCAAAGCTTTTGATTTCTCCTTCATGTTTGAATGAGATCCTTGCTGGGTATAGTAATCTTGGTCGTAGGTTTTTCTCTTTCTTCATTTTAAGTATGTCCTTCCATTACCTTCTGGCCTGAAGAGTTTCTATTGAAAGATCAGCTGTTACCCTTACGGGAATCCCCTTGTGTGTTATTTGTTGCTTTTCTCTTGCTGCTTTTAATATTTCCTGTTTGAGTTTGATCTTTGTTAGTTTGATTAATATGTGTCTTGGGGTGTTTCACCTTGGGTTTATCCTGTTTGGGATTCTCTGGGTTTCTTGGACTTGGGTGGCTATTTCCTTCCTCATTTTAGGGAAGTTTTCAACTATTATCTCCTCAAGTATTTTCTCATGGCCTTTCTTCTTGTCTTCTTCTTCTGGGACTTCTGTGATTCTATTGTTGGGGTGTTTAACATTGTCCCAGAGGTCTCTGAGGTTGTCCTCATTCCTTTTAATTCTTTGTTTCTTTTTTCCTCTCTGCTTCATTTATTTCCACCATTCTATCTTCAACCTCACTTATCCTATCATCTGCCTCAGTTATTCTACTGTTGGTTCCCTCGAGAGTGCTTTTGATCTCAGTTATTGCATTATTCATTATTGATTGACTCTTCCTTATTTCTTCTAGGTCCTTGTTAAACATTTCTTGCATCTTCTCAATCCCTGTCTCCAGTCTATTCATCTGTAGTTCCATTCTGTTTTCAAGACTTTAGATCATCTTTACTATCATTATTCTGAATTCTTTTTCAGGTAGACTCCCTATCTCCTCCTCTTTTGTTTGGTTTGGTGGTCATTTATCATGTTCCTTTCCCTGCTGAATATGTCTCTGCCTTTTCATCTTGTTTAGGTCGCTGTGTTTGGTTTGTTTAGAGTGCTGTGTTTGGGGTGTCCTTTCTGTATGCTGGAAGTTTGTGGTTTCTCTTTATTGGGGAGGTTCCTCCCTGTAGGTGGGGTTGGACAAGTGGCTTGTCATGGTTTCCTGGTTAGGGAAGCTTGTGTCAGTGTTCTGGTGGGTGGAGCTGGATCTCTTCTCTCTGGAGTGCAATGAAGTGTTCAGTAGTGAGTTTTGAGGTGTCTGTGGGTTTGGGGTGACTTTTGGCCACCTGTATTTTAATGCTCAGGGTTATGTTCCTGCATTGCTGGAGAATTAGTGTGGTATGTCTTGCTCCGAAACTTGTTCGCTCTTGGGTGGAGCTTGGTTTCAGTGTAGGTATGGAGGCTTTTGGATGAGCTCTTGTCGATTAATGTTCCCTGGAGTCAGGAGCTTTCTGGTGTTCTCAAGTTTCAGATTTAAGCCTTCTCCCTCTGGCTTTCAGTCTTATTCTTACAGTAGCCTCAAGACTTCTCCATCCATACAACACCGATGATAAATCATCTAGGTTAATGGTGAAAAGATTCTCCACAGTGATGGACACCCAGAGAGGTTCACAGAGTTTCATGGAGAAGAGAAGAGAGAGGAGGGAGATAGAGGTGACCAGGAGAAGAGGGGGAATCAAAAGAGGAGAGAGCAATCTAGCCAGTAATCAATTCCCTACATGCTCTCCACAGTCTTGAACACTCAGAGAGGTTCTCAGAGCTACATAGAGAAGAGAAAAGGGAAGAAGGAGATAAAGATGACCAGGAGGAGAAGAGGGGAAGTCAAAAGGAGAGAGACCAATCTAGCCAGTGATCAGTTTCCTAAGTGTTCTCCACAGCCCAGAACACCCAAAGAGATTCACAGAGTTACAGAGAGAAGAGAAAGGGGAGGGAGGAGATAGAAGTAACCTCCTTTCAAAGAGAATGGACTGCCTTTCTGGGTGCCTGGTATCCTCCGCCAGCATTCAGAAGTTGTTTTGTGTAAATTGCTCAGCAATCAAATGATATTTTGATGAATTTGTGGAGGAGAAAGTGGTCTCCCCATCCTATTCCTCTGCCTTCTTAGGACCACCCCAACAAAACTCTTTTAAGTGTCTTAGTTTTGAAAGAATCAGGCCAATCTGGGATAATTATGTATGTTTAAATGGCCTAAGAGATATTCCACATAAGATATAGTGCTAAAAATTATTCTTTGTCAGCTGGGTGGGGGCGTGTATGGAAAGAGTCTTTCAACAGCATTCAAAGGAGATTTCTGATAGACACAAGACATCAGACTAAATGGATACTTGGCGATATCCAGTTTGCCAGTTACAACATTGCTAACCCTTTCTCCAAAGTTGTTTGTGCCAGGAGCAGCAACATCCAAAGACAAACATTGCCCAAATAATACCTTAATTTAATGAACACACATTTTCCCCCTGAAGTTAAGTTTTAAAACTGGTTCCATAATTGTCCCTGGCAATAGATCAAGGATTTGCTGCCCTCAGTAAAATGCAAAAGTCATTTCATATGATTTTTCAAATTTTTATGCATAAGCCAGTTTTATTAAAACTCAGTAATACAAGAGTCTACCAATACAGAGGATACCAGTCTTGGACACCAGGAAATCTGTCTGGTCAAGCAGTGGTACTGTTTCCTCTTTGCCAGTTATGTGAGAAAATCAAACCAGAATTCCAAAAACATTACAAATGGAACAAATTTCAGAGTTTTCAAATTTTTATAGTTGTTCCTGAAAGTCAAAATACTAAATCATGGGATGTAGAAGGAAGGTAGGAACATGGGGAGAAAGAAAAGAAGATGAAACTCTTATTAGGAAAGAAATACATTTTGAGAGTAATTTATTCCATTGTGATACTTTTAAAATATGAACTCACGAGAAACAATTTACTTGGAGTAAATTTTCTAATTTTCAAATGACAAGGATTGCAAATATTTGCAAGGTTATCCCCAAAATAGTTACTCTACTTCAAGAACAAAGTGGAATAAAATACCATTCTCTTTTAAACTGAGATTACTTTATAATTTTTAAATAAAATTTTTGTTATAGATGAGAGGAAATTCGCTCTATATTTACCAGTAAAATTTTTCCATTAGTTAGAGCCATAAGCACACCTCATTGTGTCTTTTGTGGCAGGCTCAGTCTGGTAGAAAGTAAATGTTATTTCAATTCAAAGGGCCTGACTTGCTAGTAAGTTTTGAAAATTCACCTAACTCTCCCTAAACCCTAGTATCCTCACCTATAAATAAGACATAATAAAACTTAAAGCACATTTTTATTCTGAGAAGTAATATGTAGATAGAATTTATTTAAAAATGTAAAAGCACTATAGTACATTATATCATAATTATTATTTTTACTACTTGAATATAACACTGGAAAGAATGAATAAATAAGAAAATTTTCTTTTACAGATTTTTTTTTTTCTGAAATTCGGTTTGAAGATACAATACAGGAGATAGAAGAAAACTCTATCTGGTTAAAATACTAACCAGATACTTTGCAACTTAAAATTTAGTAAAATTGGTCCCCTGCTTCCATTCCAAAAAAATATTTTTCAGAAACTCAGGTATTTCACATTTCAAGATATATATTATGGAGGTAAAATAGTAAGGGAACAGTGTGTGAGCATATGCAGATTTTTCTGAAGCACTTTTTATGCTGATGCTTCTATAAGGAGAGGAACTTGATAATTGGGGAAATTCATCTATAATTAGAATTTCTCAGGATTTTTTTGAAGTGACATTCGCACAGAAAGCAAATGATGATCAGTTTTTCCAAATAAATATTGTATATTATAGTTCAAATCTCTTTGTTTTAAGTACTCTGCACTGTGTTCTATCACACAGTTTAAGTATGGAGCCATAAATGCCTCTTACACCCTACATCACTGCAACAAGAAAATCCTGGAGATGATAATAAATAACATGGCCAGTGTGATGGGCAGTTCCCTAGAGAACTAGCCTCTCCACTCTGGTGCCTCCAGGACCGTGACTTGATTCCCTAGACTTGACAAGAATCACAGCTATGCTAAATTCACATTTCGTGCCTGACCACTAAAGAGAAGTAAAATAGTCTTGCTCCTTAAGCTAGTTACGTCTAAAATCCAGATAACATTCACCATCACAAAGTCTTGTGGCAAGAGCCCAGGTCTGTTCACCAAACCCCAGTTCTCATAATTTGAGTCACTTTGACAAGTGGGAGCTGGGCATGGGATAGAAAGAATGGTAAGACTTGGAGCAAAAAGAATATGATTCAAGTACAAATTCTACCACTTAAATTTGAAATTGAGGACATCAATCAACTTCCCTAAGTCTTAGATCCTCCCATAAAACAAAAGCAGTGTCCTACTGTCTAATACCAGAGTGAAAACACTCTGAAAACTGTAAGCCAGTAGTTATCAAACTCTAGTATGCACCAGTGTCACCCGGGGACTGGTTAAAAGAGCTGACTAGATTCCTTCCCCAGAGTTTCAGTAGGTCTTGGATGGGGCCTGAGAATTTGCATTTCTGACAAGGTTCCTTGTGATGCTGCCGCTGGAGCAGGCGCCACACCTGGAGGACCACCGTTCTAAAATACTACACAAATATAAGTGAATAACATTACTACTGTAGTAGGTGCCAAAGTAGCTATTAAATAGTTCATGAGCAATAAGTCTGCTGAAATAAAATACAACCCATTGCATAAGACTGCAGCAGTGCAGAACATGGCAAGCCACTGCCGTAAGCAGAAACTGCTCAGATCACTGCAGGGATTACCACACCAAGCATGTACGTGTTGTGGTGAGATTTAGCTTGAGCTGGATACTGCTGTGCCCAACAAACTGAAAGAGCAGAGTGCCTCAGAGACCCAATTCTTTGTCGAGTCTCAAAAGGCTGCCTTTCTAGTAGAAATCAAATCCTCTGTCTGGATATTTGACTGTATTCTCGACTTTTGTTTTTCAAAACCTACTAATCAACTTGTTTCTTGAATGAAGTTTGGATCAACAACAATATGGACTCAGTATTTGATAGAAGTATTTGGTAAATAATGATATACTTTAAACGAAACAAATCAAGGGATGTCAAGCTTTGGCAGTGATGGCAAATTGTAATTCCATTGCCTCTCATCTAGTTCACCACTATTAAATATAATAATAGCAAAATTACAGTCCTGAGACTGCCCTGAGGACAAAATTCAAAAGCTTAATTTAAAACTTTTAAGGAATCTGTGAAAAAATGTAATTCTCTGTGAAAATGACACTGTAAAGAAGGAAGGAAATATGGTGCTTTAATAAATAGAATTATTATTTGTAGTATTTATATACATTGTCTTCCACAGTAATGTCAAAGCAACCATTTTCATCAAATTCCCCTCAAAATACACACTGTGCATCCCTAGGTGGTCCTGGACAAGTAAATTTTATGAAAGTGATATACTCACAACTGTGTCCCAGGTCTCAAAATTCTAGTCTGCATGAAGAACTGCTTTACTTGGCTCAGTTTTACTCCAAATTATTATTGCACAACATGAAAATCATAAAGAATTTTACTAACTTTTCTCCTCCACTAAAATCTGGTACCATATCAATACATTTCTACTGCAGATCTTCTTGTAAAAGTCAAGTGATTACGACATGCTCTAGTCCAGAACCCAGTATCACTTCCTGAGTCAGCTTTCTTATTATCTTCTGGCTTATTAGAAAAATGCTATGGGAGACTTGGGCATAGTAAAGTATAAATCAGGTAGTATTGAGAACTAGATAGCATTCTTTATGACATCACTAGCTAGCAAGAAGGCAAATAAAAGTAATAGCACAAGTCATTATGCCGACAATATGCATGCACATAATCTTGCTGAAATAAAGACATCTTAAATTACAGGTTAAATTCTTTAAGGCCTTTCCCAAGAAACTCCAATAGCTCTCTCAAAACCTTGCTAAAAAACAGACATAAAGGAGAGTCCTCATCTACATTTGTTTGATATCTTACTGGAAAATTGATACTGACTATTGATGTAATTAAAGACAAAAAATGGACTTGCAAACTATTTCACCTTAATGGGGAAGATGGACAGGGAAACTTCAAGTGGAACTACAGTGGATTGAACTCCAATTTCCAAAATTCACACAGCACTCCCTTTTATGCAATTACAGTTTCTACATGTAGAAATTATATCTACAATTAGAGAGTTGTTGTAGGTAGTATTTAATAATAGTTAAGACTTTAAATTACTGGTAGCTATCATAATGAATTCCAAAAATTAACACTCATCCACACTTACCTTAAAATATTTACACTGCATTGCTCAAATGCAGAAGTAATTTACAGTTTCAGCAAAAAAAATTTCTGTTGTGATCCCAACTATATACATTATGAACATTCCATTGAACTTAACACGGATAAAATAAGCAACTTGTAAAAAAAAATTAGCAACTTGTAACTTTGATGAAGTCTCAAATAAACTTTTTAAACTATGAAATAAACTATGAAAAGTGATCTAATGCAATGTGATAAGAAAAATACATCTCAGGAAATGGGTAACAAGTTTGCTCAGGGCAAGGGGATAAAGCATCAAGGCAGTTGAAATAGTGCAATAAAGAATGGTGAAGTCAGTCAGAAAGAGGAAGACAGTGTTGTGTGATATCAATATTGTATGACATTTAAGTATCATACAAGTATCGTATGATACTTAAAAGAAGAGTCACACAATAAAATGATACAAATGAACTTATTTACGAAACAGAAACAGACTCACAGACTTAGAGAGCAAACTTATGGTCACCAGCGGGGAAGGGCAACGGGAGGGGTAGTTAAGGAATTTGGAATTGACATGCACACACTCCAATATTTAAAACAGATGACCAACAAGGATGTACTGTATAGCATGGGAAACTCTGCTCATTATGTAACAACTTAAATGGGAAAAGAACTTGAAAAAGATTAGATACACGTATATGCAAAACTGAATCACTCTGCTGTAGACCTGAAACTAAGACAACACTGTTCATCAACTACACTCCAATATAAAGACAGAATAGGGGGCTCTATGCCCCTCAGGTCTATGACAAGTTCCCAGGCCATGTCACATCCCATTTCTTCAGGTTCTGAAACACGCTCAAACAAACTCAACTCATTTTTAGCAACAGGCAGCCTGCTAAGGAGTAAGTACACCCTAGTCAGATCACCTACAGTCCCTTATTGTGCCTTAAGTGTGGCGTTCTTTTTGCATGCATGGATACAGGAGGAGGAAGGGGAGGCCAATATAATGATGCCGTATACTGTTAGCTTTCATAGAAAACAAAATGTAAGATGGTTTGAGCCTTCTTCTCACATTAAGATAAGTTCCATTCTCCCTTCATAAATAGAGAAGTGATTCTCCAGGAATAACATTTAGATTTTTTTCCATTATTTTTTTTAAATATGGAAGCAACAATATTTCCATAGAGAATCAACAAAAATCCAAGAACCACTAAAAACATTGGGCTATAAAATCTTTGCATTATTTTACTGTTGCTGTTGCTGTTTAGTCAGTAAGTCTGGTCTGACTTTTTTTTATGACCCCATGGACTGTAACCAACCAGACTCCTCCGTCTGTGGAATTTTCCAGGCAAGAATATTGGGGTGGGTTGCCATCCTTATAAACTCTCAAAACTCTCGGACAATTAATCTTGAATTTCCCTTCATTTAATTTTTCAACTAGCCCATCACACTGAATGTTATTCTACTATGCACTAAAGGAGAAAAAAAATGCCAACATATATGCATACCATATTAAAATTTATATAAAATTATATATAAGTAAAGCTATACACACACACAGACATATATATGTGTGGTTTTCCAATATGCACTACAGGAATGTTCTGTTTGCACTCATTTGTTTTACTAGTTTAATTAATAATTATTGAGGATCTGTTATGTGATAAGCACTAAATACTATATAAAGATAAATTAGACATGTTACCTGACTTTGTGAATCTCACACACTACTAAGAGAGACAGACTCAAATAAATAAATAAATAAATAAATTCAACTACATTTAAAATTTGTAAAAACAAATAAATTATATAGACTCATAAACAGATAAATGCAATATAGTATGAAAAGTGCTATATAGTATGAGTGCTTTTTGCATTTTACTATAGACTAAAGTAAAGATAAGTTAATGTAGCTTCCCTAAAAGGTTTTTTCCCCTCTATGTCTTGGAGTTTCCTCATAATCCATCAACTTGTAATACTCTGGCAGAAGCTCAATACCATCATCAGATGATTTTAAAACTGTCTCCACCACAAACACATCCACCTACCAGTGAGCAAAGTCACTTCTGCTGCTTCTCTGGGCACATCAAAGCAAACAACATTTTAAGTGGGCCACAAAGCAAGAACGGTATGGGGAGTCCAAGTCTCAAAAGAACAAAAAGCACTAGCATGAATGCCCGAGAAGCTTCCTTTTAACACACTAAGGTCTGATACACGCTCACGAGGAACCTATGGAACAGGACCGAAGCTCCAGGCTGGTCCTGAGGATTCGGGAAGGAATGAGACCTGGTCGATGCTGGGCAACAGCAACAACTGATATTAAAATAAGGAAACTGAGGCAAATAGTTACCACTACATCTACCTACACAACATATGATTATAAACATGTTTATGCTACCAATTGAAAATACTGAATGCATTTCTATTTTCCAAAAATTACCAATTAAGTTAACCAAATTACCAATGTTAAATATGTGGTCATATTTAAATTACCAATTTTAAAGATGTGTTTTAATAGCAGATGGCAGTAGCGATGCTCCTTAAATAACTGGATTGAAAAAACATTTTAAAGGAAAGTCAGTAGTGTGTGGAACCTCTCAGAATATCAACACGTACTTAAGGAAGTGCTTTTTAGCACTGTTTGTGCAGAATTCTCTTTATGCCGGCACATTAACTCCAATTTCAGTCTCTCTACTTTTACATATGATCCCTCTGGCCAAGAGAGCTCTGGAATTTGTAGTTCTACGTCCTTAAATGGTTCCTTTTTCCTTTGGACCAGGATGCATTTTCAATTTCTAATAAATTAAGGTGGCATGGTTGTACTTTAGCAGTAGGTCTCTATTACTTCAAAAAATGAAGTTTAATCCATTATGAACTGAGACTGAAATTCTGCATATTATTTTCTATTATCAGTGCTACTTACAGAAAGCAGGCACATCTGTCCATGTGCTAATGGCCATTAGTTTACATCAAATACATTTTATTTAATGTGGTGGGTGTCAAACAGGTTAATTTAATTTGGGGGCATTTGTGATTTTTTTCTTCATGCTACAGAACTTTTGTAAGACACAGTCATTACACATAAAACACCAGTGCTCATATTTGGTTGGGTCATTCGGGAATGTGTTCTCACCAAGCAATGAGAAGAGTTCTTTGCTGTGAAGGATAAAAGAAAAATAACTCCCCCCACCAACAAATCCTGACTGTAAACACAGGCCTGCCCCTCCATGACCCTGGATGTTGCCAGTTCCACATAAGCATGGAGCATGGGAATCTTCCCTGCAGCCCTCACCTGCCACTTCCATCACACTGCGGCCTCGGCTCCAAGCAGGCAGTAAATCTGTCAGTGGGGCCTAGCACCAAATGGCACCGTGTTGCTATCTAGCCTTTTAAGACAAGCCTCCGAACAATTTCTTCCCTCTAGACTGACATAAATGCTACACTCAGAAAAAGGCTGATACCAAAATCTTTACTCAAGTTGCCTTTTCTCTTAAAAATTTTTATCAATAGAGACTGATAAGAACAAATTTCAAAGAATCATCTAACCATATCCGTACTTGAAAAATCAAGGACACTCATTTTGTTTTGGTTTGCCCATAAATACCGGCTAGTGCTTGAAGAGCTGAAGATAAACTGAGGGATGTACTGAGAGGGGATCACTTGGCAGCCAGGTTCAAAGACTGTACTCGTGAAGCCCCATCCAGTGAAAGGCTTGTGTTTACCCACCTTTAACTAGAACACTGCAGTTTCAGCTTTTCTTTCTCCCATTAGTTCCAGTTTACTGCTATGACCAGTGATGTACTGAAATAGAAAGAGGGTCACAGGGTAATCTGAGAAGAGGAAAAATAAGGAAGACTCTGCATTTTAAATACTGCAGTCATTTGGAAAGGATAGCTTTCACACAGAAATCCCCAAACCTCGTAAGACTCCCCAAAAGGAATTAACTTGTTGTATTTTAGAGGTACATTTCATATTTAAAATAAGCTTAATAGTTGGTTTTCTCCATATGCATATATATGTGAAAAATTGTTCCCATGCTATAGTGGGATGAACAAGATTTTGCAGTTAGATCTGGGTTCAAATACTATTTTGGCCACTTATATGTAGGTTTATGAGGATAATGAGATAGTATATATAAGTACCTGAAATGTGACAGGTGGTTGAAAAAGTTATTAGTTCTGGCTTATTCTTTATCAGTCATAAATATTAAAATTAAAAAATATTTATTTTTACATGATCAATATAAATTTGTTTTTAAAGTCCCTAACAGCTAGGACTTTTTTTTTTTTCCGTATGAGTTGACATCATTTTATTTCATAATAGGTTAGCCTTTTCAAGAAATGTTGCTGGAAAAACAGGACCTCCATATGCAAAAAAGAATGAAGTTGGACCCTTACCTTACAAAAATGAGCTAAAAATGGATATAAGACCTAACTATAAAACCTAAAACCATAAAACACTTAGAAGAAAATGGGAAATTTCCATGACAGTGGATTTGTCAGTGATTTCTTGGATGTGACACCAAATAGAGACAACAAAAGAAAGAAGAAGTTGGACTTTATAAAAATGAAAAGCTTTTGATTTTCAGCATCATAAAAAAGAAGCACACTGAATGAACAAAATATTTGCAAATCATATATATGATAAAGAGTTCATATCCAGAATTTATCATGAACTCCTATGACTCAACAACCAAACAACAAATAATCCGATTAAAAAATGGCCCAAAGACTTAGACATTTCTCCAGAGAAGACATATAAATGATCAATAAACACATGAAAAGATTCTCAACATCTCTACATCAGTGCTCAAGATGAAAAATGCAAATCAAAACCACAATGGATACCATTTCACTCAACAGGATAGCTATTATCCAAACAAACAAACAAAAAAATAACAAATGTTGGCAGGGAGATGGAGAAATTGGAGCTCTTGTGTACTGCTGGTCAGAATGTGAAATGGTGCAGCTGCTACGGAAAACAAAGTGGAGAATCCTCAAAAAATTAAAAATAGAATTGCCATATGATCTGCTTCTGGGCACATACTCAAAAGAATTAAAAGCAGCTATTTGAACGGGTATTTGTCCATCCACGTTCAAAGCATTCACATTAGCCAAAAAGTGGAAACAAGTCAAATGTCAACCAGTAGATGAAAAGATAAACAAAATGTGGTGTATATACATACAATGGAATATTATGCAGCCTTAAAGAGGAAGGAAATTCTGGCACAAGTGTAAAAATGGGTAAATCTTGAGGACCTTATACTAAGTGAAATAAACCAATTGAAAAAGGACACATACTCTATGATATCACATAGACGAGGTATCCAGAGAAGTCAAATTTATAGAGATGGAAAGTAGAATGGTGGTTGCCAGGGACTAGGGAAGAGAAGTGGGTAGTTATTATTTAATGGGTAAGGAGTTCAGTTTGAGAAGAAAAAACGTCTGGATGAACAGGGAGGTGGTTGCAGAACAATGTAAATGTACTCAGTGCCACTAAACTGTACACTTAAAGGTGGTTAAAATAGTGGATTTGATGCTATGCATATTTTACCACAATTTTAAAAAATCTAGCTTATTCTAGCCAGAAGACAGTTTTAATCAATATATGGAAGCATGATAAGAAAATTCATCCATACCTATAAAATAGCACCACTCTTTTAAAAGCTGGTCCCAGTACACAAACCAAATTTCCCAATGAGTATTCCTAACAGCAAATTTAAATATGAAAAGAGTCCTTGCTCACACTTGAAATCCCATTAGTAGCCTATTTTCATGTGGCAGTTACATAAGAATCAAAAAGAACTAAATTCAAATTCTAGTTCTTAGCTATAAAAAACTGAGCAAGTACTTATTCTTCTCAGTTTCTTTATCTTTAAAATTATATTTTAGGACTGCATATATACATGCATATATTAGGGTAATCTCAGTGGCTCAATACAAGACAGGTATTCACTTGGCATCCTTTTACATGGTCATTCAGAATCCTGGTTCCTTTTGTCTCATTGTACCACTTCTACTATATCTTCCTCAGAGTTGACCATAAGCGCCTCTGCATTCAACCAGCAAAAATGTTGAAAGTGAGGAATATCATGCAGGATACTGGTGGCAAGGCTTGGAAATGGAGTTTGACACTTTGAGAAACATTTCATTGACCAGAACCTGATCTCATGGTTTCAATCTATTTGCAAAGGAGGCTGCTAAATATAGTACCGTCTGCCCTGAAGAGGACAGGAGACTGGTGGGCATTTCGGCAGTCTGTTACAAATGCAATCTAGGAGACAGTTGTCTCCTGTACCTTAAGGAACATCTCCAAGAGTACAGTCTCAGAGAGAAAGCAGATTATCTCCTTCTTTATTTGGTGGTCCCCTAGTGTCAGGTATTTCTTGCTTTGAGAAGAGATACATTTGCTTTTAGGGGCACTGAATCGTTTATTCTAGGCTATTTAAAGTCACAAGATAAGCATTCTGCGTTTCCCTGAATATCTTAACTGACTGAAACAGTGAGAGGGGTGGAATCTGAGATGAATGAAGTGATTTACTTGTATATGATTTAAAACTTTAAATTTAAAAAGCAAACTTGAATGTGGCATAGAATGAAAAATTTACATGAATTTTAAAATACAGAAATCATGAAACTTCAGAGAAATGCCATACACAAAGGGAGCCCTTCATGCTGAATTTCTCCCCGTTTCAATATGTGTGTGTTCATTTTGCACTAGGATCGTTTTAGGGGAAATGTATGAGATGCACTGATTATTCCAAGCAAACATATTACCTTTTGTGTTTTTAAATATTAAACTTTATCTTTCTACTTCTTTTCATGTGCCAAATATTTTGTGATTCATATATATGTACATATGTATATATAATAACTAAATATTAGTATAATCTGAATATTACACACTGGATATAGGGAAATTTATATTGCCAGACCCAAACGGCCTCCCCACACTTTCAGTATAAATATACTGACACATTCTTTCAGCTAAAGACAGTTATCACATTCTTTCAGCTAAAAACAGTTATCACCCAAATGGTACTGTGTTTGCAATGTCATCCAACTGTTAAGATCAGTTCTCTCTTGCACATGTTCAAAGATAGGCAGGTGAAGAGGTGTTGTTAAGACAAAGTATGAGTAAGCAAAGTGACTAGTTCAAATTTGTGTCTGTCTACATTTTGGAAAAGGCAACTTGTCTGGATTTCCAGACCTTCGACATTTGTTTATTTGATGTGCAACACAGATAAAGTTACTCTTTTACTTCACATTTTATTATCTTAGAAAAGAAATACATGCTGATGGTATCTAATGAAACAAGCTAAGATGCACAAAGAGTTAATTGTTTTCCTTCTGCTCCTTCTATCCCCACCTTGGGTAGCCAGTGTTAACAGTTTAGTCCTGGGTCATATGAATATGTACAAGCATGCCTGTATATAGGATTCTGTTTGTTTGGGAATTTTTTTTTTGCACAAAAAAATGGAATTGTACCAAATCTGTCACATTTCTCATTAACACATTTACAAATATTCTAGTTCATCAAATGTAGACCTAATTCATTTTAAATTATAGAATCATATTCTTTAATATAGTATACCACAACTGATTCAACTTGAACATTCATGGTGTATCTTGCTTACACATGTATTTTTAAATAACTACAAAAGAATTCTGCAATAAATAACCTTATATAGATACCTTTACATAATGGAACTTTTATTTCTTATTATAAGCTAGATTTTCAAAGAGCCAATTAATATACATATTTTCAATTTTGAAATTGATCTATTTGCCAGCGCAGTGGGCAGGGTCTGCTTGCCAGCCCCAGCCTGTGACATCTCCACAGATCTTTCAATGGGCCACAGCCACATCTCTAAAGAGTTCAGTCTTGGGGATGGTAAGGGGAGGCTCTCCCCAGTTTACTCCTTCATTTGATACTCTGCCTTAGCCCTTAGAGGTAATAACTGCCCCTCAGATCTGTATTCCTCTAATCTCTAGAAGTCTTTCTACACCTTAATAGTTGATGCCCCTAGTTAACAGATATCCAATTTAAATTTTCCTTGTCAAATTACTGGTTCAGTTTCAGTCCCCTAACTGATAGCTGGAAAAGAGCCTTCCGTCCTCAACACCTGTTACAAGAGTATGAATTAATTGTGTTGGCTGCTAAAATTTGAGGGGTGCTGGTTATAGCAATTAGACTATCTCAAACAAATTACTGAATTATGTTAGCAGTTAATATCTGATAAATCAAGTACTCTAGACTCTTCCTTTCCAAATTGGCATAGCTAATTTAAGACAGTAATACTCTGATATGAAATTTTACTTCATTTTAGCTCATTCCAGCAAATGAAAATTCTGATTGAGATAATATATTTATGAAATTTAATATTTTTATAACACTAATTCACCCAGAACACACATTATATGTGTACATTAGCTTAGTTAGACTTTACATAATGTCCTCTAATAATATTTTTAATTTTTTTCAAATAGGAAATACCTTGCTTATTAAATTTCTTTGATTACTACTTTAAATAAGATCTCTTTCCATTTTAAAACTCTTCCAACCAACCCGAAGAATGTCTATAGATTTTTGTATATTGATTTTTTTTCTAGCCATCTGCCAAGTTTTCTTTAAATTTTAGTAATTTTTAAGAAAATCCTTTGGATTTTTGTTATCTGAAATAGAGATAAATCGATCTAATATCTACACTGATAGTTTCACTTCTTATTGCATTAGTTAAAACCTCTAAAACATTTTTATGTAGGGATGAAAGTGATAATCCCAATATTTTTCCTGATTTTAATGGAAACATTAATATTGTAATATTTATTTTGATTTTTTAACTTTATTTATTTTTAATTTATTTATTTTAATTGGAGGCTAATTACTTTACAATTTTGTAGTGGTTTTGGGGGCCAAATTCACTTGTTTTTTCTTCTTGTTTACTTAGGGTTTTAGATAAGATATAGTTCCCGAGTTTTACTAAGTGTCTTTTGACATTCACTGGTATAGTCACAGAGTTTTCTATTTACTGGGCTGATGTAAGGAATCAGATTTCTTCCCAGGAACAACGACCTTCACTAGCCACAAGTCCCTTTCATGGGATCCAAGATACAGTCTTCACCTTGAAATTGTCCACATAAATTTGGACAGGCGGCGGAATCACAAAGCTCCCAGTGTTCTGCCCAGGGCCTTTCTCCCACATGTCAGCACCACTAACACCATCATAAGGAACCTGGAGCTCCCACAAAGCCCCAGGGAAGCCACTCCACGCCCCCCTCAAAACTGCCTGCTTCTCCAATGCCACTGCTCAAGAGACAACACCTCCAAGGACAGTGTAATTAGATCTGACCACCTACACCCGTCAGAGAGGCTTTGAAGACTAACACTGCCACGTCCTCTACTCATGGTTCACACAGTCCCAGCACTGAAAGCCCCGGTTCTTCAGTTCAGTTCAGTCACTCAGTCGTGTCCAACTCTTTGGACGCGTGTCTGACTCTTTGCGACCCCATGAACCACAGCACGCCAGGCCTCCCTGTCCATCACAAACTCCCTTAGGCTGTCTTAATTCCCAAACTCTTTTTCCCTCACAGCTGTTCAGCTCACCTAATCAGAATCAAGCCCTTAGTCTTACCTCATTCTCCCAGTGGGTCTCAGCTGAGGTACCACTTGGCATTTGGTGCAGGAGCCAGAGATGCTACCTGTCACGCCACAACTGTTATCTTGAAATTCATCTGGAGGTTCTTTGGGAATTTCACATTGATCCTTCAAGTTACCTTCTCCCAAACCTATAAGCATATGCTGTAGCAGTCTCTACATTTAACATAATTACTTTTATGTTAAATTACTGTTATGGGGAATACTAGAAGGGTGTGTGCAGATTTAATAGACCTCTACATTAATCTCCTTAATCTTTCTACTGTGAGTCATCCCAGTTTGCTCTCCATGATCTTCATCTTATTTCTCTGTTAAATTTTTCTGGGACAAATTCGATTTCTGACAAGTAACAATTAAAATCTACCCACCCCCTGACTTTTCTAGTCCCCTGCTACTGCTAAGTCACTTCAGTCGTATCCAACTCTGTGCGACCCCATAGACGGCAGCCCACCAGGCTCCCCGTCCCTGGGATTCGCCAGGCAAGAACACTGGAGTGGGTTGCCATTTTCTTCTCCAGTGCATGAAAGTGAAAAGTGAAAGTGAATTTGCGCAGTCGTGTCCGACTCTTAGCGACCTCATGGCCTGCAGCCTACCAGGCTCCTCTGTCCATGGGATTTTCCAGGCAAGAGTATTGAAGTGGGGTGCCATTGACTTCTCCTCTAGTCCCCTAGTTAAGAGAATTTAGTCTTGGATGTATTTCCTCTTTTTCCCCCTCTTTTGTGGTTCAGCTGGTAAAGAATCCACATGCAATGCGGGAGACCTGGGTTCGATCCTTGGGTTGGGAAGATCTCCTGGAGAAGGGAATGGCTACCCACTCCAGTATACTGGCCTGGAGAATTCCTGGGTAGCAAAGAGTCAGACACAACTGAGTGACTTTCACACTTTCACTTTCCAATTTATACTAGGTTTGTACATTCTACCTTCCCCTATTTTTTGTCCCTTGTGTCTTTGAGGATCACGACTTTCTCTTACAGAACTACCTCTGTTGTTTTAATTTAGTCTTATTTCCTTACTTTGTTGTTTTATAATTTCCCTCTGCTCTTGTTATGATATTAATATGCTCTTGAAAATTTGATATTTTTCAAATCACTATAGTTCATCTTTGATATTCTGAACAAAACTTGATTCCTAAAAACAGAAATCTGTCTTCATAGTTTCTGTTAGTAAACTTGATTTTTAAAATAGACTAGATTTATAAAAATGCACAAAAATGAATAGTTATGTATTAATGAATAGTTATGTATTAATGAATAGTTATGTAAGAGACTACCTTGCCTTGGACTATTGCAAGTAACGACTCTCTGAATATTCCCATACATTTATTTTGGCTGAACTTTGCATTCAGCTTTGTCAAACACATACCTAAGGAGCAGAATTGCTGATCACATGGATGCACTGAGCCAGGATCTAGTTGGTGCAATTTCATGCACAAGACTTTGGTATACTTTGAAAGAGTTAAATAATAACTTTTTTTTACAAGTGTATAGCCCAGAGATACATAACTGATCTAATAAAATCATATCCTGTGGAAGTAACATGACTGCTGCTAAACAGTTCCCAATATTTAGGCAGAAATGTCACTAGACTTGAAAAGGCAATTAACCATATATGACAGTTTGATAAGCCCAGATTACAGAGAGCTCTAATAGGCTATAATGTTTGCATTATATTATCTGAGTAATGGACACCAAACAGTGGAGTTACTTGGCCAAAACACTCTAAGGAGACATTCTGGTAGAATGGATAGGGCAGAATAAGGCATAAACCTAAGTGCACCATTTAAAAGTTGCTTGAGAGTGATCTCCTTTTGGAGACTTTAGAAAATGGGGGAAACAAAAGAGAACTTTAGCAATGTGCCACCAAAAGTGAATCCAGAAACTAATTAGTTTCATTACACTTAACTGCAGCAAGAATGCCACCATCAAGCTTTTCCCAGATCAAATTCATCTCACAACTTCTAACCCAAATGTCGTTTGGTTGCAACACTGTATGACCATCTAAGACCAAACTGACCAAGTTAATAAAGGAAAAAAATAAAAGTTATTTCTTTAAACAATAATGGCAATTATCATAAGACTTAGCAGGAATAAAATTATCCCACAAAAGCCCAGAGGACAAACACAGAACTGTGCTTTAGTGATTTTATTCATGCTAATAAAGTCACTGGATTTCTACTCTATGAAAGAGTTTCTCCAATTACCCAAAATTGTGCTTTGGGTATTTTTGCTTATAGAAGCCCAGGAACTAATGGAGGGTAATGAACACCTTCCACAGAGATCACAGAGATGAAAACAGAATCTTTAGCGACTTCAAATACCTCCACAGCAGCACTATGCTCACCTTAGTGTTTATCTAGTCAACACATACATATCATCATAATTTCCAATTGGGAAAAACCAACTCTAAATTATTGTTAAGAACTAGATCCAGATTATGGCAGATGATTTGGATTGTATATTTTTTAAAATAAACTACAATAGTAGCTGTCTATTTTAGAAGTTTTTGTTTACTGTTTTCTATGGAATAACAAGCAAAAATAGAAATGAAAACAGTGGTCAAGGGAAACTTTGAAAGGTGGAAAATTTTGCTTTTAAACTAGTATTGAAATTAACCGATCAGTCATTTTAATAGTCAGATTTGTGTTTTTAAAAAAACTGGTTATGAGTTGCATAGGCATCAAATTGTTTCAAGCCGTTAATAGCTGAAGAAGACTTACAAAATCTTAAGATTTATATAAACCGAAATGGCTTCCTACTGACATGTATATAATACACTGACATATATAATAAAGATTTTATTTAAACTTCCATTTCAAATGGCATTGGGTTGGCAACACCACACTCATAAATTCCCATTTGACTTAGATTCATACTGACAGAAATGATATTGCTGGAATTTGGGAGGAACTTTTACAAACAATAAGATTGATTTGAGTGGGTAGAAAAACATCTGCCTACCCAAAATAATAGGGCTTCCTAGGTAGCTCAGTGGTAAGGAATCTGCCTGTCACGCAGGAGATATGGGTTCAATCTCTGAGTCCAGAAGATCCCCTTGAGAAGGAAATGGCAACCCACTCCAGTATTCTTTTATTAAATAATTAAATTTGTTTAATTTTGATTGAAGGATAATTGCTTTACAGTATTGTGTGGGTTTCTGCCAAGTATTATGCCCTTTTCTGCCACTCCAGTATTATTGCTTGGAAAATCCCATAAACGGAGGAACCTGGCAGGCTATAATTCATGGAGGTCGCAAAAGAATCAGACACCACTTAGTGACTAAACAACTCAAAAGAATACAGGAAAAAATTATATTCTCTTTCACTGTCTTCAAATGGACTTAGAACTCTACAGAATTTATCTTTGCTTCCAATCCATTACTACTTCACTGCTGTCATAAAGAACCCACTTTTTGAGACTCATGCAATTTTATTACACTCTCCATCTCTTTCTTATTACTGTAACCAAATGAAAGGAATGCCTATTTCCAGTTTTTTAAGGAATCTCCACATTGTTCTCCATAGCGGCTGTACTAGTTTGCATTCCCACCAACATATGACCCAGCAATCCCACTTCTGGGCATACACACTGAAGAAACCAGATCTTAAAGAGACATGTGTACCCCAGTGTTCATCACAGCACTGTTTATAATTGCCAGGACATGGAAGCAACCTAGATGCCCATCAGCAGACGAATGGATAAGGAAGCTGTGGTACATATACACCATGGAATATTACTCAGCCATTAAAAAGAATTCATTTGAATCCGTTCTAATGAGATGGATAAAACTGGAGCCCATTATACAGAGTGAAGTAAGCCAGAAAGATAAACATCAATACAGTATACTAATGCATATATATGTAATTTAGAAAGATGGTAATGATAACCCTATATGCAAGACAGAAAAAGAGACACAGATGTATAGAACAGACTTTTGAACTCTATGGGAGAGGGCAAGTGTGGGATGATCTGAGAGAACAGCATCAAAACATGTATATTATCAAGTGTGAAACAGACCACCAGTCCAAGTTGGATGCATGAGACAAGTGCTCGGGGCTGGTGCACTGGGATGACCCAGAGGGATGGGATGGGGAGGGAAGGGAGAGAGGGGTTCAGGATAGGGAACACATGTAAATCCATGGCTGATTCATGTCAATGTATGGCAAAAACCACTACAATATTATAAAGTAATTAGCCTCCGACTAATAAAAATAATTGGGGGAAAAAAAAAGGAATGCCTGTGTCATCTCAGTCAGTCTTCCTCTCCATGTTAAACCCTGCCATCTGCCTGAAGGACTTCAGTGTTCCATCAAAACCTAGTCCTTCAGTTCCATGGTCTACTGGTACCAAATAATCTCTTCCACTTCCAACTCAGATACCCACAACCACATCTGTACCCATTTTTCTCACCTTCCACAATATTTTGGAATTGCTCTACCTCCAAAACCACTCATTCAAGCATCCTCACCACAACTTCTTATCCTTCCACCTTACTTGTTCAACATCTCCCTGCAAACAAAATTTTGGTCTCATTAGACCACCAGTCCATGGATGTATCTACCATGGCTCTTTCAACATGGCTCTTTCTTTCACAGTACTCTTGCTGAATCCCAGTCACATTAAATACCTGACTTCAAAACCAAAAAATCTAGATTCCAAAAATAAAACCCAATATTAACAGCATATTTAACAAAAAGTTTGATGACAAGAGGAGAAAAAAAGAAGAAAGGCAAAACCTCCACTACTCAGCTTTATATTTTCCCTACCTAGTGGAGCAACTTGAAGGTCCATTTCCATATCTGTTATTTCTGGTTCCTGCTGGTAAATATAAACCATATGCTGCAGCACGCACCTCCTGAGGTAATATGTCCCTAGAAAAACCACATTGAGACCTGGCTCTATTGGCTTAGAAAAAATAAGGGTAGGTAGTAACAGATACTGAGAAGAATAAATATCTTTTTAAAGAAATCTGCTTCAGATAAGGCCTTTGGCTCCATGCAACAGGAGACAGTTATCTTCTAGCAACGGGGGGGAGTTTAACCAGCCTGATGAGTCGCTCAGTCATGTCTGACTCTTTGTGACCTCATGGACTGTAGCCTGACAGGCTCCTCTGTCCATGGAATTCTCCAGGCAAGAATACTGGAGTGGTTCGCCACTCTCTTCTTCAAGGGATCTTCTTCACTCAGGGATCAAACCTGGGTCTCCTCCATTGGAGGCAGATTCTTTACTGTCTGAGTCACCAAGGAAGCCTTGGGGTTGATGGAAATCTGTAGGTTTGTGCCTCTCAAGAGCATCTACTCAAGTGTCCCCATTCCAGGTCATTTGCTTTAGCAGAGAAGACTAGCTAAGGTTACTAATTCAATCTTTTGTAATTCTGCCAGTATTATTATCAAATTTCAGGCCTAATTTCCAGCTCAGGTGGCTCTCTAGCTACAGGAGATAAGGTTCTCTTAAAACATTGCTCTGTACGCTTTTTGGCTTTCATGAAGTGCCCTAAGTTGGTAGTTAGATCGCTGGAAGTCTCTCTCTGAACCTGTTAATTCTTTTTCTGTGTAACTTCAGTACCAGTTAACAAATTCAAATCATTTCCACTCTTGTTATAGTAAACATCGTTCCCCATACCTTTCAAGTGCTAAAGCTATAGCATAAACCAGTGCTTCCCTTTACTCTGTATTCCATCCCTGTTCCCTAACTACTGCAGACAATAAGAAAATTTAGTCATGCAGCAAGGTACAAGCTGAATATATCAATTAATATGTGCCTAGCATGCTGCAGTCCTTGGGGTCGTAAAGAGTGCGACACTACTTTTTGACTGAAAAACAACAAATATGTAGAAATAATAATCGATTAGCAGAATAGTGGGGAAGACAGCTCATTTAAATAAAAGAGATTTAAATAAATGTTTTCTGTATAAATTAGCATTAGGTCCAACTACATGCAACATAAAACCCAAATAAACAGGGCTTAGATACACAAGTGGTCATTGTTTCATGTGAAAATTCCACTGGTCAGGAGCCTGAGAATAGAATAGCAGTTGCACAGATCCCTGAGGGTCCTGACTCCTTCCAGCTTCCTGCTCCAGCCAAAGCGCCCTATTCTCACCACAAGAAAGAGGAGAACACACCTCTCCTTTAAAGAACATGTCTCAAAACTGCAAACACCACCTCTACTTATATCCCATTGTTCAAAACTTACTCAAGGATAAGCTTACCCACAAGAGGAGCTGTAAATTTCAGCCTGTATTCTGAGTGGCCAGGTACCAGCTAAAACTCAGGACTTCCACTGGAGACAAGGAAGGGGAGAAATGCTATTAGGAAACAACCACATGTCTCTATCACATCTAGGAATGTCTACAAAGAAATAGTAAGATCTACAAATAAGTAGTTTTTAACTGCCTGAGAGACATAGAAGATCTAAACAAATGAAAATGCACACCATGTTCTTGGGTGAGCAAAGAGCAGCTTTACCTAATAGTTCAGTTCAGTTCAGTTCAGTTGCTCAGTCATGTCCGACTCTTTGTGACCCCATGAACCGCAGCACACCAGACCTCCCTGTCCATCACCAACTCCCAGAGTCCACCCAAACCCATGTCCATCGAGTCAGTGATGCCATCCAACCATCTCATCCTCTGTCATCCCCTTCTCCTCCTGCCCTCAATCTTTCCCAGAATCAGGGTCTTTACTAATGAGTCAGCTCTTCACATGAGGTGGCCAAAGTACTGGAGTTTCAGCTTCAACATCAGTCCTTCCAATGAACACCCAGCACTGATCTCCTTTAAGATGGACTGGTTGGATCTCCTTGCAGTCCAAGGGACTCTCAAGGGTCTTTTCCAACACCACAGTTCAAAAGCATCAATTTTTCAGCACTCAGCTTTCTTCACAGTCCAACTCTCACATCCACACATGACCACTGGAAAAACCATAGACTTGACTAGACGGACCTTTGTTGCCAAAGTAATGTCTCTGCTTTTTAATATGCTGTCTAGGTTGGTCATAACTTTCCTTCCAAGGAGCCCATGTCTTTTAATTTCATGGCTGCAATCACCATCTGCAGTGATTTTGGAGCCCCCAAAAATAAAGTCAGCCACTGTTTCCCCATCTATTTGCCATGAAGTGATGGGACTGGATGCCATGATCTTAGTTTTCTGAATGTTGGGCTGTAAACAAGTTGTAATAGCTATGAATTTTAATTCTTCATATAGTATAGCAAAACCATATATAAAACAAAACCTCTAAAAATATGAGTAGATAACAGAAATACAATTATAGTAAAAAATACAGTCCTTGGTAGAGCAAATAAATAAAAATAAGCTTATAACTATTTTTAATAATAGAATAAATAACACCCAGATGTCAGATAAAAAAATTAAATTGTCAGCAAAAGGTTCAATGGTCTCCCCAACACTTCTAGAAAACCCATGTCATTCCGTGTCAGGATTTCCTACAGTCTTGTTCCTGCTCTCTGAACCTCACTGGATTCTTGCCTTCTGTCTCATTCTCCTTTATCCACTGTCCACAGGTCCAGACATGGAACACAGACCCTCTTCTTCATTTATCTAACAACTGCTCATAAAGGTCTCTTTTGTTTACTGTCAATTCCATTGAAAATTTGGGCCAATGACAAGAAAATTACTTACAGATACTCAGCAGCCTGTTCTTAAAAGTTCTGAAAAGGAAAAAGGAAAGTGAAGTTGCTTAGCCATGTCTGACTCTTTGCAACCCCATGGACTGTAGCCTACCAGGCTCCTCTGTCCATTGAATTTTCCAGGCAGGGGTAGTGGAGTGGGTTGCCATTTCCTTCTGAGTATTTGGTTACTCCTCTACCATGAATTTCATCCATTTTTCTGAGAAATCTATCTTTTTGCCTGGTTACCTAACTCTTTTTTTTTTTTTTTTTGGCCAAGAAAACTGCCCTAACATTTTCCTGTTGCTCTGTTTTCAAGTCCATTCTATTTGACCTCATCTTAGCAAATAACTTTTACTCATTTTTTTTTTTTTTAATGAGTGATAGCTGCAGTAGATAGCTTGGGTGGAATAGACTGGAAGTGTTATGATATCACTGTAATTTCTCTCAGACTCCATAGAGCCATGATGAACACAAAGAGTCAATACCACACTGCAACCAGCTTGCACTTCCTCACAAGAGCCAAGTATGTGAATCTCTTTTTACACCCCACTCAGTAGGTTGAATTCTGCATAGTGGATATTTACACCCTGAAGTTGGAAAATAGTACAAATATCAGTGGTTTTGGTTTGGTTTGATTTAGTTTGGGGTTGGGGTGGAGTTTTTTGTTTGTTTAGAGAGGCAGTTTGCCAGCACAACACTGAATATATTCTACAAAAATTTGTATTGAACGTGCACATAAGATTCAGCTATTTTGACTCCTTCCCACATGAACCAGCCTAACCCTCCAGGGCAGTAATAAGAACAGGGAGAGGACATTAAGCAACATGTTTCCACTGCTTAGATTTCACACAGACCACAGGAACAGGATACTCTGCCTATTCTAATCCATAATTGTCTCCATGCAACAATGCTGAGTAAAACAACTCAACCAGCATGGATATGCAACTACATGGTAACTTAATTTGTTAATTACACTGGCCTGACTAGAGTTCAAACTTAAGGACAAAGAGGTGTTATTAAACCACATTCTAAAGAAAGGCTCTGAGGATCGCTCTCTCTCACAAGATCTAATGAAAAGTAGAAGAATCAGGGACTATAACCCCAACCAGGCCCTATCCCCACTTCACACGCCCTTTCCTCCCCACCCTGACCCCATCATCAGTATATGGAGATAACTGGAGGTAGAGAAGATAAGGTTTTGAAGGCACTCAGCTTTGGGGGAATGTAGTTGGTATTCACGGAAAAAGTTACTTTCCTAGCTGTCAAGCCAAGATGGCAAGAGGAGATTCCCTCAGAGATTACTGAATAGAAATTTTTGTCCATCCGAGATGAGCAACTGGCCTTTTATTTGGGGGAATGGCTATCTGGTAAGACTTGCTGACCTGTCCTTGTGAGTTAAAGAGACATGTTAGGCTTCCCAGGTGAAGAACCCACCTGTCAACACAGGAGACACAAGAGACGCAGATTCAATCCCTGGGTCAGGAAGATCCAATGGCAACCCACTCCAGCATTCTTGCCTGGAAAATCCCATGGACAGGGGAGACTGCCAGGCTATAGTCCATGGGGTCACAAAGAGTCAGACATGACTGAATAACTGAGCACACATGATGGCTGGCTAAGAAAGAGGATGATGATGGCGCAGTCAAGCCTCTTACCATTTGCTGTGCTAAGGCTGTGTGAATTCCTCATTGGTCCAAGGGACACCAGAAAAGGAGCTGATCTTGAGATCTTTTTGCCAGTGCCTCATACAAAGGGCCACCCTCTAGGTTAAGGGGCTCTAGAATGAAGAGGCTGTGTAATATTCCCATGGTGGATGAGAGTTGAGTAGAAGGAACAGAAGTGCTTGTGCCAGAAAAGATGCCCCTTGCCAGAGAAATGAGTCACAGAAAGACCTCACAGGCAAAAGCTCATCCATGCCGCTCCCTGAGAGATCAATGCTTTTATCACTCTTCCAAAAGAAGCCACCATCAGCATCCTGCTAGGGTCAGCCAGAGGAACAGCGCAAACCAGCACAAACCAACCAAGGAAGAAGCTCAACCATGCCTAATTAAGACAGGCTGACTTTTCAGCCTTCTTCTTGTCCCCAAAGAGAGGAGACTGGATTCTCCACCCAAACTCCCCACCAGCTTCCCACACTGTGATGAGACTCCTTGTTGGTTTCTACTGGCTTACGCTACTCTTTGGGTAAAACTTACAGGATGCTGACGGCGGCCTCTTTGTGTCAAAGGCATGTAAGGACTTCCTCCCTCATGCAGACAGATCTCCTGTGTGAGGTACTCACCCCATCCCATGGCCATTCTCTAGCACAGGAGATCAAGCCATACCTCCGGGTCTTTTCTGGCGTGTCTTTTTTTTTTTTTTCATTTATTTATATTAGTTGGAGGCTAATTACCTTACAATATTGTAGTGGTTTTTGCCATACATTGACATGAATCAGTCATGGATTTACATGTGTTCCCCATCCTGATCCCCCCTCCCTCCTCCCTCCCCATCCCATCCCTCTGGGTCGTCCCAGTGCACCAGCCCTGAGCACTGGTCCCATGCATCAAACCTGGACTGGCGATCTGTTTCACAATTGATAATACACATGTTTCAATGCTATTCTCTCAGATCATCCCACCCTCGCCTTCTCCCACAGAGTCCAAAAGTCTGTTCTATACATCTGTGTCTCTTTTTCGGTCTTGCATATAGGGTTATCGTTACCATCTTTCTAAATGGTGTGTCTTAATATTATGTAAGAGGTCCTCATATATCTCATCTGGCACCTATACTATCATCCCTTGGTGATAATTTTACTGTTAGAAGGTTTGTTTCCAAGACTGTGTAAAAGATATTGTATGCTACAGAATGAAATACTGCAAGGAATCAAACACTAATTTTCTAGGACACAAGTTGGTGCCAACTGGTTTATCTGATTTCACTTAGCTTGTACTTAAGAGTTCTATAGACCGTTTTATATCAACGCAAGAATTTTTCACTTCAGATAAAAACCTACTTATTTTTAAAACATTATTTAAACTTAAACACATATTGTCATAAACATTACTTCTCATCATCTTATTTCTCAACAAAGACAAGGTCTTGCTCTAACTTCTCCTTCCCCTCACCCAAGTTGCCAACCCTAAGACTCACTACTGTTTTGTTGTCACAGTAATTTAGCTTTCCAAAAGCCCAGAGATTAGACAATACACTCTGATAAGCAAATGACCCAACCATTTCAGTTAGACATAGAAAAATTAGCAGAAGCTTTGAAAATTCAGTCTTTTCTTTCTCAACCAACTCCAAATTATTTTTCCCCAAAACAGATATACATCATTTTTGTCTCCTCTCAGAAAGCAAAGGTAATTATAACTGTTTTGCTTTAAATAAACCCCCTCATCCAATATAATAAGGTATACCAGAGTGTGCAAATGAAAAGACCATAAGCTAAATTTATTCTGTAAACAAAGCTGAGGCTGAGGAAATGTAGCAGTACAATTTCTTTTCAATATTTGAGTTTATGTCTTGGTATGTGCTCTCCCTGCCACCTCATTAGCACCTAATGAGTGACATCTGGCTGATGAGCACATTCATATAACATACCTGGCTTCTCAAGGTAGTCTGTACCAACTGAAACAAATATTGAATATATGGATTCATGTGTGAATGTCTCCCACTAACAGGGAATATGCCTTCTTATTTTCAATCATCCATAAAACATTTGTAAATATTATTTCAAGAATGAGAAAACAAACAAACAGAAGATTAGAGACTACCTTAAAACCAATAAAATGAAAAAGATCATAACAGATGAAAAAGAAGCATTGAGAACTAATGCATGTGGAGGAATTATCCAAAGATTTTGGGGAAATTAAACTTTTGAGGAAGATATTTCGTTGGATCACAATTTCAAATTAAATTCATTAAAATAAATTTCATTTAAAGATGAAAGCAGAAAACAGGAATTGTGACAATTTAACTGATCTCGGAATGGATAAGCACTTTCTAATCATAGATAATGGAAAGACATCATTGAGAAATGTTGTTAAATGTACCTATGTAGAATTTGAAGTCCTCTGCAAAATTCATAAAATTAGACATAATACAATTCAAATGGAGAAAATCATTTATATTAATGACACATTATTTATATTAATGGCAGATATTTCAGATTTGCAATATGTAAAACTCACTCAATTTGTAAAAGGACTCTTAAAATGGACAAAGAATATGAATGGAAAATTCATAGGGACTTCCGTCGTGGCACAGTGGATAGGAATCCGCCTGTCGATGCAGGGGACATAGGTTTGATCCTTGGCCCAGGAAGATTCCACATGCTGTGGAGCGACTAAGCCGGTGTGCCGCCACTACTGAGCCTGCACTCGGAGCCCACGAGTCACAACTGCTGAAGGCTGAGCACCCAGAGCCCACGCTCCGGAGCGACAGGAGGCCCCACAAGGAGAAGCCCGACAGAGCAGCAGAGAGCAGCCCCCGTCTACAGCAACGAGAAGAGGCCTGCACGCAGCAACGAAGACCCAGTGCAAACAGAAAAAGAAAAAATGAAAACAGAAAATATTTAAGTTATAATATTAAAAAATAGACACACCACCTAAAGCGGAGAGCGGGTCTTGATTGTGTTGTCTATTATCCTTTTCGTAAGTTCATAGCGCTGTCAAGAATTACAGTGAGAAGAGTCTCTCACTCTCAGCTGGTGGGATAAACTGGTATAAACTGTCTGGAACATAATTAGACAATATGAACAAAGATGAGCAAATGTACTGCTATTTAACCAAAAAGAAACAGTCTCAGAAATGAGAATAAAGATTTGTATTGAAGAAAGTTCATGACGGGATATACATGGAAACAAATATTGGAAACAACCTAACTTCTAATAATAAAAAATAATTGAATAATTTTTGAAGAAAATTAAATGACATGGTAAATGTTTTAATATAATATTAGGTGTAAATGTACGGGTGTTCATATATGTCAACTAATAAAAATTCTAAATCAGATTAAACACCACAAAGGGGTATACTTAGCACAATTATAAAAGTTTTAGTTGTTCCTAAAAACTGAGCAGTGTTTTCTAGATCTTGTAATAATATGGGTGTATTATAAATATTTTTATAAAGTACTGATTAGGTACTGAGTATATTTTTTCAACGGTTTGGAAATCACTGATGAAAAGATATAAATATATAACCTTATATCCCAGTGGGTTTACCACTATATTTCCAGCACAGAGTTTAAATCTATTTACATCAATCTACATTGAGGCATCAACTATAAACCTAAGTGTTAGAGATGAGAAAATGGACAAAGAATTTTCTTGCCTTGACCACAGTCCAATCTAATGAAGAGACAGACAAGAAAGTCAACTATGAGAATACAGGGCGCTAAGGGCTGTAACTTGAGATATTTACAGCATATAGTGCAAGTACAGTTGAAAAACAGTGAATTTAGCCTACAGGTGGATGCTGGAGAAACTTCCATGAAGAAGGTCACCTTTGATCTGACTCATTTTTCTCCTTCATCTTCCTTTTTTTCTTCTCCCAGTATGTTAGAGACCAAGGAGATACAGTATAGAGATGGAGTCATGAAATTTGGCAACATACTCACATTATGAGAGGTTCTTAAAATCAGCTACAGGCAGGCTTATTTATTTTTATTATCTGTAAAATCTAGTACATAATATATAGACAAGGAAAATAATCCCCTAAGGGAAGCACAAGTTGAAGGTGTTGACGATTTTGCTGCATCTCAGGCATGGAACTGGGATCCTGGGGGGCAGGATATTCCTCTTCAAAAAAGGTCAGGCTGTCCAGCTGCGAACTGTGTGAGCCACTGACAGCCTCCAACCAGCGACTGCATCAGGATCTGTCCCAGCTCTCCAGCTCGGCCACTCTTTTCCGAGGGGGGAGGCTCAGTGACTGAACAAGACAGTGATACAGGGACTGGCTATTTCCACCACTGTGCAATCACTTAACCCGGTGGCCGTTGCTCCGGACCTCTCTGCGGGGCACCATCAGGTTAGCATCACAGGCTGAGGTCTTCCCCTCGTTCGTTTCTGCCTCTGTACACTCCCCTCTCCCAGTCTCTATTTTCACTTTTCAGGGAACCCAGTCACCCCAAGGGAGATGTGTTTCAAAGTCCCGAAGAAGCATGAAGGGAGAAAGGGAAAAGGATCAGGGCTAGAGTGAAAATGAAACGGGCCTCTCATGAGATGAAGTAGGACAAAAGCAATATAATTTTCGTTCTGGTAATCTCCTCTCAGCGATTGCAGGCATTAATAAAAAAGTACACAAGGGACAAGTGAGGTGACAATGTATACAGAAATCAGAAAATTAGAATGTTAGGGAACTCTTGCCAATGGGTTGGTTTGCATGAATAAAGAAGAAAAATGTATATTGGGACATAGTAAGAATTAAAAAGAAAGTTAGAAGCTAGATCATGGAGAATGCTACACCCTGCATCAAATACATGGGCATCTTTCCTTCTAACCTTCTTACATACCATTTTTTAAACTTCCATTATTTCTGTAGTCTTATGAAAGGACAATGGAATTGCAACATGAAAATCTAGAGTGGAATTTATTGTTGTTGTCATATTTCCAGTGAATATTAAAAATAAAGTCAAGTATCAGAAAGGAAGTATGCACTTTCCAAGGATTGCTAGCATATCTACTACCCTTATATCTGGCATAATATTTCATAGGCACATATTAAATGATTTATTCCAGTGATCATAAAACAGGTGGCGATTTGAGCACATGTAAGATTTAGTTAAGACATGAATTTAAAGCTTTCTATCACCAGTGTGCTCTGACAATAACAATTTCTCTGTCAGATCAAAGTTCCCAAGTGTCTTTACAAAACTATACGAAGCCATCTATCCAAGGAGTTCTTTCCTATGACAAAAGTTTGCCTTTCAGATATGTCACAATCACTTAACCATGACTCAAAAACACTTTGCGGGGACACCTCCATCAAACTGACTGTTGTTTACAAGGCCCTGGAAATGGGCTAGTTTGTCTCAGCCTTTACTGCAGTACCGTCTATCACACAAGAGAGTAAGTACATAAATTCATTTTGTTTCAAGTGTTACAAGGGACAGAAGAACTCAAATAGTCCTGAAGATATATTCACTTAACTGAGTATTTTCCAGTGATATCCTATGGCCCTACTGGTTGACATTTCCTTATAAAACACTCCTACCTCAGATGTCTGTATCCAAGGTAATGACTTAAATGGGCTTAAGCTGAAAATTGCTTGAAAGCAGGGGTTTTGTCTGATTATTCTCTATACCTGTGGTACCTGAGGCAACCAGTAGGTAACAATTTCTGATTTTCATTTCAGCTTTACAAACTAGAAGCATCTCCTCTGAATGTAGAATAACATTCATTGTTCCCATGATCATGCTTATGAGATAAAAATGGAACTATTTTTTTTTTTTTTAAGTTTAGCAAATTAATTTTTAAAAAGTTTTTATAAAGTAAATGATGCATAAGAATCCATCTTCAGTGGCTTTGTCTCATCCACTCATACATGGTGAGCGTCTGCAAAGCCTGATGAGTCACTGGCCTGGCATGAACCTCATAAAGCATGGGTAGCTATCATCTGTAAATATACTGCACTTCCCCATAATTAATTTCCCTAATACTAATGAAAGTTTTGCTCTTCTGCATGTTTATTACCAAACAAGTTTAAAATGTCAGCCTTAATTGATTTTCTACCTAACTCATTTTATAGCAGGTTTTTTGCCTCCAGAAAGATTATCATCAATTCAACCAATATGAACAACAATATATAAATAAAAGAAAGAAAACTGATAAGGGTAAGCTTAAACAAAACTGCCAAGGGCAACAAGTCAAAAATGTAAATGACACTTTAGCTGCCTTCCTTTTCTGTTTCTCTGCCCACTTCTCTCCTTTCTCCAAGGGTGTCTATGAAGCATACTAAACAGAAAAATGCAGTAATGCCCTGATTCTTCCTCTTTTGGAGCTTGAGCATGAATCACAGTTGTGCAAATTTTTCATACGCTTCATCTGAGAGATTAGCTAAAGCAGAGATATAAAACTTTTAAATAATATTTTTAGGAAAAATAAAGGTAGAATTTTATGTGAAATTTTGTGTGCAAAGAGTCAGACATGACTGAGTGGTGGAACTGAACTGAAAGGTAGAATTTAACTATCTAAATTAATTACAAAATTAGAAGATTATTTGCTATTTTTCTTCATATTCTTTAAGCAACAACATGACAGTTGACTATAAATATGCAGGCTACTTTTGACCAAAATGCAGAATAAAAATCTAGTTCAGATTGAAACGTGAAGTATTTATTTAAGAAATCCTCTTGCTAAATTTACCACAATTTAATGAAAATTGTGACATACACTAGTTTGCCTTTGACATGTTTTCCAATTCAAGAAAGATTCTGCTCCTGTTTTTATCTCCCTTTGATCTTATGTTTTCCTATAACTGAAATAGTATATGTTCTTTAGAAGAAATTTTACCCGAGAAAGTGCTATGTATCTCTATATTATCTTTTACCAATTATATTGACATATTTATTTGACTCCTCCCCAGAATACAAATCCTTCCATTCAGAAACAGAAACTTTGAGCACCAGTGCCTTAAACAGTAAACAACACATGTTACAGGTTCAAAATATGTTCTTTGTTAAAGTAAGCAAATTAAAAATATCCACAAATTTACCACTATGAATCATTTACTTATATTTTCTGTTATTTCTTTCAAAATTTTTTACTCTGTTCTTTCTGGATCATTTTCCTAAGTTGGAAAATAATTCTAAAAAATTTTGACACTAGAACTCATAGTTAAAAATCCTCAAACAAATAAATCTCAAGTGGTAGAAATGAAGGTCCTATAAAAGGAAGATATTCCAGAAAACCAGAGGACTTACTATCATTTCTAAAATTGTGACACCCACTCTTCCACTTCCTTGTAATATTAACCCTCTGCTGCTAAGGTAAGGAGCCAAGATTTTCACTTTAAGAGAAAAGTGATACAATATATAATTCAGGAAGGTAAGAAAAAGTCAGGTAATATTAAATGTGAATTGGAAGTATCAGTATGAGCTCAAGACTTTTTATGTGTTTTCTAGTTCTATCACTGGATGAATGTAGAAACAATGACATCACTTAAAAATGAGCACATTTTGTGCCCATATTTTGTATCATAAGCACCATTCTCCATTAAAGGAAACCAGAGGAACTTGGAGAAACGCTTATTCCAGGAATAAGTCAGGGGAAAAACAAAGTGGAATCTGAGAAATCTTGTTGCAGTAGTAAAGAAATAAAAGTGCTCAAAGACTGGTGGAGTGGTATTAGTTATCTGTAGCTGTAAAACAAATCACAAACAGAGCCTTAAAACAATACCTATTATCTCCCAGCCTTAAAACTTAAGCCTTAAAAAAAAAAAAAAAAAAAAAAACTTAAACCTTAAAACAAAACATATTATCTCCCAGCATTGTGGGTCAGAAATATGCAGGTGGTTTAGGTGGTCTTCACACTCAGGCTGCAATGAAGTTGTCAGCCAGGTTGTAGTCCTCTTGGGTTCATCTAGGAGAGGATTCACTTCTAAACTCATTCATGTGGCTGCTGACAATATTTGTGTCCTCATGGGCTGTTACAAGGAGAGCTTAAGTTCCTTGCTGGCTGTTGATCAGAAGGTTCCCTCAATTTCTAGCCATGCAGGCATCCTTATGGGGAAACTAACAACACTGTGTCTGGCTTCCATTAGTGTTAGCAAACGAGAGTCAGAAAGGATACCAAGACAGAAGCCACAGGCTTTTCATAACCTAACCTCAGACATGGCGGACAGCCACTTTGCTCTATCCTATTTGTTGAAGTGAGCTGTTAGGTCCAACCATACTAAATGGAAAGGATTATACAAGGGTATGAATATTAGAAAGCCAGGATCTTTGGGATCCATTCTAATGGCTTTCTATCACATAGGTCATGCCAGAGGTCAAAGGAACAAGTCTGAATGTGTTCCAATTGAACTGGCTATTGAGGACAATTTGAACACCAATAAAAACAACTATAATAGTGTATTATGATGCAATGAATTTTTTTAAATACTATGAGTCTATAGCTATTAGAAAAAGTGAAGGAAACATTTTAAGTGAGGGAAATGTATCACTTGCAGTCAGACTGACATTTTAATTGAAAATCTATACTTAAAAAAAAACCTCAAACTATTTTTCACAAATCTATACTTCATCCAGTCTCTATGGAAAGTTTACACATATATTTGAGCCAATAAAAATTTCAGTCCATCTCTAAAAAAACAAAAAGAAAAGATGGAAAGATGAAGGGAAAAACAGTATTATGCAGAAGAAATGATATAATTAGAAAATCACCATTTTGTAAGCCCTGATCCCAAAATAATGAAGGATTCTAGCAAAGATTATCAAAAGGAGCTAAAATCACTGGATGAAATGTAGTCACATAACAACAGACTCAAACAGTGCCAAAATGTTAGCAGAGGATTAAATATTAGTAGATTAACAATAATTAATATTAATAATAATAAATATTAATTAATAAGAGCTAAAAAACATGCCTTTTTCAACACCAATTCAGATGGTCAGCATCTTAGCCAATCACTAACAATGGACAACTTTATCCTATATGCCTCCTGATATAATGTAATGCTAAATATGGATCATTGCCTATGAAATCTTATTGCCATAAATGTTTGAAGTTAATCTAGTCAAGGTTTTAGAACAAACATCCAAATTAGAGGAAAAACAGGGGAAAGAGGAACAAGTTAAACAAAACCATGAGGAAGCAAGCAGACAAATCTAGGATGAGTGACATCCAAGAAAAAATTACCCTGGACTTTTCAAAAGTTGCTGGTGTGGGATAAAAGTAAAGAATGGAGGCCTGTTCTAGATAAAACTAAACAGAGATCAAAACCAAATGCAACGTGTGAACCCTGATTGGATTGTGCATAGGAAAAAATAAATTACTTAGTTCTCTGGGGAATGTCATCCAAAGAGGTCACAGACATATAGTCCTAGGATTAAAATATAGTTTGTTGACTGAAAAGTTTAAATCAGAGAAACAATAGAATGGAATTATTCCCTGTAATTCTTATAATCTCACAATTTAGTTTGTGCACAGTTAACCTCTAAATGCTTGGCCTACGTGCAGTAGAGAGGGGCCTTTCTCTACTGGTAAGGGTATAAATAACTTACAGTGTATAGGCTGGGCAGGGGTAACTATGCAACATGAAAATATCCCAGCATGAGGAAAGGGTCTAATAAGAAATATAGAGCCTCCAGAGTCCAGTGACTGATATCAGCCTCTTCTTCCATGGAACTAACTTAGACTTACTGAGAAGTTCCTTGCTAAGCTACCACAAAAAAATTCTAGGAACATCAAGGAGACAATTGGAGGACAATTGGAGAAATTTTAAATGAACTAAATATTAAATTGTTGAAGTGCTATAAATTTTCTTAAGTGTGATAACAGTTTTGTGGTTGTATATAAGAAAGTCTTTTATTCTTAGAAAGTGCATACTGAAGTATCCACAGGTAAAATGTCATGATTTCTGTACTTATTTTCAAACAGATTTTTTTTAAAGTAGGTATATGCAGAGAGAAACAGAGACGCCAGCACAGACACATACACACGTACATACACACACACAGACAGAGGAAGAGAAAGAGAAAAATAAAATGTGGCAAAAACGTTAGCAATCACAGAGAATCTAGGAAAAGGGTATGTGAGTGTTCTTTATGCTATTGTTTGTTCATATTTCTCCTGGAGTCTGAAATTTTCAAAATAAAAACTTGAAAGAAAATGAGGATTGTCTGCATCTTGAGTAAATTAGAAGTTAATTTACAAACAATATGAAAACATGCCTCATAGTTCTCCTTCTTTTGTAATTAAAGAAATCAATAATCCAGATTTAGATTCTAGACCACTGGCTGCAAATAATTGACCTAGGAAGCCAGATTAAATTATTTAAGAACAAAATTAAGTTCCTAGAATACTGAAATGAGACCATGGCAAATAATAAGCTCAAGGGAAAATTTTACCTAGGTAATTTTTAAATCTCTTATTATTTCTAATTTATTATGCAGTGTAGGCTGTGACATTAATCCAGTAAAATTTCAGACAAAATCCATTGTCATTGAAAAATATTTCTCTTAACTATAATAATTATTATTCCTCAACATAGTATCCATTACTTTTCATTGATTGCTAAGTCATCATTTGTTAAACTAATGTGTGTGTGCTCAGTCGTGTCTGACTCTTTTGTGACCTCCTGGACTGTATCCCACTAGGGTCCTCCATCCATGGAACTTTCCAGGCAAGAATATTGGAGTGGGCTGCCATTTCCTTCTCCAGGGGATATTCCTGACCCAGGGATCAAACTCATGTCTTCTGCTTGGCAGGCAGACTCTTTCACCACTGTGCCACTTGGGGCTTTTTGTTAAATAATGTTAAGATACTGGTCCAAGAAATCAATTAAGGAAATAAAGGAATATTTAACCAACTGCTGTTCTCTAACTTTCTATAAATATTTCTTCAGTAACTGATTAAAGCAGATTTTATTGTCCTGTGTCACTTCTCCACTGTGACCTTCTTCTTATTATTGTCTAATAAAAATATGCTTCAATTGAATATTTGAGCTGCCTGAGAAATAAAAATCACATTTTCCCTCTCATTCTTTTTCTGATATTAATGTGTGAATCCCATCTACCTCTAAGTCACTAGATGGTACTCAACAGTAAACCTGGAAAAAGAGGCTCATAGAAGTAAATTCAATTACACACGGGAAGCTAGTTGTTGTTGTTTGGTGGCTTAGTCGTGTCCGACTCTTTGCAACCCCATGGACGGCAGCACACCAGGTCCTCCACCATCTCCCAGAGTTTGCTCAAACTCATGTCCATTGAGTAGTCCATTCAAACAACTTGTCCTCTGTCGTCCCCTTCTCCTCCTGCCATCAATCTTCCCCAGAATCAGTGCTTTTCTAATGAGTCGACTCTTCGCACCAGGTGGCCAAAGGACTGGAGCTTCAGCTTCAGCATCATTCTTTCCAATGAATATTCAGAGTTGATCTCCTTTAGGATGGACTGGTTGGATCTCCTTGCAGTCCAAGGGACTCTCAAGAGTCTTCTCCAACACCACACTTCAAAAGCGTCAATTCTTCAGTGCTCAGCCTTCTTTATGGTCCAACTCTCACATCTGTATGTGCCTACTGGAAAAACCATAGCTTTGACGACACGGACCTTGGTCAGCAAAGTAATATCTCTGTTTTTTAATATGCTATCTAGGTTAGTCATAACTTTCCTTCCAAAGAATAAATGTCTTTTAATTTCATGGCTGCAGTCACCATCTGCAGTGATTTTGGAGCCCAAGAAAATAAAGTTTCTCACAGTTTCCATTGTTTCCTTTCTATTTGCCATGAAATGATGGGACCATGGGGCCATGATCTTTGTTTTTTGATTGTTGAGCTTTAAGCCAATTTTTTCACTCTCCTCTCTCACTTTCATCAAGAGGCTCTTTAGTTCTTCTTCTCTTATGGTGTCATCTGCATATCTGAGGTTGTTGATATTTGTCCTGGCAATCTTGATTCCAGCTTGTGCTTAATCCAGCTCAGCATTTCATATGATGTACTCTGCATAGAAGTTAAATAAGCAGAGTAACAATATACGCCCTTGACGTACTCCTGTCTCAATTTGGAACCAGTCTGTTGTTCCATGTCCAGTTCTAACTGTTGCTTCTTGACCTGCTTACAGATTCCTCAGGAGGCAGGTAAGCTGGTCAGATATTCGCATCTCTTTAAGAATTTTCCTCTGTTTGTTGTGACCCACACAGTCAATGGCTTCAGCGCGGTCATTGAAGCAGAAGTAGATGTTTTTTCTGGAATTCTCTTGCTTTTTCTATGATCTAATGGATGTATGCAATTTGATCTCGGGTTCTTCTGCCTTTTCTAAATCCAACTTCTACGTCTGGAAGTTCTCAGTTCACGTACCACTGAAGCCTAGCTTTAAGGATTTTGAGCATGACCTTGCTAGCATGTGAAATGAGCACAAAGGTACAGCAGTTTGAACATTCTTTCTTATTGTCTTTTTTGGGATTGGAATGAAAACTGACATTTTCCCAGTCCAGTCCTGTGGCCACTGCTGAGTTTTCCAAATTTGCTGGCATATTTAGCAGTAGCATCTTTTATGATTTGAAATAGCTTAACTGGAATTCCATCACCTCCCCTAGCATTGTTCATAGTAATGCTTCCCAAGGCCCACTTGACTTCATATTCAATACAAAATTTAAAAGAGAATTTTCTTCTCAAAGTAAGAGAGTAGACGTTGGTATTACAGAACCCTGTTTTGACTGTGACTTTGGCACTAACTATTCAAACAGTGTATGTTCTTTAACATCTTCCCTTGTGTTTCCTACTCTGCAAAGTCTATAGCAATTTCACTGTGTTATTGGGGAGAATAATTGAACAAATATATATAAAATGCTTGGTGCAAAGCAAACCCTAAACAAACGCTAGTTTTCTACCAAACTAATTCCCCTAAATGATTCACCATTATTTTATTTTTCTTAACAAAAACAGTATCTTAATAATTGTGGTGAACAACCAGTTTTCCAACTATATAACTAAATTTGGCTTCCAAAATTAATTCTGGTCACAAACATGCATGTGACTTTTTTTTTTTCCTTAAGAAAAACTAGGTACTTCCCTTGAGGTACGGTGGGTAAGACTGATTTTCAATGCAGGTTGTAGGGTTCAATGCCTGCTCCAGGAACTAAGATGCCACATGATTCATGGCCAAGAAGTCAAAACATAAAACAGAAGCAATATTGTAACAAATTCAACAAAGACTTTAAAAATGGTCCTCATCCAAAAAGAAAAAATTCTTTTAATAAAAATCAAAAGGGATTTTTTTAGATAATCTCTCAGGTCATAATTTTAATATTTGTTAATTATTCTAGATTTTTCAAATATAATGAACATTAATATATAGTTCACAGTAATAATATGGTTAAAATTTTAGGATTTTATATTATATTTCTCAAAGAGAGAACAATTAAATGGAAACCAGAATAAGATTATGAAAGTCGGTAAAGTACATTGCAGGAAAATGAGAAGACTACTAATCAAAAGAGGGTTCTTCCTCACAGAAAAGCCAAGCTAAAGAGTCATAGAGGGCTAGTCGCCCTGTTTGTATCCCATTCATCAAAGTCTTAAGTCACTGGGTTAACAATCTTCTTAAATCTCACATTCAATATTTCTCAACTTGATCCCATTCCTCAAAAAAAGATTCTTAAAATAAATCCCAGTTCTTGAGGTGGAATGCCATTCTTTATTTTATTTCATTATTTTTTCTCAGATTTTTTTCTTAATCACCGTGTTCAAACAGCACACAAAATAAGCAGTTTTCAACTGATGCAGGAGCCACAGGCCTGATATCTCTTACCAGTACTCATCTTTTTGCTTCCCATAGAATCCATAATCTTTGACTCTATGATTTAAGAGTGCTTTGCAAGAATTAAAAATAAATTCAATTTGGAGACAGTTGAGAGATGCAAAACAAAGAGAAAGATATTTAAAACGTGTCATTCAATGCTCCATTTCTTATCTTCCTGGAAAATACTGAAACTCTAATATCTACGGCATGTGCTTATAAACTAACCAAGACAAGTATAGCTGGAGTTTTAATTACCTCCCATCTCCTAACCTTAGTGTGTGTGCGTGCTTAGCCGGTCAGTCGTGTCCAACTCTTTGCGACCCAATGGCCTATAGCCCTCCAGGCTCCTCTGTCCATGGGATTCTCCAGGTAAGAATACTGGAGTGGATAGTCATTCCCTTCTCAGGGGATCTTCCCAACTCAGGGATTGAACTGGGGAACTGGGGTCTCCTGCATTGCCGGTGGATATTTTTTTTACCATCTGAGCCTCACTAACCTCACTAATCTCAGAAGTAGCTGCAAGGGAAGACCAGAGAGCAGGGCTTTTTATGCATTCCTCCTTAAGGATACATTCTCTTTTTCATTAGTTTCCAGATTCTCTGGAGAAAGAATTGGAGAAAGTAAAAAATTTGCTTCAAATTTAAACCTATAAATTTGTCAATTTGAATTGCTGCTTTATTCCCAAAGGCATTTGAAACCATTTACTTTTCGTATTTGTCACAAGCTAAATGTGAGTCTAGCCTACTCTTAAAAAGAACACTTGATGATGCTAAGAGAATACGGTTGCGTGGCTCCCCCCAGCGCCCAGTGAGAACGTCAGCACAGTCCCGAGAAACTGTAGGAGGAAGTGATGCTTTGAATTATTGCCAGCAAAAGCCCACTGTCCAAGCTTCTTCAACACCTGGCAACAGCTGGTGCAAAGACGAGATGAAAAACGAACAGAGGTCAAATCCAGGAGGACTTCGTTTGTACAGCAAATCAATTTAAAGCAACAAAAGTATCGAGATAAAATTTCCAAGAACTTCTGAAGCTTAAAAACCATAGCTAAACTTTAGTAAGAAGAGATGCAAAGAAGTTAGGAGCAAGGCTTCACTTCACATAGCATCTCGTTAATAGTTTCAGATTTAGAAAAGTAGAAGAACTTTTCCCCTATAATACCAGGGGAGAAGCTAATACCAGACTATTCCCAAACCAGCAAGTAATTTGGAATGGAAACTGACACAATACAAAATTTTGAATGTACAGAATATATTCCAGCTGAGAGTCTTCAATATCAGCGCCTCCCAGAGGTTCTGGGCAGCCATTTGGCATTTCATAGCATCAAAACTTCTCAGTCTTGACCCAGATTTCAACCATGTCCCACAGACACCATTGCCTTGGTTCTCTTGAGAGTTCAACCCTCATAGCAGCCTCTAAATTCAAAGCATAGTTTCTGAGAAGAGAAAATACTTTGGAACAAAGACGGGAAGATATATCTGCCTTCCAAATTTATAAGCCCCTCTATTCACCAGCACCAGTCAACCCCAAAGCACTCTGCACTCACAAGAGCTAGGCTAAGAGCTCTGGATACTAAACTAACCTCTCCTACCAACAAGCCTGACTCATCAGTTCTTATGTCATCCCACCTCTTAAGTGTGTCTCCTAAACTAATGCATGAATAAAACCCCTCCTTGCCTTTATCCCTTTTCTGATTCCTTTATTTTTCTGTGTTTTGTTGTTGTTGTTTTTAACATCTCTCTGGCCTCTCCTCCCTCATACAGGCATCTCTACCGGGTCACTTTACCCTACTGATCTTTTCCAGGTTTAGAGATCGCCTCCGCTCTGACTTGTGTTTCCCTTAGACTTCTTCTAACGAATTTTCCTCGGCCTGCTGTTACTACTAATATGGGAAGCAGTCTGTTAAGGGATAAATTACTGAAGAGGCTCTACTACAAAATGCTAGAGAGTCATAGAGCTTAGAGGTCCGAAGAGTCTCAAAATAAAAAGTGACAGACCTTTCAGCTTACAGCCTGTTAAGGTACCTCTCTGAATTTTTCAAATACTGAAATTGAGGCTTAAAGCAAGTAAGTGTCTTGCCTGTTGAAAATTACTTGGAATTTTCAGCTTCTTAAGACAGAATATTTTCCATTATAAACACTACTTCTTACACATAACAATATGGAAAAAGTTCTGAGGAAAGGGTAAGGTTTTTCCTATTTGAGCATTGACACTTATATAAAAAGTCACCTGACAATACTTATCCTTGAATCCCAGTATCAGAAACAATCTGCTTTTTAATTAAAAATATTTTGTGTTTTAAATTCTTTTTTTCCCTTCACTTCAATATGAATACTTTGCCCTTTTTTCAATAAATGCCTCTTCCCTGGTTATTGTGTATGAATACAAACATGTTCTCATTTTAAGGTGTATTGTTTCCGCCTGACAGCTGTCATGAACTGCAACTGCAGTTGCAACTGCAGAAAATCTCAGCCTTCCTTGTATGTTCTTTATGCTTTGTTTTGCCCATGAAAGTTAATTGCAGATCTGCGCCCATAGCTTCCTCACTCTGCGGAGTTAACCATGGGTTTGCTGCACTGAGGGAGGTTTATCAAAGGTCTGGAATCCAAAACAAGGGCAACGATAAACACCAATTAGACCCAGACCCTCTGCTCCCACTACCTTCACAGGTTAAGGCAGCAACCTAGCTTCTGAGTTTGGTGAGACTGGACTCTCCTAAAGCCCCTGAGGAGTGTGGCTAAGGGGACATGCGTGGCTGAGGGGCCTGTTTCCAGTGTGACTTTTGGGTCATAGTTTTCCATCCTGACTGACATGATAATGAGGAGGCGCTGGCAGGCAGCGCTCCTGCTCTCTGCTTTTTTGAAACAGCTTCTCATGGGACTTTGCAATTATATCAAGCCCTAACTAATCTATTAGGAGTAAGGGACCTGTGAATCTGTCACCTGCAGTTTATTTTGTCACAGACTAATAACTTGAGAAAATGAAATTGGGACTTGATTGTGAGACAAAGAATATCCAGTGCAAATTAAAAATTACATACACTTTCCAATTTTGAAAGAAGTATGCATTTCTCCGCCGTCTCGTATAATTTTCCTTTTAAAAATTACTCACTTTCTAAAATAGAAAAGTATAAGTATAGCTCTCTAAAAACACAAAGATATAGAGATATATAAACTGTTCTATCACATCAAGAAAATGGAATTGCCTTTAAAACATTCAGTTTTTTTAAGTAAACAAAAAACTGCCAGTAATTTAATAAAAACTTTGAAACATTAACACAAATACTAGCTACAGTGACCTCTAGTGTTTTTAAGACTGAACAATCAACAGTTAAAAAACCTACTACTTACCCCGTTCAAAGTGGTTAGCAAATATAAAATCAAATTATAATTTCTGAAAATGAAAGAGATCTCACTAGTAAGTATGGCTTTACAAATTATCATCTCCATGAAAAGAAGATAAAACAATAAAATTAAAGATTTTATTAACATCTTATCTTCCTAATGATTATCTTTTTCATTTTTTGCCTTTAACTTTTTCACATGGATATATATTAATACAATCAACACTATATATTTATCCCATATAGTATGGGAATCTATTTTTTTAATTTTAGAAAAAATATTTTATTTCCTTGACTCAACCTGAAATCAGAAGTACAGACAGATACCAAAGGGTTTATCACTGGAAAAGTGTTAGGTGCTGCTTTTATACTTTAGTGCTTTTTGCGGTATGATTATACTTCCATTTCCCAAAATACAAGTCCTATTTTCAAGGAGTAGCTGGCTAAATATTAAAATCAGATAATTAGAGTATAAAGAACAAATGTATAATAGGAAAATTTTATGGTATAGGATGCCTGAATTTTGTTGTTCAGATTCTTTGTCCTGCAGAAATGACAAATCAATTAATTTATAGCAATTTTCTCTAAGAGGAAAATATATGAAAACAGGACTTGTTTAACTATGAGATGCATTACTATTTTTAACTCTAACAATCTAGTAAAAACTCTTGCAGTCTATGCTTTTTCACAAAAAGAAATTCTACCTATGCAGGTTCTACAAATTGATAAACAAGAGTTCAAACTATGGAAATATGGGGTTTATGTTTCTTACCTAACAAATCTCATCCTTCAAAAGGAACAGTGAGAAAGACAAATATCATATGATACTGCGTACATGTGGAAACTAAAAAAAAAAAAGATACAAATGAATTTATTTACAAAACAGAAACAGGCTCACAGACTTACAGAACAAACATGATTACTAGGGAGAAGGGAGGGGGACAGACTGGGAGTTTGGGATGGACATGTAAACACCACTATATTTAAATTGAATAACCAACAAGGACCTACTGCCCAGCACAGGGAATGCTGTGCAATATTCTGCAATAACCTAAATAATTTTTTAATATAGATCCATCTATATATATATAACTGAATCACTTTGCTCTACACCTGAAACTAACACAACATTGTTAATCAACTCTGCTTCAATATAAAATAAACCAGAAAAGGTTGTAACTAAGTGAGGTGATTGGTGTTAACTAAACTTACTGTGATATTCATTTCCCAGTACACACATATGTGAAATTATTATGCTGTACACCTAGGACTAATGTCATAAATCAATTAATCTCAATAAAGCTGGAAAAAAACTCTTGCATTTCTTGGAAAAAAAAAAAGAAAAAGGAACAGTGGCTGAAAATAAACATTTCTAGAATGTCCTCATTTGTGTTCCTCATTTGCTCTGATGTTAGGAGAGTCCTCTTGTCTCATCTATACAGTAAAGCAGCAGGCACAGTGATCTCAGAATAAAATAGTTAGGTGACAATGATATATGAACTGGGCTCTTGGAAACTATGGAAAGGCAATAGCTCATCCTTTTAAGAAAACCTCAAATCACTAGCTCGGATTTCATGAAATATTGCATTTTCATCTTATCCTTTTCATTTCTGCTATTGTTATAAACTGAGACCTATAGGCAAGAAAAATGAAAGCTCAGAAATAATTAACCTTAAAGGTAGGACTGCTTTTTATGGATGATTGCTTTCAACCATGTGTGTCATTCAATCATCAAGTCACTAAATTAAGTTTAATTTTTATTATTTAAGTTATTTTTATTATTAGGTTACAGGATTTTTTTTTAAAGAGGGAATGAATTTGTATGTAGGTATAATGGGGAAAGTTTTTAAAGATACATCAACTAAAGGAGAGCTCAACACTTTAATAAAGGGACTCTGAATCACCAAGAAAATTAAGTCAAAAGTTAGAGAAAGACTAGCTTTCCTCTTTCCCTCTTTTAAGTTGACAAGTAAAGATCAGAGTGATGTAAGAGCTAAGAAAAAAAACTGAGGATTATATGGGGACAATAAACTTACATGTGCTTACCCAAAGGGGTGATCATGAGGTATGTAGCCCAAAGGAGGAGAACACAACTCACGATGATACCAGAAACTCCACAGAGGAAACTAGATGAAAGACATTTTCTATATCTTCAGCAACCCCCAATGTAAGGAAGAGCAATCGTAATACTGTGATATTAAGGTCGATGGGAATTTCCTGCTTCTATATCATTTATTAACTTGATGCTTGTTACAGTAAACTTCTTTTTTTAAATGAACTTGTAAGAAGAATTCAAGAAATAGAAAGGTAAAAGAAAAATCTGTCCACCTATGCTCAAGAATGCAGATAAATCTGTGCCAAGAAGATATTTGTGAGCTGAGCTAAGAGATCTTAAGACCTTCATGGGTCTCACAAAAAAGTAATAATTTTTACACAATTTTATTTTTCCCCAAAATGAGTAACTCCTTAAATTGTTTTTTAAGTTACTTCTATAACCTTGAGTTTCCATCTATTGTATATGTAACCATTTTAGTTTATGTAAAAATATACTGAAAATTGCAAAACATTGATTAAAGAAATTTTAAGGCACATATGAATGGAATCATATCCCCTGTCATGAATTGTAAGACTTAATGTTGTTAAGACGTCCCTACTACTCAAAGCAATCTACAGATTCAATGCAGTCCCTATCAAAATACCAATGGCATTTTTAACAAAAATAGACAAAAACAATTTTACAATTTACATGGAGCAACAAAATACCATGGATACTAAATCAATCCTGAGCAAAAAGAACAAAACTGGAGGCATCACAGGGCCTCATTTCAAAATATATTACAAAGCCACAGTAATCACAACAGTACAATAAAGTAATGTAAAGTAAAGACAGGCTAACCAACAGTATAAAAAGCCCCGAAATAAATCCATGCATATACAGTCAACTGACCTTTGACAACAGTGTCAAGAATCTACAACAGAGAAAGGACAGTGTTTTCAACGAATGGTGTTGGGAAAACTGATATCCGTATGCAAAAGAACGAAATTAGTTAGACCTTTATCTTACACCATTTGTGTGTTAGCTATTCAGTCGTGTCTAACTGTTTGTAACCCTGTGGACTGTAGCCTGCCAGGCTCCACTGTCCTTGGAATTCTCCAGCCATGAATACTGGAATGGGTAGCCATTCCCTTCTCCAAGGGATTTTCCTGACCCAGGGATCAAACCTGGGTCTTCTGCATTGCAGGTGGATTCTCTACCATCTGAGCCACCAGGGAAGCCCATCTTAGACCATACACACTCACCAAAAAAAAAGTTCAAAATGGATTAAAGACTTAAATGTAAGGTCTAAAACTGTAAAACATAGAAAAAATCTTCATCACATTGGTCTTGGCAATAATTTCATGGATACAATACCAAAAGCAGAGGCAACAGAAGTAAAATTAAACAACTGGGTCTACATCAAACTATCAAGCTTCTACACAGCAAAGGAAGCAGTCAACAGATAGATTGAAAAGGCTATCTATAGAATGGAAAAAATACATACCACATATTGGAAAAGGAATTAATCTCCAAAAACTATGAGGAACTCCAACAAATCAATAAAAAATTAATAATCCAATTAAAAAATGTGCTAAGGACTTTAATAGAACCTAACCTAACAGAAGCAGAAGATATTAACAAGAGGTGGCAAGAACACAGGAGAACTATACAGAAAAAATCTTCATGACCCAGATAACCATGGTGGTGTGGTCACACACCCACAGCCAGATATCCTGGAATGCAAAGTCAAGTTGGCCTTAGGAAGCAACACTACCAAGTTAGTGGATGATGGAATTCCAGTTGAGCTATTTCTAATCCTAAAAGATGATGCTGCGAAAGTGCTGCACTCAATATGCCAGCAAATCTGGATAACTCGGCAGTGGCCACAGGACTGGAAAAGGTCAGTTTTCATTCCAATCCCAAAGAAAGACAATGCCAAAGAATGTTCAAACTACTGCACAAATGCACTCATCTCACACGCTAGCAAAGTAATGCTCAAAATTCTCCAAGCCAGGCTTCAACAGTACATGAACCGTGAACTTGCAGCCTCTGACTGTGTGGATTACAACAAACTGTGGAAAATTCTTAAAGAGATGGGAATACCAGACCACCTTACCTGCCTCCTGAGAAATCTGTATGCAGGTCAAGAAGCAACAGTTAGAACTGGACATCGAACAACAGACTGGTTCCAAATCAGAAAAGGAGCACGTTAGGGCTGTATATTGTCACCCTGCTTATTTAACTTATATGCAGAGTATATTATGCAAAATGCCAAGCTGGATGAAGCACAAGCTGGAATCAAGATTGCAAGTAGAAATATCAATAACCTCAGATATGCAGATGACACCACCCTTATGGCAGAAAGCAAAGATGAACTAAAGAACCTCTTGATGAAAGTGAAAGAGGAGAGTGAAAAAGTTGGCTTAAAACTCGGCATTCAAAAATCTAGGATCATGGCATCCGGTACCATCACTTCATGGCAAATGGATAGGAAAACAATGGAAACAGTTAGAGAGTTTATTTTCTTGGGCTCCAAAGTCACTGTGGATGGTAACTGCAGTCATGAAATTAAAAGATGCTTGCTCCTTGAAAGAAAAGCTATGATCAACCTAGACAGCATATTAAAAAGCAGAGATGTTACTTGCCTACAAAGGTCCAGCTAGTCAAAGCTATGGTTTTTCCAACAGTCATGTATGGATGTGAGAGTTGGACTATAAAAAAAACTGAGCATCAAAGCATTGATGCTTTTGAACTGTGGTGTTGGAGAAGACTCTTGAGAGTCCCTTGGACTGCAAGGAGATCCAATCTGTCAATCCTAAAAGAAATCAGTCCTGAATATTCAATGGAAGAACTGATGCTGAAGCTGAAACTCCAATACTTTGACCACCTGATATGAAGAACTGACTCATTGGAAAAGACCCTGATGCTGGGAAAGTTTGAAGGCAGAAGGAGAAGGGGATGACAGAGGATGAAATGTTTGGATGGCATCACCAATCGATCAACATGAGTTTGAGCAGTCTCTGGGAGAAGGTGATGGACAGGGAAGCCTGGTGTGCTGCAGTCCATGGGGTCACAAAAAGTTGGACAAGACTGAGTGACTGAACTGAAGGACTTTAATAGACATTTTTCCAAAGACAACATACAAATGGCCCTCAGACATATGAAAACATGCTCAATATCATTAAGCATCAGAGAAATGCAAATCAAAACCACAATAAGATAACATCTCAAAATAGAGACAAGGATGACAACAATGTGGAGAAATTAGGACCCTTGCACACTATTAGTGGGAATGAAAAATCACACAGTTGCTGTGGAAAACAGTATGGAAGTTTCTCAAAAATTAATAAGCTACCACATAATCCAGTCATCCTACTTCTGAGTATTTATCCAAAAGAAGTGAAATCAGGATCTCCAAGAGATACAGCACTCCCATGTTCATTGCAATAATCTTCACAATAGCCAAGATTGGAAACAACCTGAATATCCAACAACAGATGAATGGAGAAAATGTAGCATACACAAACCACGAAACACTGTTCTGCCTTTTGAAAAGAAAAAATTCTGCAATATGAGATAATGTGAATGAAGCTTGAGGACATTACGCAAAATAAATTAGTTAGAAAAAGACAAAGACTGCATAATTCCACTTATATGAAGTATCTAAAATAATCAAGTTCATAAAAACAAAGAGCAGAATGATGGCTGCCAGAGGCTGAAGGAGAGGAAGATGGGGAGTTACTAATCAATATGCATAAAGTTTCAGTTAAACAAGATGAATAAGCTCCAGAGAGCTGTTATATAACATTGCACTAATAGTCAACAGCAATGTACACTTAAAATTTTAAAAGGGCAAATCTCATGTTAATTCTTACCATAATAAAATAAAAATATTAATGACATTTGAAAAAATATTCAATATAATGAATACACTAAATTTCCACCTGTAAAAAATAATAGTCAAAGTAAAATAAAAACACTTTAAATATTTTTACAATATTTACAATAGTTAATATTGCTCTGGTAATCAAACACAAATGATATTACTAAAGAATAAAAATCTTTTTTTCTGTTTATAGGGAAGATAGGAGGATATACTTGTTATTATGTGGACATGCATTGTCATGCCTCTATGCTCTAATTATATCCTATGCCTAAATAAATCCTTCCCTAAATATGTGTTCCTCCTGTAAGGTACAACCTTTCAATAAGGCTAATAATATCCACTTCACAGGGATATTTTAATCATTAAATGAGACAAAGGTCACAGAGTGCCTCGAATAACTCCTAGCACAAAATAGGCAAATAAGGAACAATAAAGATTCCACTTTTCGAAAACAACATACTTTTGTCACAATATAGCCAAATTTACTGCACATTATCATATAACATCTTTTGTAAACTTCCCCAAATCCCTATAACCCCTTAATTAAAAAATTTTTTGTTGTATTCCTTTTTGTCCTTAAGTTTTATTTAAAATTTAATCAACTTTACTAAGGTACGATGTACATGAATAAAATGTGTCCATTTTAAGTGCATATTATGATGAGTTTAAACAAAAATGTACAACCATGTAACCATGACCATACTCAGAACATTTTCATTTTCCCTAAAAAATTCTCTGGTGCCCTTTGTAATCAGTTCCCCTTCCTCTGGTCCCCTGCAACCAGTGATCTACTTTAAATCATTATAGATTAGCCTATTCTGTAATTTCATATAAATGGAAATGAACAATATATCCTGTTTTGTGTATGGTTTCTCTTGCTTATGATAATGTTTTTACTATTCACTCATATGTTTATATTAATAAACTTGTTCCTTTTTACCGCCAAGTGATAATATATTGTACGGATTTACTACAATGAGTTTATTCTTTCCCCTGTAAAGGATGCTTGGTTGGCTTCTAGTTTTAGGTGACTATGACAAAGCTGCTGTAAACACTCTTGTACAAAACAGTCATATGTTTTCCTTTTGCTTGGGTAAATGACTAGGGGTGGAATTGTGGGTCCTGTAGTAACTATATATGTAACTATATATTTAACTCTATATGGAACTGCCAGACTGTTTTCCAAACAGTTGCATCGTGTTATTCTTCCACCAGTAATATATGAAGGCTCTGTTTTCTTTTCACAGTTGTTAACACTTGGTCAGTTCAGTTCAGTCGCTCAGTCGTGTCCGACTCTTTGCAACCCCATGGACTGCAGCACACCAGGCCTCCCTGTCCATCACCAACTCTCGGAGTTTACTCAAACTCATATCCATTGAGTCTGTGATGCCATCCAACCATCTCATCCTCTGTTGTCCCCTTCTCCTCCCACCTTCACTCTTTCCCAGCATCGGGATCTTTTCAAATGAGTTAGTTCTTTGAATCAGGTGGCAAAAATTGGAGTTTCAGCTTCAGCATCAGTCCTTCCAATGAACACCCAGGACTGACCTCCTTAAGGATGGACTGGCTGGATCTTCTTGCAGTCCAACAGACTCTCAAGAGTCTTCTCTAACACACAGTTCAAAAGCATCAATTCTTTAACATGTAACACTTGGTACTGTTTGTCTTTTTATTTAGTCATTCTAATAGGTATAGAATAGTATCTTATTGTGGTTTTAAATTTAATTCTATCTTATTTTAATAAGATAGAACTGTATTTTATTATGATATAATTTTCCTGCTTATTAATGGTGTTAGCATCTTTTCCTGTTTATTGGCCATTCATATATCTTCCTTTTTAAAGTGTGTGGTGAAATGTTTTTCCAACTTTCATTTAAAGTATTTAAATTACCTGATTTATTTTGAAAAGCTAGAACAAGACTCTTGAAAGCAACTCCCCTTGCTGGTGGTTCCAGTGTAAGAAGCTCCTGAACCAACTTTAACTAAGATCTAATACCTGAGGTAACTGAGGAGACTGATGAAACTCCGGGAGCTGGTGATGGACAGGGAGGCCTGGCGTGCTGCGGTCCATGGGTCACAAAGAGTCAGACACGACTGAGCGACTGAACTGAACTGGACTGAGGAAACGCAGTGGGATAGAGAACAAAAAAGCAAAGAAGATTGAGAACTGAACCCAAAGAAAAGCTGAGGCTATAAAAAGAAAAAACACAACATAGTTGTTGGTCAGGAGGACCAGGAGAGAATCAGGCTTTAAAAATTGACTAAGGATAAGTTTCAAAACACAGACTGTGTACAAAGGATGTAGGGTACAGTTCTTTAATGTGGTATTGAGTGTTTTTACAGCATCAGCATGGAAATTTACATAAGAATATTGGATGAACATGAAAATGTCGCCTTCATAAACTTTCATCTTGTTGGTTTGAGTTTAGTACTTTAATAGTATACCAAGTTGTCACGGACTTCTTGTCCTAGCTGAGAAAGCAGCCTCTAGTTAATAGAGCAAGAGATGGAGTTTAGGAAATGTGGCTTTTACTCTAATGTTTGTGATTAACAGGTTGTAATCTTATCAAAAAGAAACTTCCCTGGTGGCTCAGATGGTAAAGAATCTACCTGCAATGCGAGAGACCTGGGTTCGATTCCTGGATTGGGAAGTTCTCCTGGAGGAGGAAATGGCAACCCACTCCAGTATTCTTGCCTGGAGAATCCCATGGACAGAGGAACCTGGCAGGCTACAGTCTATGGGATCTCAAAGAGTCGGACCCAACTGAGCGACTAACAGGTAATCTTATCAAAATCCTTCTGTCTGCCTCTCAATTTCCTCAATAATCACACATAAACAGCCTGATTTACAGAAGCTATATCCTTAAACTTCTGCACAAGTAGACCAAACCAGTAACAAAATAATTCGTTAATACCATGAGTTCCAGTGACCTTCACAGAGACTCAGACGCTGAAGACTGCTTGTAGTCATGCTAGATGCGTGGTCTAACCACAGAGAGGGTGCGCAAAATGCTTGCATTACAAACATTTAATAATACGTGTGTACAAAGTCAAAGGTGCAGTTTTCAAGAATCCCATCTGACATGCTTGCCTACAGCACTGCCACATCAGGAAAGCAGAGGTATGATCACACTCGGCTGACTCCCTGGTATTTTTCCTCCTCTTTCTTCTGCATCTTTGGATCCCAGCCCTGTCAGCCTTCCTCAGTTGGAGAAATCACAGTGACTTAGGGAAGGTGAAGGAGATATCCTAACAGCCTCCTTATACGTGTCTCTCAGCTGCCCCAGAGGAGTACGTCAACACTCAGCCCTGGACCTTTCTGAGGGAAGGGTTATCACAGGACCCCTATTTCAACAAACACATATGGAATGCCCACTCCGGACACCCTTCATTTTTTATTACATTATTTTCCTTATAAGACAAAGATACTAGTAGCATTGGCTGGCAGAAGAGTAAAAAGAGAGCAAGATCTCTACAATGTATCCCCCTTGATATTCTCACTGATATTGTTGTATCTGCAGAGAAATTTTTTATACCGTAGATATGTTCATTACAGATTAGGGAGAAAGGGAAGACCTAAGTTACTACCATTTCTATATAGACAACTATATATATATATCTTAAAACAAGGTTTTTGAAAAAACATTTACTTGTGCAATAAAAATAAACTGAAATAGACAAGATGAAATGACTTCAAAAACCTAAACCATACAAAGGAATTCATTTTTTCTATAGACAATGCTCAAATTTAATCAACTCCAACCCACAGAAAAAAGATAAAGAGCTATCACACACAATTCAAAGAAGAGGAAACCCAAAAGGATAACAATAAAATGAAGAGACGTTCTAGTTCATTGTTAATCAGAGAAATATAAATCAAAACCACAGTGAAATTTAAGTCTACACCCTATACACTAGCAAAAATCATAAACCAATAGAAAGTCAAACCTTGATGGGAATGTGCTGATCCCGAGCACAGTGGGCACTTTTGGTGTTAAGTCGACAGCCACCCTGGAGAAGAGTGTACTGGCAGCATCCACTTGAGTATTTTCCTGGGTATGTGTCCCTTGGAATTCCAATGGGTCTGTACGTATGAAAGCATGACAATGCTCATTATAGTGTTGCTAATGGTGATGTAAAGTAGAGGCAATTTGGATTGTCCTTCCTTGGGCAAGTAGATAGATACAAATGGTGAACATTACAAACTAGTTAGAATGAACACACCAGATAGAGTGCTGAGGGGAAAAAATGTGCAAAGAAAACATGATAACAGTAGCACAATGCCATTTAGGTGAGTTTTCTAATCATTAATGCATCCTTAATGTACGCAGTAAGAAAAGCACACATTTAAAAGAATCAATATACTCAAAAGAACAGATCTTCTATACATATATTAAAATGATTGCCCTTAAGAGAACAGGTATGTAAACAGGAAATAAAAATAAGAGTAACTAAAGAAGTAAAACAAGAGACAGTCCCTGTAAGACCAATGATGGTAGATAACTTAAGATCATAAATGATAATCAAAGGGGGAGCGGGGAGCAAAGAGAGACAGAAACAGAGAGACAGAGAGAAAATGCTACTAGGAAAGTACCAAAATAATTAACTATTGCCTCCAGGCTTCTGGAGCACAGATAAGCTAGAAATATCTTTTTAGGGACAGAAGTTATCTTTTAAGTATGAAGATAGTAGAGAATGTGAAGCATTTGGATCATATTACTCCTAAATTCATCTCGCCACACTATGATGACCAAGAGACAGAAACAGAAGCTATTATAATAGCAGAGTTAAGCCACCGTTAAAATAAACCCCTGTATGCCACTGTTAGCAAACCTAGAAAAAGCAGGGCTGGCCTAGAGCACATAGTAAACATAATACATTTATATTAACCCTTGGAAAGGACAGCACCCCCAAAGTCTTCACAATATGATTTTCAGACATGACTGAAGCAACTTAGCATGCATATATATACGTACAATATATATGTTTTATATATATATATATATATATATGAATCATTTTGCTATATACCTGAAACTAACACAACATTGAAAATCAACTAATTGTTGTTGTTTAGTCTCTAAGTCATGTCTGACTCTTTCCGACCCCATGGACTGTAGCTGTCCAGGCTCCTCTATCCATGGGATTCTCCAGGCAAGAATACTGGAATGGGTTGCCATTTCCTACTCCACTGGAAAGATTTAGTGAGGTCTTTTTAAAAAATCATCTTTATAATTTCTAATACTAAACAGTTTTATTCAAATACCTTTCTACAAATATTACTCTCTGCAAGTTTATTTAAATGAGAATTTTAATTTATCATTTACCTGTTACGATTGAGGCATGGGCATTTTTTTGTTAAATGAAAATCTTGTTAATGTAAGAGTTACAATTATGCAGGAAATGGCAACCCACTCCAGTATTCTTGCCTGGAGAATCCCATGGATGAAGGAGCCTGGTGGGCTACAGTCCATGGGGTCGCAAAGAGTCAGACACGACTGAGCGGCTTCACTTTCACTTTCATATATATGTGTATATGTATGGCTTCCCAGGTGTTGCTAGTGGTAAGGAATCTGACTGCCAACGCAGGAGACCTAAGAGTCACAGGTTGGATCCCTGGGTCAGGAAGATCCCCTGGAGGAGGGCATGGCAACCCACTCCAGTATTCTTGCCTGGAGAATCCCATGGACGGAGGAGCCTGGCGGGCCACAGTCCATGGGGTCACAAAGAGTCGGACACGATTGAAGTGACTTAGCACAGCACACAAATCTTTACAATGGAGATGCATGATGTTCTTCTTATAATTGACTAGCAACAAATGCAATGTATCAACAAGGGGTACTCAAATATTAATATATATTTCAAAGGGACCAATTCAAAGTGTACGGACTAGCATCTACTTAAAAGCAGAAAAAATTAAAAAATAAAAAAATAAGAAAAAAGCAGTGACCTGAGGATTATCAAAATTTATAGAGGATGCAAGAAGAACGAGAAAGAACTTAGAAAGAGCTAGTCTGATTAGGTCTCATGAACTATTTTAACATATATAGGTGTATTTACCTATCAGTGGATAAAGAATGTCATCAACTCACACTAGTGAAAGAAATTGAAGATGACAGTTACAGATGAAAAGATACACACCATTCTTGGATTGGAAGAATTAATATTGTTAAAATGACCATACCACCCAAAGCAAATTATAGATTCAGTGAAATCCCTATCAATATACCAATGGTATTTTTCACAGAACTAGAACAAACACTTTTAAAACTTGTATGGAAACACAAAAGACCCTGAATAGCCAAAACAATCTTGAGAAAGAAGAACAGAACTGGAAGAATCACACTCCCTGAATTTAGGGAGTTTACACCGCAAAGCTAAAGCAATCAAAACAGTATGGTACTGGCACAAAAGCAGATACATAGTCAATGGAACAGAAGAATAGAGAACCTATAAATAAACACATACACTTATGGTCAATTATTCTATAACAAAGTAGGCAAGAATATACAGTGAAGAAAAGACAGTCTTTACAATAGGTTGTGCTGAGAAACCTGAACAGCTACATGTAAAATAATTAAAATAGAACATCATATATGAAAATAAACTCAAAATGAATTAAAGACCTAAATGTAGGACCAGAAACTTCCTAGAAGAAAACATAGGCAGAACACTCTTTGACATAAATAGTAGTGATATGTTTTTTGGATTTCTCTCCTAAAGCAAAGGAAATAAAAGCAAAAATAAACAACTGAGACCTAATTAAACTTAAAAGTTTTTGCACAGTGAAGGAAATTATTAACAAAATGAAAAGACAACCTACAGAACGGAAGAAAATATTTGCAAATGATATGACTGATAAGTGATTAATATCCAACATATATAAACATGTCATACAAGTCAACCTCAAAATAACAAACAACCTGATTAAAAAATAGGCAGAAGAACTGAGTAAAGATTTTTCCAAAGAAGAAATACAGATGGCCAACTAGCACATGAAAAGATCTCAACATCATTAATCATCAGGGAAGTGAAAATCACAGCCACAATGAGACAGCACCTTCCGCTTGCCAGAACGGCTATCATGAAAAAGTCAACAAATAACAAATTTTAGAGAGGATATGGAGAAACAGGAATCCCTGGACACTGTTGGTGGGAATGCAAATTGGTGCAGCCACTGTAGAAAAAAATATGGAGGTTCCTTCAGAAACTAAAAATAGAACTACCATATGACCCAGCAATTCCACAGCTGGGTATATATGTGAAAAATAATAATAATAATAATTGAAAAAAATACATGAACCTCAAAGTTCAAGCAGTACTATTTACAATGGCCAAGATATGGAAGCAGCCTGAGTGTCCAAAATAGATGGACGGATAAAGAAAATATGGTATATAGATACAATGGAATACTACTGAGTCATAAAAAGAATGAAATTTTGCCATTTGCAACAACATGGATGGACTTGAAGGGCAGAGTGCTAAGTGAAATGAGTCAGACAGGAAAAGATAAACACTGTATGATATCATTTACATGTGGAATTTAAAAAATACAAATAAATTAGTGAATATAACAAAAAAGAAGCAGACTCATAGACATAGAAAACAAATTAGTTGCTACCAGTGGAGAGAGAGAAGGGAGGAGCAGCAAATAGGAGTAGGGAATTAAGAGGTACAACTATTGGGTACAGTGATATACTATACAGCACAGGGAACATAGTTTTAATTAAATATTTTATAAAACTATAAATAAGAGTATAACCTTTAAAAATTGTGAGTCACATTGTAAGTTACATAATATTGTACATTAACTATACTTCAATTTTAAAATTTTAAGAAAAAAAAAGAATGTCAGCAACTCAAAGAGATATAAGATTGGTCACTACACAAGAAAATTTCACACATCTGAAATTTCACCACTCACGAAAGAAATATGATACAGGATTTCTCCAATTTAACAACCTTAAGCATTTATATCAGATTAATTGATGAATCATCTATTAATTGCTCATAGTTTCCCATTCTTTATAATTTAAATGAATTTTATATTTTTAAAAATCAAATTATTTTATATAAATGTTAACTAGGTTAATAGATTCTGGCAATTACTGGAATGAGTGAATTTAATTCAGATGACCACTATGTCTACACTGTGGGCAAGAATCTCTTAGAAGAAATGGAGTAGCCCTCGTAGTCAACAAAGGAGTCTGAAATGCAGTACTTGGGTGCAATCTCAAAAACAACAGAAAGATCTTGTTTGTTTCCAAGTCAAACTGTTCAACATCACAGTAATCCAAATCTATGCCTCAACAACTGATGCCAAACAAACTGAAGTTGAATGGTACTATGATGACCTACATGGCCTTCTATAACTAACACCAAAGAAAAAGATGTCCTTTTCATCATAGGGGACTGGAATGCAAAAATACAAAGTCAAGAGACACCTGTAGTAACAAGCAAGTTTGGCTGTGGAGTACAAAATGAAGCAGGGCAAAGGCTAACAGAGTCTTGCCAAGAGAACACACTGGTCATACGAAACACCCTCTTCCAGCAACACAAGAGATGACTCTGCCCATGGACATCACCAGAAAGGTCAATACTGAAATCAGATTGATTAGTCTTTGCAAAGATGGAGAAGCTCCATACAGTCAGCAAAAATAAGACTGGGAGCAGACTATGGCTCAGATCATAAAATCCTTATTGCCAATTGAAGAAAGTAGGGAAAACCACTAGACCATTCAAGTATGACCTAAATCAAATTCCTTATGATTATACAGTGGAAGTGACAGATTCAAGGGATTGGATCTGATAGACAAACTGCCTGAAAAACCATGCATGGAGGTTCATAACATAGTATCAGAGACAGTGATCAAATCCATTCCCAAGAAAAAGAAATACAAAAAGGCAAAATGGTTGTCTAAAGAGATCTCACAAATAGCTGAGAAAAGAAGTGAAAGGCAAAGGATAAAAGGAAAGATATACCCATATGAACGCAGAGTTCCAAAGAAGAGCAAGAAGAGATAAGAAAAATTCCCTAAGCGATCAAAGAAATAGAGAAAAACAATAGAATGGGAAAGACTAGAGATCACTTCAAGAAAATTGGCCATACCAAGGGAACATTTCATGCAAAGATGGGCACAATAAAGGACAGAAACAGTATGGACCTAACAGAGGCAGAAGATAAGAAGAGGTGGCAAGAATACAGAGAAGAACTATACCAAAAAAAAATATCTTCATGAACCAGACAACCACGATGGTGTGATCACTCACCTAGAGCCAGACATCCTGGAATTCAAAGTCAAGTGGGCCTTAGGAAGTATCACTATGAACAAAGCTAGTGGAGGTGATGAAATTCTAGCTGAGCTATTTCAAATCCTAAAAGATGATGCTGTGAAAGTGCTACACTCAGTATGCCAGCAAATTTGGAAAAGTCAGCAGTGGCCACAGGACTGGAAAAGGTCAGTTTTCACTCCAATCCTAAAGAAAGGCAATGCCAAAGAATGTTCAAACTACCATACAATTGCATTCATCTCACACACTAGCAAAGTAATGATCAAAATTCTCCAAGCTAGGTTTCAGCAGTACATGAACTAAGAACTTTCAGATGTTCAAGTTGATTTAGAAAAGACACAGGAACCAGAGATCAAATTGCCAACATTCACTGGATCATTAAAAAATCAAGAGAGTTCCAGAAAAAACATATTCTTCTGCTTAATTGACTACACTAAGCCATTGACTCTGTGGATCACAACAAACAGTGGAAGGTTCTTAATGAGATGGGAATACCAGACCACCTTACCTGCCTTCTGAGAAATCTGTGGCAGAAAGTGAAGAGGAACTAAAGAGCCTCTTGATGAAAGTGAAAGAGAAGAGTGAAAAAGTTGGCTTAAAACTCAACATTCAAAAAACCAGAGATCATGGCATCCAGTTCCATTACTTCATGGCAAATAGAAGGGAGAACAATGGAAACAGTGACAGACTTTATTTTCTTGGGCTCCAAAATCACTGTAGATAGTGACTGCAGCCATGAAATTAAAAGACGCTTGCTCCTTTGAAGAAAATCTATAACCAACCTAGACAATATATTAAAAAGCAGAGACATCACTTTCCTGACAAAGGTCCATATAGCCAAAGCTATGATTTTTCCAATGTCACATATGGATGTGAGAGGTGGACCATAAAGAAAGCTGAGTGCCAAACAACTGATGCTTTTCAACTGTGGTGTTCGAGAAGACTTTTGAGAGTCCCTTGGACTACAAGGAGATCAAACCAGTCAATCCTAAGGAAAATCAGTCCTGAATATTCATTGGAAGGACTGATGCTGAAAATGAAGCTCCATTATTTGGCCACCCAATGCGAAGAACTGACTCATTGGAACTGACTCATAATGCTGGGAAAGATTGAAGGCAGAAAGAGAAGGGGATGACAGAGGATGAGATGGTTGAGGTTGGATGGCACTACTGACTCAATTGACATGAGTTTGAGCAAGCTCCATGAGTGGGTGGAGAACAGGGAAGCCTGGTGGGCTGCAGTCCATGGGTTCACAAAGAGTTGGGACATGACTGAGCAACTGAAGTGAACTGAGACTAATAGATGTATCTGAGTCTTCAGAAATAAGAGCAAGATAAAATTTGAACTTTGGCAATCAGGAACCCAAGGACAATAATGTATCTATTACTTTGTAAATTACCCTTGTCCTTAAAACTCAAATTTATTTTACCTTTAACTGGACTCTTGAGAGCAATGTTCTATCAAGTTAATCCACCAAAAAACAAACTTCAAATTCTAAAGAGATTTGCCTTCCCCAATCTAAATTAAAACACTGAAAAGGACAGATTGATACACAAAAGAGATCATGAAAATTTCAAAATAATTCCATTCCACATTACCTCCTGTCCGCATTCCTCTATCCCACTCCTCTTCCCCCCAAAATTAAAAATGACTGCTGAAACCGAGCCCATAGTACATTATCACAGCTGTCTGAGGCTGAGGGGAAAAACTCCAGGCAGGATTATGGTTTCCTCCTTTTTTGTTATTGTTGTGTTTCATGCTGTTCATTTGGGGGTTTTTTGAAAACAGAAGAAAGAATAGACGGCTGGATGGACAGACAGACAATTGCTTGAAGCCAGATTATTAGTAGCTTAAGTAGTAATCTTTTAAGTGTATTGCCAAACATACCGCAAAGAGATCTGAAACAGCTCTTGTCTGAAAAAAGTTGAAGAGATGTGGTAACAGCAGACCTCAAACTGTTTTTTTGACCCCAAACTTTAAAATGTTACTTTCATCTTGTTAAAAGGTGCTTAAAGTGGCATAAGGTTTTGAGGCTTCCTTTACTGAATGTGTCCCCACTGCCTTTCTCAACTGTCATTTGAATTACTTGAATTTTTATAATGGAAAAATATTACCTCCATAATTCGTGCTGTGTCAATATAAAATTTTCAGTAATCCACCAGAATTAGAATAAATAAACCCACTTCAACTGTATTTTTCCTTGCTTTACAAATCAGATGACAGACAAAAGTGTGACTAGGTAAACTATCCTAGTTAGGCACACGGGCCTGTGCCATTAAGATTTCAAGGCAAGAAACTCTCAACAGAACAATAAATTTCAGATCAAAACTGGACTAACAAAAATTTCTATATGAATATCAACACACTAGCAGAGAAGAACAAATATCTCTATCAAAATCTCATTGGGGAAATAGATTGATATAAAAATAGAAGCAACAAGAGAAAATGACAATAATTTAGATTTTTGAAAGTACAAAACATTTTGTGTTTTTTCTCTTGACAGGTAAAAACAAAACCCACAAAACCATTTATAAACTGCACTCTCTTCTTATCTGTATCCTTTACATTGCATTTCTTTCTTTGTGGAAGGGGGTGAGTGAGGATAGCATTACAAAAAGGAAGCTGCAAAGTATTTAACTAATACATATTTATTTTAATCAAATCAGACAACATATTCACTTTCAGACAACATAAAGGATAGATTAAAAAAAAACCATTCACCCCCACCCCATTTTCCAAATGTTAATATATATTCTTTATGGTTTTCTATGCTTATATAACATATATGTAATTATATAATGTATATGTAATTAAATACATATATACCTTAACTATCAAGTATTTTGAAACTTACTCAAGAAAGTGTAAGAGAGTCACAATACCATAGAGACTAAATATTCTTTGTTTCAAAATAAATTTTTGTTAGTTCCAATCCAAGGTATACAGAAGGTATACAACTTTAAACCAAGTTTAAGTTCTACATTCTTCTAGGCAATTTTTATGAAAATAAGGTTAGAATACCTTGCCAAGTAAAAACAATCATAGTGAGAATCACGGAAGCAACTAACCCAGAAAGCCTAAAAAACAAACAAACAAAAAGAAGGAAGATAAAGAATACTAATATGTCCATCATTAAGGACTCAGAAAAGCTTACACCATAAGTTTTCAAAAACAATGCCAGAAATATCCCGATTTGCAGCTTGTCCCAAAAGAGCATTATCAATCTCAGCACACATTTTTTTCTTTTTCTTCTCATTTCAAAAATGTCTCTCCTTTAAGATTTTAGCAGTGCTTTAATTTGAAACAAGTTCCTTCAATATTGATGCTGTTATGAACAATGAAGAGTTCTGTTTAATGTTACAAATTCTCAACTATCTGTAGTTTTGTTTTTATTTATACCAAGAACTTGACTGTAATGCAAATTAACAACTGCCATATTACTGGTCTCTGTATCATTGACGTGGCAACTGCTGTAGCTGGTTTCCTGGTGTCTTTAAGTGATTTAAACTGGATTTAGATAGTTTCAGGAGCTAAATGCTAATTGCCGAAACTCATCATTTGTGCGGTTGTACATGGCTAAATGATTCACTGAGATCCTAAAGCTCTTACCGTCAAGGGTGTGTTGGTCATGGTTAACAATCAGTTCTGCGGGTAGGGAGGAGCCCAGTCCTGGTTTGTAGCATTTTCCAATTTCCGGGTGGTAAGTATTCCCACTATGGCCAATTTCAAGATACTGAAATAGGTCAGTAACTTCAGAGTTGGGAAGGGACGTGCACAACCAGCTCTTGGGAGCATCTACAGGTCACTTCATAGCAATCCTGAATAGATAACTGAAATTCCGTGAGATTCCAACTTTTCACTCCATACAGCCACAATCATAACCACTCCCCCCAAAATGAAAAGCACCCCTGTTATCATGTCATCATCCATTCTTTCTCCTTTCCCATCATTTTTCCTCCTTCTTTAGAAAACCAAGTCTAATTTTCTGCTGAGCTTTTAATCTGAAACTTCTTCCCTAAATCCATGATTAAGAATACAAACTCTTCACTTTGCACATCTTGACAATATCGTGATCTTAAAAAAAAAAAAGCAGTAGCTGCTTTTAATTCCTAGCATCAGGACTAGAGTTAAGAGGAAGGTAAACAATTATAACCGTTCCCTAAGGTACATTTTCAACACACAAGGCTTTGGTGATTTCAGAACTTCCTATCAAAGTTCTTTCCCATCTCCTCACCTTTAGGGTCACCATGAAGGGTTTCACATGGGAAGTGCACAGTCACGCCTGGCACAGAGAAGGGATGGATTTGTGTTTCTTGAATAAACGAATATTCATTCCTCTCTCAATCTTGTGATACCCATATGGACAGTCCCACAGAAGGAAATATCTATAATATGAATTGTACCTCCATAGTATATCCTCAGCTATTATACAATATGAGTAATATGAAGGCCATTTATGAAAGGGAAGCCTACAGAAGTGTTTCTGAATATATCAATGGAAGAATTAAGTTGCTAAATTGCAGGAAAGAGAAAATGTCCATGTGTGCTAAGTCGCTTCAGTTGTATTCAACTCTGCAACCCCACGGACTGCAGCCCACCAGGCTCCTCTGTCCATGGGATTCTCCAGGCAAGAATACTAGAGTGGGTTGCCATGCCCTTCTCCAGGGGATCTTCCCGACCCAGGGATCAAACCTGCAGCTCCTGCAGCTCCTACATTGCAGGTGAATTCTTTACCACTGAGCCACCAGGGGAAGCCCAAAGGAAAAATACTATATTACTAAAATTGTCCAAAATCATTGCTATCTGTACTGTCACTATTTCTACAAACTTCCAGGCCCAGATTCACTGGGGAGAACCTGCCTATACTCCAGGAGACCATGTAAGCATCTGAAAAATTGTACCAGATGAAAGCAACTGGCTTAGAACATCACTCAAGTACTTTTCTTCCCTAACCTATTCTCCCAACACTTCCCCTGACTTCTTTTCTCTTTACCAACACTATAATCACATTACCACTGTAATAAATAATCTTTACTAGGAACCTTGCTACAATTGAGAAATCAACAACCAGCCTCATAATTTCATGCATTTTGATACTTGCTGATCTCTTCTTCCTTGAGCTCTTATGGAAAATAAGGACATTTCTTAGGGGAAAGTCCTATAATTTCATGTGCTTTATTAAAAATGTTCAAAAGGATTCCAAATTGTATCATTTTATTTTGTAAGCAGCATTACAATTATTATTTTCCACCTCTTCTTTGGAAATGCACTTAGATTTAATCTACATTACAAATTACTAGTCTCTGATTAGCTAATCTGATCTTTAGCCCAAAGATTTATATACCTAAATGCATGCTAAAGGAACTTAACTGAATTAATGAATAAATGAGTGATGAATAAATGGATATTATAAGATCAAAATCACTATTCTAGAATCTGTATAAATGCACTTCAATATTCAATCTAATTGAAAAAATGTTCACTTAGAACACATTTCATTGCCATCTTAAAAATCAACTACATTTGACACAATTTCATTCAACTCTGCATCTTGTTAGGGGCCAGAAAATATAATGCTATTTCTCAACCAAATCTTTGTAAACGTTGTGATTGTAATTGCTATGATAGTAGCATTAAATTCTGTCTTCCCTGATGAGCTTTCCTAAGTAAATTTTTGAAGTCTTGATTATATCTGTTTTTATCATTGTGCCTTTTTTTAATTCAGTAGCTTCCTTCAGAATCCAGTTTCAAACATACTGGAGAAGGCAGAAACTCTCCCTTTGTTTCTACAACTGTTGTAAATTTGTCCAAACCCCACATAGCCTGGAGAGGTCCTTCTAATCCTACAACTATAATGCAGGCAACACAGACAATGGAACCCTCAACTTTTTACAGGGAAAAGGAAAACTACAGCCTCCTAGATAACAGAAGTTGCATTTTATTTTATTTTATTTTTTTTAGAAGTTGCATTTTAAAACTCTTCCTTCCTTCCGGAGGTTGGAGGAGGCTTCAGGATGGGTGACACATGTGCACCCATGGTTGATTCATGTCAATGTATGGCAAAAACCACTACAATATTGTACAGCAATTAGCCTCCAATTAAAATTAATTAATTAATTTAAAAAATTAAAAAAACACCAGTAGTTTTATTAAGATGGAATTAAAAATCAGGTATTAAATATATTTTAATTTAAAAAAAAAACCCTTCCTAATGGTTCAGAAATATGTCTCTCAGTATAAGATAAATACAACTGAAATCAATTTTACATTTCAAGTGTTTGGTCATATGTGAATCTATGACTTGTAGTACTTTCAAGATTTCCTCCTTTCTTCATTAGACACTTACTGCCCAACTATTTTATCTAGCAATTGAAAATTAATATGTAGAAGATACATCTCTATTGCACTTAAAAAAACAGAATTTAAAATACTGTTTTGTTGTGTTTGAAAAAATAATATTAACCACAAAAACTTGTGTTCTTCAAGTGGGTACTTATTCAATATCCACTACTGAGTTTTGGGGGGCTTCCCTTGTGGCTCAGCTGGTAAAGAATCCGCCTGCAATGAGAGAGACCTGGGTTCGATCCCAGGGTTGGGAAGACCCCCTGGAGAAGGGAAAGGCTACCCACTCCTGTATTCTGGCCTGGAGAATTCCACGGACTAGGTAGTCCATGGGGTCGCAAAGAGGCGGACACGATTGAGCGACTTTCTCTTTCACTGAGTTTTTAGGCTTTGTCTGCAATTTTAGATACATCTGAGTAGTTATCAGTGCTCTCAGAAAACTGACTGGTTCACAGTTCAACCTGTCTGCAAAATCCTCCGTGGAGAAACAGCAGAGCTTAAGTCACTTACCCCAAGTGGTATTAGCTATTCCTGATGACAAGAGTGCCAGCATGGTGGGGCAAGCTTACAGTCAGATTAATAAGAAGTTTAATCCCCTACTTCCCCAATATTAATAGAATACAGCAGTTTTTCTTTCCACAGGGTACAATTAATAATCACTTCTCATTCAAGCAGCTGAGACACAACACTACCATTAGGCGGTGTTTCTCCAACAGCTGAGTCATCCCTTTCAATTTGGTGTCAATTAGGCTAATTAGTGGTTAGCAGCTCAGACTGCCCTTCAATCATTTGAAAATAGCTTCTCACACAAATGACAGGCACTCACTCTACCATGTTCTCACATACTGATCATCTATGTCTTGGCTGCTAAAACAGTTACTATAAGCAGGAAAGACAGCATTGATTGGCTCAGCACTTGGCTGCCAGCGGTCACAAAGCGGAGATTTGTTGGCCACCCACTAGTTCTCTGGTCTCTTGTCAGCCACAGCCACTGGGGCTCAATTTGTTGGCCACTGATATAACCCAGTATCTTTTCATCTCACCAGCTAGGTGGTCGGGCTGCGCTTCCCCCTGAGGGCATGTGCAACTGTGAACACACTATTTCTTTTGGCTCTGGTTCTAAACCCAGGCAAAGGGGATTAGAAACCTGGCTTTTAATCGTGCTTGCCTTTTTCTTTTGTGAATGGCAATCATTCTGTAGCACCTTTTGTGATATGAAAATGAACACTGGATTAAAGCATAGTTTTGATTCCTCACCAAGGATTCTAGTCAGTCAGGCACCTTGCTTAAGCCGGTGGGTGTGCTTAGCGGGCAGTTCAGTTTTGGCAGCGGGCAAACATTGAGCAATTTCAAAGCAAACCTGGTTTCTGCTCCTAAAGAAGATCACTGGGAACAACTTGACAGAGATAACACAAAGAATTATTTAGCACTGTTCATTTAGTTATCAGATAAAATCTTGAAAATTTTGACAGATTGATTTCCTTCTTGAGATTTTAATAATCATAATACGTAAACAAAGAGCGTGCCTAAACTGTAGAAAAACATAGAGTTCTTCTACAAATTAAATCTTCAGGTGAAGAACATCTTTTCAAAACTAAGGTTGTGTTATGACTTTTGAAAAATGTTATATACACTGACATATCCTTTAGTAAGCCTCATAATATGAGAGAATTTTCACTTAAATAGGACATAATTATGTCCTGTCTAGAAGTTTAGATGTTTAAGAAAATTACCTTATTAAGTTAGATATGTTTTCAAAAAATTAAATGTTATCAATCTTCTGATTCTCAGAAATTGAATCCTATGTAATAAGATTATATATGATTATATTTTTTGAACATGGTTATTCAAAATTTCCAGGAGTCGATATAAAATTAGAAAATTTGCCAATTAAATACTTATAATGATATAGTAATATATTTGAGTAATGAATCTCATGGAAGATTTTATGTAAAAAATATTCAAAGTACATCACTGACATGAAAAATGTACATATAGTTTAAGCCTACCTGTGATGCAATTAAATACAGTCTATACTTTTACTATATAAATGATGATACATTTTTATTTTATTTCTGTTAAGAGTCTATATAATGTGCAAAATATATTTATATATTACATAGAGTCCAGCTATATATAAAATTTTAAATATACACTTGAATTTAGATTCTATAAACAAAAGAACTTGAAAATACTTAAGTATTTAAAAATGTGGTATCAATTACAGCCATAGAGCAATGTGACCCACAAAACCTGATAAACAAAAAGATCCATTCTGACTAAAATTGGCTAAAAAATTAAATAACAATAATTTGACCCATCATATAAGGTTTTAACATTTTATAAAAGGGACTTTTGATAATTTTCATTTTTAAAATTAATCATCTGAATATATAAATATTGGATGATTTTTTATACTAGAATTATACATATTTGAAAAGTCAAATATGTATGTTCTATATGTTGAACTCATGTAAAATAGGTATAAATAAAAGAGGTATAGGTTTGAACAGATAAAGCCAGATGGATATATCTGCATAAATAGCAAGTTATAGACCAGAAACATGTAACTTTTCTTTTGATGTGCCTACTTATTGATTATCAGTAACACTCAATCTTAGATTTTGTTCCCCTTAAATATGAAATGATACTTTGAAGAAATTTTTTCTTAAGCAATAAGGTTTACATTAAACTATAGACTCTGCAGTATGTTGAACAAATTTTTTAAATATGTTCTATGTAGAAAGTAAATTAACTTCTAAAACATGGGAATTAGGGAGGAAAAATAATTTACAGTGTTCTGCTATTTACTCTGCTAAAATATTTTAAAGCTCCAAAATTTTCTCTTTCATACTATTTCAGTACTAGGCAATTCATGCCTTCAAACTAAAGACTTCACCTATGAAAACAATCCAAAAACAGTATGGTACAATCTGAAAAACATCATCAGTCTCTTTTCTATACTTGAAAATCTTTTCCACATAATTCATTTCATGACTGTTAAGTAAATGTTTCAAAATATAAAATATGAGAGAATATGATGAAATAACATCAGGATTGAGAAAAGAAGACAGAATAGAACAGGAAAGTTATAATTTTCAAATCAGACTAGGGATTTCAGTTTCAGAAAGAATAATGCTTAAGATATGTATTACAATAAAGAATATGGATTTTTGCAGTTTTTAAAAATGTCAACATAGATAAACTTTTCACCATGTATTAATTTTTTTTTTCATGAAAAGGTGCAATTTGTACTTTCACTAGGGTAACCTTTGGCCACATCTGGCTATTGAGCATTTCAAATGTAGCTATCCCAAAATGAGAGATGTGTTTAAAAGCAAAATACACACTAGATTTCAAAGATTTAGTACAAAAAATAAAAAAATATATCCTTAAATTTCTTATATTGATTACATGTTAAAATGATAATATTTTGGATGTATCAGTTTAAATAATATATTAGTAAAAGTTATTTCACATTTCTTTTTACTTTATATGATCACTAGAAAATGTAAAATTATATTTCTTGCATTTATTTCTAAGGAACAGCACTTGTGTAGACTGCATATACATAGAACTAAATGATCATTTCAATCACAATATTAATGTAATTTGTTTTTTTCTGAAGTGCCAAAGACATGCCCTAAGCAAACTAACATGACCAAAATTAGCCAAAAGATAAACAAAAGTGAAGTAAATCCAAAAGCAGTAAAACAAACAAAAAACCCACAAAAGATGGAAAGATATCTAAAAATAGGTAAACTGGACAATTTTCCACTACTGAAGTCATACAAATGGCCAAACCATGTGTGAATACTGATGCAGCTTCAGTTTTTCATCAAGGTCCATCAGATTCATCCCACTAGAGGATATTTTACATTCCTGTTACCCTTCCATATATATTGGCCATGTGTTATTCTAAGCAATCGCTAGATGGTTAAAATTAAAAGCATAAGATTGATAATGTATACTAGCTTATACACACAAATAGCTCTGGTCTACAAAATATATAAGTTTAACTACCAATTGTTTTTTAAAAAATTATATATTCATTCCCTCAACAATAAGTAACATGGTTATTTTATTGGCAAGTATGTTGGAGTATTATTATATCAAAACAGATACTTGAAAGCTGTAAATTTTAATCAATCCATCAGTTGTCTTACGCAGTACTGTATAAGAAAGTCAGTAGAGTGGCCATAGCCAAATCACAGATTGAAACCAATTTTGATATTCAATAAAATGAGAAAAGAAATGGCAACTGGAACTGAAAAACTTCACAGCTACATCAGAAATAAAATTATATCACCTATACTAACTTTCCATCTCATAGCATGCTTCCTTCTCTCCAACTGTTTCCAGTAGATCTGTCACTTAAAGCTCTGTTCCCATGGAATTTGATGAAATCCCCAATCAGACCACAAGATTGGTAAACCTGTTCTAACTGCTCTTACAATATCATGGAACAGAGCTTGAATTACCAATCCACCAGAGAATGCTAATGCAATTATGAGTGTTTACTTACACCATGTGTTTCTCACTGAGCCTCCCCCGCTGTGTCAGGATAAACCAAAGGGAGCTAATGTTTTATAGATGGTAAGACTCTGTTTGTTTTCAGTAGGGCTAAGTCTCCCAAAGCACTCAGACACACTAATTAAAGTAAACTGCAGAGGCCCATAATAAAATATATGTGTTTGGAGACTGTGAGATGAACCCTACTGGCTTATTAAAAGTCAAAAGAAAAATATACATTATTTATGACTTCAAAGGGACACATTGTGAGCTCTAGTTTATTTAAAGGATTAACAAAGCAGTGGTTATTGGTGACCATCTGAACGGTTCTTCCTTCACAGTTCATTAGTTCTGTCATATATGTGAGAAGTCATCATTTGGGTTCAAATCAAATATTATTAATCAAATAAATTACAGAGGGCACACCAACATTATTAAATGAAATCTTTGTGAAAATAACTGCTAATAAATCTAGTACTTACTTTTCAATAGTTGCCTAGTTGCAACAGTGTGATTTAGGTTTTCAAAATGTGTTATAAGGATTAAACAATACATTCTTCATAAATCTGGCTATCCCCAAAAGTAGGAAGCTGGGGAATATAATTACTAACCAAGTTGCTTCCTATCTATGTTAACAAAAGTTATTCTGTAGTCCCTTAATGTGGAAACCTGTAAACTTCACAGGGAAATCCACTTTCTCATTTTCAACACAGACTACAATAGAAGGAAAAGTTATGGCACATGAAAATCAAAGCCTTTTTACAGCTTATATTTACTTTGAATTAAGAATCTTTGAATTCTAAATCAACCCACATTATTCGATCAAAGGACACTGTCTACACTTAGCTTAATCAAGCCTGAACAGAGGATGATCAAGACAAATCAATATTGCTACATTTGTTCATCAGTATATGAATAACTGCTGCTGCTGCTGCTAAGTCGCTTCAGTCATGTCCAACACTGTGCGACCCCATAGACGGCAGCCCACCAGGCTCCGCCGTCCCTGGGATTCTCCAGGCAAGAATACTGGAGTGGGTTCCCATTTCCTTCTCCAATGCAGGAAAGTGAAAAGTGAAAATGAAGTCGCTCAGTCGTGTCCGACTCTTTGCAACCCCATGGACTGCAGCATACCAGGCTCCTCCATCCATGGGATTTTCCAGACAAGAGTACTGGAGTGGGTTGCCAGTGCCTTCTCTGTGAATAACTGCAAAGTTAACCATTTTTAATATGCTTCTATCAGTGAATATTTCATATTACTTAACTGATTATCATCATACATCTGAAGATTCCATATAAATGAAATCTTGGAAGCATTTCCAAGTATGATACTAAAAGAATTTGCTTCTCATATGGCTCTAGTCACCTTGAGATTTACCTAAGTTTACACTTTAAAAGGAAATAATGTCCCCCCAAAATAAGATGTCTATTCTGGACAGTCTTGGAAATATAGTTTCCCTAGTTTTCTCAAGCCAACAGACATGATATATATATCTGAAATTGTCTCCTGATTACTTTATTAGGGGTTTTATCTCATCTTGGGCTTCCCTCATGGCTCAGCTTGTAAAGAATCCACCTGCAATGCAGGAGACCTGGGTTCTGTCCCTGGGTTGGGAAGATCTCCTGGAGAAGGGAACCTCTGCCCACTCCAGTATTCTGGCCTGGAGAATTCCATGGAGTCGCAAAGAGGCGGACATGACTCAGCGACTTTCACTTCACTATATCATTTTTTTCTTTATTCTCTCTGTCCTCCTCCCCCCCCTCCCTCACCTGCACTGTCTCTCTCTCTCTCTCTCTCTCTCTCTCTCTCTCTCTCTCTCTCTCTCTCTCTCTCTCCATTTGGCACTTGTTTCCATCTGAAATTTGCCCACAGTCATTTACCATCACAAGCTTAAGTAAAGAATATAAAACCCAGGGTTATGACATTTTTAATTTTATGAGTCACACTTTCAGGCAGTGAGTTAAAATTGCTGAGAATTAAGAACAAATGATATGATATTTATGTTTTATTTTCTTTATAGTTCACTTTAACACCTCTATATTCTGCATTCATTAAGCAGAAAAAGAAAAAAACCTCATTTGAATAAACTCAACCTTACCAAAACAGAATTTATTCAAAATTAGTCCTATTTCTGTAATTTGTATAGTTTAACCTCAGCAGAGACTGATATAAACTTAATTTTTAGATTTCTGAATCTATTGGCAACATATTTATATTTTATTATTTGAATATTATATAAAATATTAATGGTGGAAAGATTATATTATTCCCACTTAGTTGTGAGAGATTTCCACCAAATGTGCATTACAGAGGGAAAATAATAAAATAAAGTTATTGGACTAAAGGCTAATTATATTATTAGTCTTTTATCTATTTCTTTTTTTCTCTTGCCCATGTGGTTTCCTATGCCTATTTTCCTGTAACGCTAGATTTAAAAGTTTCTTCTGGAACTGTGGTACATCTTCTTAAAAAGATGCTCTATAGATATATCCTGTATCATTTCAAGAGTATCACATGATGATCTGATGAGCAAAATTAAGCAAACAAATGAAGACTTATCATTAAGAAATCTGTATCTTCTTTAAATCTTATGTTCCTTTGAGCAATACAAGTATTTGTGTGTAACTTGACTGTGAAGGTATAAACTCAAAACAGGTGCCTTTAATTCTTTGGGCCAAATACTCTTAGCTGGTTTTTAATTCTCTCCACTTTATCAAATTAAGGTGTCCTTATTTCAGCATTAGATTAAAAGTATTTTACACACACAATAAAGAACTTCCATTTTCAAATTAAATTTTGGTTGAAATGAAGATAAATTATAGCTACATTTCTTTAGCACTTACTGTGAGGTAGCTCTATTACCTCCATTTTATAGATAAGAAAACTGAGATTTAGAGAAACATGGTTATTTTTGTACTGTCATACTACTAGAAAGCAGTGAAGCCTTGATTTTAATACTAGCCCAATCCCGTCTGAATCTAGAATTGAGAGTTTAACCAGTCTGATAAATTTCCTCTCCAGTAATAGAACATTATTGTTAACCTACAAAGTCAGACTTTTAGGGCTGTGATTATAGAAATCAATGGATTGTACCTTCTAAAACTTAAGTTGAACATAATTCAACAGAGTTCAAAGTATTTCACTATAGTGTTAACATTACCTTTACTAAATAAATAATTAAATTATCTTAATAACCAGAGACTTGACACAACAAGATAAATCTGTGGCCACAGCATTCCTTAAAACTTTCATTATCTTCACATTGTGTGGCTCTTAATTCTATCTTTTTTAAAATTTACTGTTGGAATTTATACAAATTTATAACCACTAATGAAATATCCATATTTGGATCCAATAATTTGATATTATCAATATTTGTTTCTGCCTCCTCTCCCAAAGCTGTAGCCTTCAAATGGTACAAACTGACATGCTCAAAGCCAAATATTACACCATGAGATTCAAAAAAAAGTTTACTGAACTAACTGTTAGTACTTTGGGCCATTTATAATTCATTCCACAATCCTAAATACATGGGTGGTACATACATTAGAAAAATGATGACCTCTTCATAAAATGGAAATAAACATCTTTTTCAAAATATGACAATAAAAAGTTACGTGGAGACTTCAAAATTTGAAAGAGGGTGGACAAAATAAATTTCCAGGTTCAAAACTAAATCCGTCATCTTTACTATTGTATTTAATCTAATCTAACTTCTATTTAACTTTGAAAACAGTAGGAAAGAGAAAAAAATGCCCAGTTATTCTCTGGAACTATCTTAGAAACCTAGAACAATCTTAGAAACCATTTTTAATTTATAGCCCCAAATCTAAAGGACAAGTATTTCTTTAATCTCTAAATATGCATTTAATCTCTAAATAAGCATTTATTTATCTCTAATCTCTCTCTATTCATTTAGAAATGAATTAATATTGTCATAGACTTATAAAAGCTATTTTTTTTTCAAGTTTACAATTTAGGGGTTGAGATTCAAACAGTAAAAAGGTAAATAAAAGTGAAGTGAAACTTTTTCTGTCATCCAATTTATCCCAATTTGTATATTTATTATTGATAACAATCTCACTCGTGAGACTGTAAAGTTCCTTAGGACAGAAATCAGGCCTACTTTTCCTCTTTATTTTATCCCTATTGCCAAAGACAGTGTCTAGGAAACGTGTACATTAAGTAAACATGTGCTAAATGTTTATCACTGAATCGTAAATATATTAAGTCCTGTAGGATTTCAGAGGGAAAAAGATTGCTTCCAGTTGAGGTAACTATAGAAGACTGTGTAAGGGAAATAACTCTTGAGTTAACCTTGAAAATTGAGCTAGAATTTCAGTAGGTGGGGTTAAAAGATATGCTTGAACGCTGGAGAGCAGAGGGTGGCTTTGGGAAAGGAAGGCTATCAGGCAGATAGAATAACATAAGTAAAGATGTGGAGGATAAAATATAAACATAGTCTGTTACAGCAGGCAGACTGACTGAAATGTGGGGCTGAAAGAAGAATTTTGAAGAGAATAAGAGGGAAAAGGAAGCTAGGATCAGATCAAGATTCAGGAAGCCTTGAAATTCACTTACTCTGGAAGGTTTTGAACATGCAACGAAATAGCATTTTATGAACCTAAATCAAGCAACGGGCTACAAAATAGTTACTGTATTTAAATAATGGTAGGGGGAAAGCCAGGAAAGAGAATTGCAAAAATCTAAGTGAGAAGTAAATAAAACTCTGAAAATGTTTCTGCTCATCAATTTCTTTAAATGTTTCCTTGAAATCAGCAAATTGCTTAGTTTGGGGGACTTCCCAGGTGGCGCTAGCAGTGGAGAACCTGTCTGCCAATGCAGGAGATGTAAGAGACTCGGGTCAGTCCCTGGATCAGGAAGATCCCCTGGAGGAGGGCATGGCAACCCACTCCAGTATTCCTGCCTGGAGAATCCCATGGACAGAGGAGCCTGGCGGGCTATGGTCCATAGAGTCACAAAGAGTTGGACATGACTGAAGCCACTTGAAATGCATGCACCCAAAGAGATTCTACAGATCATCTTGACCACACATTGCACTTTATGATTTAGGAAACTGAGGATCAAGAGATTCGATGACCTGCCCAAAATTGCAAAGCCAATACTGATTGTGGATCTCCTCACTTCCAGCCTCGTTGTTCTTTCTATTATAAAAGAACTCCGCTCAAGGTGACTTTTTAAATTAAAAGGAATTAACAAAGAAACAAATACAGAATTAGGACCTTTATTGCTATTTCACTAGCCGACAGTAACCTTATTTAATAGATCTTCCTTGCCACACAGATATCCCACTGAAGCATTGTAATAAATGTAATAAAAGGGAAGATTAGGGCAAACATCAGTGGGAAGACATTAATTAGAGGAGGACCTCACCAATTCTCAGTTGACTAATCCTCAAACCCTGTAATTCTCATAAGAAAACTGGCAATCTTGCTTTACTTCATATCAAAGAGACTTTTCAGCTAAAGAGAGGGGCAGGCTCAAGTAATCAGAATCTCATTAATTTTATTAAATATTCTATAAAGTCCCATAATAAATAATTAAGCCCTATTAAACAGATATTGACAGTACATTTTATCCCTTCTTATTTATAGACACAAATAAAATGACAGTGCTTACACAGAAAGTCATAAAGCATAATTGTTGTTATTGATGACAATAATACCTTATGTTTGTTTTAGAGATTTTAAAGCTTTTCAAGCATGACTGTTGCACCATAATTGCCACACAAAGCATTTATGTCTTAATCTACTTAAGTTTCCACCTGCTAGTTGTTAAAGCATCACTTGAAATTAGTTAGACAGATTTTCAGCAATTTGGGCATATATGTTTGTGACAACCTGACTTAAGAAAGTAATAATTGTTTGACATGTCCAGTGGGAGGACCTGGCCAAGTGTAGCTTCAAACGCTGCCAGCAGTTTCTAGTTGTTCAGTCCCTAAGTCATGTCCAACTCTTTGCATATCCATGGACTGCAGCAGGCCAGGATTTCCTGTCCACTGTCTCCCAGAGTTTGCTCAAACTCATGTCCATTGAATTGGTGATGCCATCCAACCATCTCATTCTCTGTCGCCCCCTTCTCTTACCACCTTCCATTTTTCCCAGCAACAGGGTCTTTTCCAATGAGTTGGCTCTTTGCATCAGGTGGCCAAAGTACTGGAGTTTCAGCTTCAGCATCAGTTCTTCCAATGAATATTCAGGATTGATTTCCTTTAAGATTGACTGGTTTGATCTCTTTGCAGTCCAAGGGTCTCTCCAGAGTCTTCTCCAACACCACAGTTCAAAGCATCCATTCTTCGGCATTCAGTCTTCTTTATGGTACAACTCTCACATCCATACCTGACTACTGGCAAAACCATAGCTTTAATGATATGGGCTTTTGTTGGCAAAGCGATGTCTCTGCTTTTTAATATGCTGTTTAGGTTTCTCATAGCTTTTCTTCCAAGGAGCAAGTATCTTTTAATTTTTTGGCTGCAGTCACTGTGTGCAGTCATTTTGAAGCCCAAGAGAATGAAGTCTGTCACTGTTTCCATTGTTTCTCCATCTATTTGCCATGAAGTGATGGATGCCACGATCTTCAGTTTTTGAACACTGAGATTTAAGCCAGGTTTTTCACTCTTTTCTTTCATCTTCATCGAGGCTCTTGTTCCTTGCTGCTTTCTGACATTAGAGTGATATCATCTGCATTATCTGAGGTTGCTGGTATTTCACCTGGCAATCTCGATTCCAGTTTATGATTCATCCAGGAAGCCATCATTACTCAGAAACTGCCACCAGTGTTTGAAGCCATACTAGGTAGTATCAACTAAAATACACAAATGTAGTCTCCACTTTCATTAGAGTCTAAGCTGCTGCTGCTGCTAAGTCGCTTCAGTCGTGTCTGACTCTCTACGACCCCATAGACGGCAGCCCACCAGGCTCCCTTGTTCTTGGGATTCTCCAGGCAAGAACACTGGACTGGGTTGCCATTTCCTTTTCCAATGCATGAAAGGAAAAGTGAAAGTAAAGTCGCTCAGTCGTGTCCGAGTCTTAGCGACCCCATGGACTGTAGCCTACCAGGCTCCTCCGTCCATGGGATTTCCCAGGTGAGAGTACTGGAGTGGGGTGCCATTGCCTTCTCCAAAAGTATAAGCTAGGGCTTTTTAAAAAAAATATTGAAAATGCTAAAAGTTCTAGAAATTGTCTTTTCTTTTGCCTATATTACTCATTTCTACTTGTACAAATATATGCTTCTGACTACTAATGAAATTCATAGTGGTATAATTTGTCTTAGCTTTGACTGTGCATGGGTTACACATGCAAAACAGAATTTATCATTTTCAACTGAATTACCGTGCTGTGCATATAGTCATTAAATCAACTGATACAGTAAGCAGAATGGCTCCCCAATACAAATCCATGTTCTAACTCCTGCAATCTGTCAATATGTTGATTTGTATGACAAAAGAAGATTTTCAAATGTAATTAAAATCATGGACCTTAAAAGAAATTATCATGGATCTTTCAGGTGGGCCCAATCTTATCACAAGTCATTAAAAGCAGAGGACTTCTCTTGCTTCAGTCAGGAGATACTGCAGAAATCAGAGAGATTTAAAACATAATGGGGAGTCAGCTCACCATTGTTAAAAGGGACCTCATGGAAGGGATTGGAAAGAACACAAGAAGTCCCTAGGAACAAAGACTGTCCCTAGCTGATGGCTAACAAGGATATGTGGATGTTAGTCATACAACCACAAGGAAATGTGAATTCAGCCAAGAACCTGATTGAGCCTGGAGAAGATTCTTCCCCAGAGCCTCCAGTGAGAAATGCAGCCCAGTCAAAGCTTTAATTTCAACCTGTGAGACCCTAAGCAGAGGACCCAGTCAGGTCCACTAGAACTTCTGACCTACAGAAACCGAGGAACAATACATTTGTGCTATTTAAAGCTGCAAAGTGTGGCAGAGTGATGTCAGTGTCGTGGCAGTATGAGATAATCCCTTTGTCTCTCGTCTTCAATATACAGCCAGTAAAATATCCGTAGCTCAACAAACGTTCCTCTGCCCGACATGCCAGGACACCAAGAGACACCCATACACCTGCACATCTGTAGGTGGGCAGACTGAACCCACAGGCGAGACTGCAGCCAGGGGAAGAGCCCACAATCGCAACCTCCAAGCTAAAGTGGTTGAGCCTGAAGCCCCAGGGACCCAGGAGCAGCAGCAGAGATGACACACATGATACCAGCCTCCTCTGGCCACAGCAGCGACCACAACCACAGAGAGCCAAGCAGCGGTGTCAGCAGGACCTGCAACCCCAGTCCCTCGAGCCATTCAGAGCCCACAACTCCAGCCCCCTACCCACGGAGGCAGCACTCAGCTCCCTGAAAACCCCATACACAGTTGAGGTACAAACTGCCCCAGCTCCCCCGCTCAACCTCCTTCTCCCCCTGCCAAGGAAGCAATGCCCATGACCCAGGTACCCCCAAACACAGGAGGTACCCCCCATTCCAATGCCCCAGCTGTAATGCCGGCAACAGCAGCATGACAACAGCAGCTTCAAGGCGAGTAAATCATAAGGACACAAGCAGTGATGATGTTGCCGCCAGTGACACCTCTGACAGGTCTTAGAGGGGGAAGAGTGTGGAGTCTCAAACACAGTCAGAGGCAGCGCAGGTGAAAGGAGCCAAAAACTTGTGCTGTAGCACCACCTACTGAAAATCAACATAAATGCTTCAAATTACCAATCTGCTGAATTGAGTTGAGTCCGGTTAAAATGCTTTGCCTACAAAAGAAAGACGTTTGCTACTTCTAATGCATTGGCAGAGGAACAACTCATCAAGCACCATGAAGACCACACTAACAAAGCATCACAAAAAGAAAAGAACAATTCTTCAGAAACCAAAGTCACAAAGAATTGTGATCAAACTGGTAGAGAATACAAAGTAGCTATTATGAAGGACCTAGACAGTATATTAAAAAGCAGAGACATCACTTTGCCAACAAAGATCCATATAGTCAAGGCTATGGTGTTTCCAGGAGTCATGTATAGATGTGAGAGTTGGATCATAAAGAAGGCTGAATGCCGAAGAATTGATGCTTTTGAACTGTGGTGTTGGAGAAGACTCTTGAGAGTCCTTTGGACTGCAAGGAGATCAAACCAGTCCATCCTAAAGGAAATCAATCCTGAATATTTATTGGCAGGACTGATGCTGAAGCTCCAATAGTTTGGCCACCTGATGCGAAGAGTGGACTCATTGGAAAAGATCCTGATGCTGGGAAAGATGGATGGCAGGAGGAGAAGGGGACGACAGACAGTGAGATGGTTGGACAGCATCACGGACTCAATGGACATGGGTTTGAGCAAGCTTCGAGAGTTGGTGAAGTACAGGAAAGCCTGGCGTGCTGCAGTCCATCGGGTCACAGAGAGTCAGACATGACTGAGTGAGTGAACAACAATAATTATGATGAAAATCAGTGAGCTTAGAAAAGCGGTTCACTGAGCTCAGAAATAAAATCAATAAGAAGGAAACTCTTCTCCAAAGAGAGTGAAATGCTATCATAGAACCAAAGAGAAATTCTGGAGTGAAGAACTCAATAAATGAGGTGGAGGATGCATTAGAAAGCACTGGAAATAAGGCAGGCCATATAGAATAGAGAATTAACAAGCTCAAAGATAGAACTAAACAAAGGATTCCGGTAGAAGATGACAGAAAACTTTTTTTAATGAAAAAACTCTATAAGAACTATCTGACTCCATTAAAAGGGCAACATAAGGGTAATGGATATCCCCAAAGAAGAAAGGGGAAAGGAAGCTGGGTGCTTATTTAAAGAAATGATACCTGAGAACTTCCCAAACCTGGGGAAGGAATGGATATACAAGTCCATGAAGCTAATCAGTTAATTTTCTCAATGCAAAAATACCTTCTCCAAGACACCTTAAGTTAAAAACTGTCAAAAAGTTAATGACAGAGGAAGAATTTTAAAGGTAGCCAAGGAAAAAAAAGACAGTTCTCTAAAAGGAACCCCCATTAAGCTATAAGCCATCAGCAGAAACTCTATAAGCCAGGAGAGAGCAGAAAGACAAATTTTAAATATTGAAAGATAAAAACTTGCAGCCAAGAATATTCTATCCTGTAAACTTTTTTCAGATAAGGAGAAACAAAGGCATTCCCAGACATATAAAAGTTTCAAGAGTACATCACCACTAGATCTACTTTACAAGAAATACTGAAAGAAGTTCTTCTAAAGAGATAAAAAGAATCAGAAAATTGTAATGCTATATCAGAATATATTACTAAGGACTTAATCATTAGCATAAAGGTCAAAGGAGGAAACAAGAATGAAAATAACTATATCCACTTCAGTTTGGTAACAAACTCACAATATGAAAAAAGTGAGCACCCACAGCTATCAGTCTAAACTCGGGAGCAAGATAAGGATGCCCACTCTCACCTCGCTTATTCAACACAGTATTGGAAGTACCAGAGCCATTAGGCAAGAAAAGAAGGAATAAAAGGCATCCAAATTGGAAAGAAAAAAGCAAAACTGTCACTATTTGCAGGTGACATGATTTTATATATTGAAAACCCTAAAGACTCCACCAAAATAACTATTAGAAATAATCAACATATACAGAAAAGTCAGGGTACAAAATTAACATTAAAAAATCTTGTCCTTCTATTCACTAACAATAAACTAGCAGAAAGTGAAATTAGGAAAACAATCACACTTACAATCACATCAAAAAGAATAAAGTACCCAGGAATAAAATTAACCAAGTGGATAGAAGACCTGTACACTGAAAACCAGAGACACTATTGAAAGGAATTTGAAGACACAAAGAAATAGAAAAATATTCTATGTTAAGGATTGCAAGAAATTAACATTGTTAAAATGTCCATATTACCTAAAGCAATCTACAGATTTAACACAATCCCTATCAAAAGCCCAATGATATCATCACAGAAATAAAACAAAAAGTCCTAAAATTTGTATGGAACCTCAAAAAAACCCAAAGGTCCCATAGAAGAATCTGGAGGGGAAAAAAGGCTAGAGGAATCACACTCCCTGATTTCAAATTATAGTACAAAGCTACAGTACTCAAAACAGTAAGGCAGTGGCAGAAAAGCAAGCACATGAATCAATGGAACAGAACTGGGAGCTCAGAAATAAACCCACATTTATATATACAACTAAATCACCACAAAGGCACCAAGAACGTACAATAAAGGAAAAAAGTCTCTTCAGTAAATGGTGTTGGAAAAACTGGACAGTCAAATACAAAAGAATGAAATTAGACCACTATCTTATATCATACACAAAAATCAACTCCAAATGAATTAAAGGCTTGAATACAAGACTTAAAACCATAAAACACCTAGAAGAAAATAAAGGCAGCACATTATTTGACATCAGTCTCAGCAATATATTTTTTGATGTGGTTCCTCAAACACGGGAAACAAAAGCAAAAATAAACAAATGGGACTACTAATTAAAAAGCTTCTGCATAGCAAAGGACACCATCAACAAAAAGACTCTTATAAATGCAAGAAGATACTCATAAATCAAATACACGACAAGGGGTTAATATCCAAAATATATAAAGAACTAATATAACTCAATGACAAAAAAAAAAAAACCTGATTAAAAAATAGAGAATCTGAATAGATATTTCTCCAAAAAAGATTTATAATGTCCACAAGCACATAAAAAATTTTCAACATCACTAATTACTGGGTAACTGCAAATCAAAACAATAATGATATATCACCTCACACCTGTTAGAACAGCTACTATCAAAAAGACAAGAAATAATAAGTGTTGGAGAGGATGTAGAGAAAAGGGAACTTTTGCATACTGCTGGCAAGAATGTAAACTGGTACTACTATGAAAAATGTATGGCGTTTTCTCAAGAACTTAAAAACAGAACTACCACATGATCCAGGTATTCTACTTTTAGAAATTTACCTGAAGAATATAAAAACACTAATTTGAAAAATATATATTCACTTCTATGTTCATTGCCACATTATTTACAATAATCAAGATATGGAAATAACCTAAGTGCCATCAATAGATGAATGAATGAAGACATGGAATGGAATACGCTGTGTGTGTGTGTGTGTGTGTGTGTTAGTTGCTCAGCTGTGTCCAGCTGTTTGCGACCCCATAGACTGTAGCCCACCAGGTTCCTCTGTCCATGGGATTCTCCACGCAAGAATACTGAAGTGGGTAGCCATTCCATTCTCCAGGGGCTCCTCCCAACCCAGGGATCAAACCCGGGTCTCCCACACCACGTGCAGATTCTTTATCATCTGAGTCACCAGGGAAGTCCAGTGGAATACTACTTAGCCGTAGAAAGATAAAATATTTCCAGTTGCAACATGACAGAAACTTGAGGGTATTATGTTAAGTAAAATAAGACAAATGCCATATACTACACTCATGTGTGCAATATTAAATAAACAAACAAACTAAACTAAAAAACAAACTTAGATACAGAAAACATAGTGGCTATGAAAGGGAGAGGAGGATGGGTAAAATGTGAAATAAAGGGAGGCAAGAGTATGGTGGCAGAAACTAAACTTTTGGGGTGAACATGCTGTAGTGTATACACAAGTCAAACTACAATGTTGTACAAATGAAACACATAACGTTATAAACCAATGAGTGTTACCTCAACTTTTAAAATAAAACTGTTAAATCTGTGGTAATCTGTTACAGACACAGTGAAAGACATACACCTGCGTATTCTGGTTGATTTACATAATGGAGAACATGCGGTGTGTAAATAATTGTGTTAGGGTATGTATTTCCTTATCTTGCCCAACATACAATCCATTAGTAAGGTAAGATGTATATATGAAGGACTGATTAGTAAGTCAGTCAAAGCAATAGTAAATTACATGATAATTCATAAACATATTAAAAAAATTTAAAAATGCCTATTTAGATCATCTAGTAAAAGCTTAAAAGGTAGATTTTTTTTCCTATATATCAGGGAATATTTCTTAAATTACAGTATCTATAAGGATCAAGTGGAATCTCCTGGAGATTTTATTTAAAAGATTTCACTGAGAAATTCCCACTCTCAGAATTCCTGATCCAGTAAGTCTGGGATGAGGTTTGGGAGGGTGTTAGCAAGTTTCCGGGTGATGCTGATACTCCTGATCTGAGGACCAAAATTAAGAACCACCATGCATAAAAAGGAAAGATGGTTTAAACAAATATTTAAAGTTTAAAAGTTCGAGACCTGTTTAGGGACCATGTTGCTGTTTTAGTTGCTAGGTCATGTCTGACTCTTTTGTGACCCCCATTGTAGCCCACCACGTTCCTCTGTCCATGGGATTTCCCAGGCAAGAATATTGGTGTGGGTTGCCATTTATTTCCTCAGGGGAAATTCTCAATCCAGGGATCAAATCCACATCTCCTGCATTGCAATGCAGATTCTTTATCACTGAGCCACCTGGGAAGCTCTAAGTAGTCCAATATGAAAATCATGCTTTGGAAAGATTTTGTTGCTGTTGCGTTGCTCAGTCAGGTCTGACTCTGCGACCCCATGGACTGTAGCATGCCATACTTCCCTGTCCTTCACTGTCCCCCAGAGTTTGCTCAAACTCACATCCATTGAGTTGATATACCATCCAACCATCTCTTCCTGTCGCCCCCTTCTCCTCCTGTCTTCAATCTTTCTCAGCATCAGAGTCTTTACAGAGAGTCAGCTCTTCACATCAGGTGGCCAAAGCATTGGAGTTTCAGCTTCAGCATCAGTTCTTCCAATGAATATTTAGGGTTGATTTCCCTTAGGATTGACTGGTTTGATTTTCTTGCGAACCAAGGGACTCCCAAGAGTCTTCTCCAACACCTCGGTTCAAAAGCATTAATATTTCAGTGCTCACTCTTCTTTATGGTGGAACTCTCACATCCATACTCGACTACTGGAAAAACATAACTTTGACTATATAGACCTTTGTCGGTGAAGTGATGTCTCTATTTCTCAATATGCTGTCTAGGTGTGTCATAGCTTTTAGAAAGATTACTGAAGCCATAAATATTTAGGAAATATCAAGTCAGGAAGAGATCTAAAGTAGAAAAAATTAAATATTAAGGATTCCATTACAAAAATCTGAGGTGAGAAGCCTAAAATCAATGAAGAATAAGCAGATATAGAAAAGTTTAAAAATGCTTGAGGATTAGCAAAAGGCTATACAAAAATAATAAACAATAAAGTTACCTAGCATATTACACTAAAGGTAATTGACTCATCAAGATTTTAGCCATTTTATATTTTTTTTCTTCTGTCAATTTTGGTTGTGTTTTTAGAGGAATTTATCATTTCATGTCATAACAACTATCAAAGTTATTCATAATGTCCTCTTATTACTTTTTTAAGCCTTTAATGTCTGCAATAATATTGCCTTTTTCATTATTAATATTGGTAATCTGTGTTCTTTTTCTTCATTAGTCATACAAAGAGCTTTTCAACTGTGTTAATATTTTCAAACCATCGAATTTTGACTATTGATTTTAAGTTTACTTTCTCCTTTATTATTTTGGTTCTTATCTTTATTATTTCTTATATTTCTGGTCAATTATTATAGATTGGTTGTAATTTTTCCTGATTGACATGAAAGCATTAGAACATTGGTATTCAGCTTTTCTTATTCTCTATTGTATGTATTCAATGCTCTAAATTTCTAAGCTATGTTTTAACTGCATTTCATAAATTTTGATATGCTATGTTTTCATCATTTAATTTTGAATACTTTTTTAAATGTATTATGATTTCTTTCCTGACCCACAAACTTTTATAAGTATTTTAAAGACAACTGTGAAACCTTTTTACCTTTATATTATTAATTTCATTAACTTTTAGAAAATATATTCTGAATTACTTCAATCCTTTGAAATATGAGACTTTTAATGGTCCAGATTATTTTAAAGTTGATAAATATTTCATGTGCACTGATAAAGAATGTGAATTCTGTCACTGTTGCATACATAGTTTTATTTATATATTTATATATATATTTATTAGGTCAAATTTGTTAATTGCACTGTCCCCACTAAGATTTTTCTTTTTTTGTTGTTTTTTTCTTAGCTAGTAGGATAGCTAAGTCACTAACCCTGACTGTGAATTTGTGTATTTACATTTTTCTTTCAGTTAGTGTTTTATATTTACTAATGTCATAAAACTATCTTATACACATAGATGTAAGACTGTGATACTGTTCTGGTGGGTTTCTATTTCTTTGTTTTATTTCTGTATTTATCCTCCTTGGGATTTGCTGAGATTTTCAAGTCTGTGAGTTTGTGTTTTTTTAATCAGTTCTGGAACATACTCAGAAATTTTCCTTTCAAATATGCTTATTTCCAATTTTCTCTTTCTCTTGCTGTCACTAAGAGTTTGCTATCATTTCTGCTCTGCTTTTAAGAAGTCTCAGGGTTAGAAATCCTGATTCTTTAGTCTTTCACTTTATATAACCTTTAATTTTGCCAAATGTTTTGAGGAGAGAGTAGTTGTGTGTTTGAGATAACTCAGGTCTCATTTTGCTATTCCAGTCCTATGCAACTGACATGGAGTTGTGAGCACTTAAGTTTAAAGTTCCTTTCCCATCATCTTGCTATGATGTGAAAATGATCTGTCTAAAAATGGAACCAATAGAAAGTAATTATAAAACAGCTAAAGGAAAAAAATGCAGGAAGACTGGGAATGATGACATTGTTTGAATCCCTGGCCTCAGTGAAACTTGAAACTGTACTATCCCTCATCTTTTCAATTATGTGAGTCAATAAATCTCATTTTTGCTAGTTGAAATTAAGTTTATGATCACTTGAAACTGAAATAATCCTGACAGGTATAATCACTAGATTGGCATTTGCCATATGCCATTTTTCAATACATTTTATCTTTTTACCTTTTTCTGCAAGTGAAAATCACTATCTTTTTCTTCTTCCACCAGTTTGAATTAAAACATATTTAAATATACCTCAGCAATCCTAACAGAAATACATTTATATAAAAGACTTAGAGGACTCTGAAGAAAATACACATCTACCTAAAAAAAGATAAAATAGGCATAAGCATAGTTCAGAAACAGAACTTGGGGTTTTAAGGAAGGAGTAATTCTGGGTAGTTGATTAGATGGTTCGGGGTGCGCATGGAGGACACCATTTGGGGATTTTCAGCAATAACCAATGGTGGAAGAGTTGCTGGTGACCATGATCAAAATTATTAGACAAGAAAAGGAACAAGTGAAATAATAATTATCAGGGGCTTCCCTGATGGTCCAGTGGTTAAGAATCTGCCTTATAATGCAAGGTACACCAGTTCCACCCCTGGTCCAGGAAGACCCCACATGCTGCAGAGCAACTGACCCCATGGGCCACAACTACTGAGCCCATTCTCCAGAGCCTGAGAGCCACAACTACGGAGCCCACGTGCTGCAATTACTGAAATCCAAACACCTGCAGTCCATGCTTCACAACAAGAGAGAAGCCACAGCAATGAGAAGCCTCTGCACCACAATGAAGAGTAGTCCTCTCTCTGCAACTAGAGAAAGCCAGAATGCAGCAACGAAAACTCACCACCGCCAAAAAATAAAAACAAATAAATAAATAAACTTAAAAAAGGAGATGATGATTATTACTAAAAATGATCTCCTTTTGGACTCCAACCTAGGATACTGGAGGAACCCTGGTTTACTGCATTCTATTACTGGCTCTGACTTGTTGCACGATGATGGTGGACTAACTTGTATCTCTTAGCATCCCCAGAATCTAACATTATTTTGCATATAATAGGTTTATGAATGCTTTCAGAAATACATCCATGTAAAGGGAAGAGGCATTAGATTGAAAATAAAAAGATAAATATTCTATTCCCAGGTTCACCAAGTACATCTTTCATGACTCTGGTTAAACCACATAACATCTGAAAGTCTCTGTTTTCTATAATATCTGCTGTGCCTGGTTGAGTGATGAGAAAGATGAAACAAAAATTAATATGGCAAAGTACTCTGTAAACTATAATATGATTTCAAATGTAAAGGGTTAATAACATTATTAATGCTGATAATGTTCAAACTTACACATTTATGTTGTGTAATTTGTAATTTTAAAAGTCAGAAAGTTGATTAAAGTTGCAAGTGTATTCAAAAGTTTAAAAATCTTATTCAGATTATTTTGAAGAAACTACAAGATACAAATAGGCTTTACAGGGTCATATATTCCTTTATGGGATTCACTATGAATTTACCAACTTTCCCCATTGAACATACCAATTCTACCTATTTTCATCTATTTCCCCCCTTTTCTTCTTTCTATACTCTCAAATATGGATGTTATCACTAATACAGAAGCTCCCCAAATCCCATTATTTAGAGATTTCTATGGAGGTTTCATTAGATGGACATAGTTAATTAAATCAATTGGCCATTGGTAATTAAACTCGATCTCCAACCCCTCTCTTCTCCCTGAAGGCTAGGAGAAAGGACTGAACGTTCTAATCCTCTAATTGCCAGATTAGTGTTTGTGGTGACCAGCCTCCATCCTGAAGCTATCTAACCCTGCCCCCATGTATCATCTCATTAGCATACAAAGGGCGGTAAATTCTAAGGATTTTTCAGAGCTCTGTGCTAGGAACCAGGTACAAAGACCATATATTTATTTTTTATGATATCACAATAGAAACAAATATCACCTCTGACATGTGCATTCTGCAGTTATCCCTTATTTAACCATAAATCATCTAACAAAGAAATTATAATTCACTCTAAAAAGAAAATTTTGAAATATTTTATCATTTAATCCCTAGTAGTAGTCTGGGTAAAATTTTAGAACCCGTACCCATGGCTAAATGTAACATCAGCTATCTGAAGCAGATCAGTATAGCAAATTTAATGAAGTAACCTTGAGCTGATTTTTTAAAATTAATTTATTTATTCTAATTGGAGGCTAATTACTTAACAATATAGTGGTGGCTTTTGCCATACATCACCATGAATCAGCCATGGGTATACATATGTCCCACGATCCTGAACCTCCCTCCCACCTCCTTCCCCACCCCATACCCCTGGGTTGTCCCAGAGCACCAGCTTTGAGTGACCTGCTTCATGCATCAAACTTGCACTGATCATCTGTTTTACATATGGTAATATACATGTTTCAAAGGTTTCCTTTCATATTGTCCCACCCTCGCCTTCTTCCACATAGTCTAAAAGTCTGCTCTTTACATCTGTGTCTCTTTTGCTGTCTTGCATATAGGACTGTATATATGCATTAATATACTGTATTGGTGTTTCTCTTTCTGGTTTACTTCACTCTGTATAATAAGCTCCAGTTTCATCCACCTCATTAGAGCTGACTCATATGTGTTTTTCTTTTATGGCTGAGTAATATTCCATTGTGCATATGTACCACAGCTTCCTTATCCATTCATCTGCCGATGGACATCTAGGTTGCTTTTATGTCCTAGCTATGGTAAACAGTGCTGCAATGAACACTGGGGTACATGTGTCTCTTTCAATTCTGGTTTCTTCAATGTGTATGCCCAGCAGTGGGACTGCTGGGTCATCAGTTCAGTTCAGTTCAGTTCAGTCTTTCAGTCGTGTCCGACTCTTTGCAACCCCATGAACTGCAGCACGCCAGGCCTCCTTGTCCATCACCAACTCCCGGAGTTTACTCAAACTCATGTCCATTGAGTTGGTGATGCCATCCAGCCATCTCATCCTCTGTCATCCCCTTCTCCTCCTGCCCCCAATCACTCCCAGCATCAGGGTCTTTTCCAATGAGTCAACTCTTCACATGAGGTGGCCAAAATATTGGAGTTTCAACTTCAGCATCAGTCCTTCCAATGAACACCCAGGACTGATCTCCTTTAGGATGAACTGGTTGGATCTCCTTGCAATCCAAGGGACTCTCAAGAGTCTTCTCCAACACCGCAGTTCAAAAGCATCAAATCTTCAGCGCTCAGCCTTCTTCATCGTCCAACTGTCACATCCATACATGACCACTGGAAAAACCATAGTCTTGACCAGACGGACCTTTGTTGGCAAAGTAATGTCTCTGCTTTTGAATATGCTATCTAGGTTGGTCATAACTTTCCTTCCAAGGAGTAAATGTCTTTTAATTTCATGGCTGCAATCACCATTTGCAGTGATTTTGGAGCCCCAAAAAATAAAGTCTGACACTGTTTCCACTGTTTCCTCATCTATTTGTCATGAAGTCATGGGACCGGATGCCATGATCTTAGTTTTCTGGATGTTGAGCTTTAAGCCAACTTTTTCACTCTCCTCTTTCATTTTCATCAAGAGGCCTTTTAGTTCCTCTTCACTTTCTGCCATAAGGGCAGTGTCATGTGGCAGTTCGATTTCCAGTTTTTTAAGGAATCTCCACACTGTTCTCCATAGTGGCTGTACTAGTTTGCATTCCCACCAACAGTGTAAGAGGGTTCCCTTTTCTCCACACCCTCTCCAGCATTTATTGTTTGTAGACTTTTGGATAGCAGCCATTCTGACCAGGGTGAGATGGTCCCTCACGGTGGTTTTGATTTGCATTTCTCTGATAATGAGTGATGTTGAGCATTTTTTCATGTGTTTGTTAGCCATCTGTATGTCTTCTTTGGAGAAATGACTTTTTAAATATATTGATTGGAAAGTCAGGTTAAGGATAAATTAAATAACATAGGTACAGATGTATTTATCATTTCTCACCAAACATTCAGCTACTAAATCACATGTGCATATGCATGCTCAGTCAAGTCCAACTCTTTGTGACCCCATAGACTGTAGTCCACCAGGCTCCTCTCTCCATGGAATTTTCCAGGCAAGAATACTGGAGAGGTTCCCATTTTCTACTTCAGGTGATCTTCCTGACTCAGGGATCAAACCCTCATCTCCTGTGTCTCCTACTTTGGCAGGCAGATTCTTTACCACTGAGCCACTTGGGAAGCCTAACTAAACCATGTGAATATATAATTTTTACCCATCACATTGATAAAAGTTTAATTCAATGTTAGTGAAGGTGTGGGAAAATAAATACTGATACATTTTAATGCTGTAGGGTAAAACAGTAAAGAATTTGAGGAATTTAATTTGGCAGTATTTAATAAAATTTTAAGGGCTCCCTTGGTGGCTTAGTGATAGAGAATCCATCTGCCAATGCAGGAGATACAGGTTCGATCTCTGGGTTGAGAAGATTCCCTGTAAAAGGAAATAGCAACCCACTCCAGTCTTGCCTGGGAAATCCCATGTATAGAGGAGCTTGGCAGGTCACAGTCCATGGGGCCGCAAAGAAGTAGAACATGACTTAGTGACTAAACAACAACAATAAAAGTTAAAGTGCAAACTCATTTTAATCCAGCAATTCCTTCTAAATACATACTCTTCAGATATATTTCGACATGTGCAAATTTCTGGAATAATATTATTTTTATTAATTGCAGTGATGAAAATGTGAAAACACTTTAAGCATCTAGCTATAAGGGAATAGTTCAGATAAATGCTAGTACCTGTTTGGTACATCCTTAGCACTTAAAAATAACATGATAAAGTCTTGCCAATATCTCAATGATAGACTGCCAAATGAAAAATCAAGCTGAAAACACTGCTTAGAATAAGACACTTATAATATTAACAAAAAAGTAATAAGTATACATGACATATGCTCAAAAACTAATTATATTATATATCTCACATAATATTGTTAAAAATAATTATCCCTCTGTGAGGGAGCAAATAACAAAATCTCACTTTTATTCTATGTTAGTTTTTTGGTTTAAATTCGTATAATGAAATTGTAGTCATCTGTTACTTTGTGAGTCATTTATATCTGAATATTCCTATAAAACAAAATAAGCCTCAGATTCAGCCAACCTATTCTCATGACATCTGGTCCCATCACTTCATGGGAAATAGATAGGGAGACAGTGGAAACAGTGTCAGACTTTATTTTTTGGGCTCCAAAATCACTGCAGATGGTGATTGCAGCCATGAAATTAAAAGACACTTACTCCTTAGAAGGAAAGTTATGACCAAACTAGATAGCATCTTAAAAAGCAGAGATACTACTTTGCCAACAAATGTCTGTCTAGTCAAGGCTATGGTTTTTCCAGTGGTCGTGTATGGATGTGAGAGTTGGACTGTGAAGAAAGCTGAGCACCGAAAAATTGATGCTTGACCTGTGGTGTTGGAGAAGACTCTTGAGAGTCCCTTGGACTGCAAGGAGATCCAACCTGTCCCTCCTAAAGGAGATCAGTCCTGGGTGTTCATTGGAAGGACTGATGCTGAAGCTGAAACTCCAGTACTTTGGCCACCTCATGCGAAGAGTTGACTCATTGGAAAAGACCCTGATGCTGGGAGTGATTGGGGGCAGGAGGAGAAGGGGATGACAGAGGATGAGATGGCTGGATGGCATCACCGACTCGATGGACATGGGTTTGAGTAAACTCCGGGAGTTGGTGATGGACAGGGAGGCCTAGCGTGCTGCGATTCATGGGGTTGCAAAGAGTTGGACACGACTGAGCGACTGAACTGAACTGAACTGATTCACATACAGGCAATGGCCCCTAAAGTCCTGTGAGCATGGCTTTTCAGCATGGCAGTAGGGCCCATCTGCACTCTACCATACAAGTGCACCAGCAGATCCTGGAGTACCAATCAATTTGAGACAGCTGATTTCCTGCCATTAGCCTTTGAGACCACCCTACCACTGTCAACCTGCACAGTTAATTCAGTTATCATCTGGATTTGTCATTCACATCACAATATCTCTTCTCCTACTCACTCTTCTGCACGTTCTCATTCTACTTGTACATTCTTCCAACTCTGCTTGTACCATGGAGTCAAACATGCATTTGAATCTTAGCTCTACCACTATTTGTGAAGAATAGGGCAAGTCACTAGAATTCCATGAAGTCTAGTTTCTTCAAATATGAAATTATGAAGATATCATCTGCCTTCCACTATTACTGTTAGCGTACTGCATGTGAAGCATAGTGCTGGATTCCTATTTAGGGTGAAAAACTAACAGCGACTATTATTATCTTTCTCTCGTTCAGCCATCTCCTTCCTTGGTTCAGGGACCCCATAACCCATCGATTCCAAAGTTCCTGAGCACTCTACTCCTACTTTGCTGACCCTAACTACCATCAACAGGGAAGCATGACAGACAAATTCTACAGGAGCCACGTTACTCATTCTTAACTGCTCAAACTCTATAGCAGCAGTGCCATTACATACATTGAGTTCCAGAGCCTGAAAGATTAAAAAATATTAATAATTCCTTATAATTAAAGCAACATTGGATCATGAGTGGGTCCTGTTTTTATCCTGAAACCAGGAAAGAGACATACAGAAGAGTGAGCAGAAAGGTACACAAAATGTTTTTCTAATGCGTATAAAACAAGAAATGATAGTAGGATATAGAATGAGTAAGTATTAAGAAAAACAACTACGAAGATGAATCAAGCTTCCTCTGGGTCACCTCCTATGAAGGCATATACAACTCTTTTTGAAACACTATTTATCTAAAACTACATTGCCAGTATGCTTACCACTTTCCATGACATAAAGAAATACATCTGAATTTTGATTCTGCAAAGCATGTAATTTAAACACCGGCACAACACTGTAAGTCATTCCATAAAATCTGAGTCGTAGGGTCTAATATATAGGTGAGATCACATTATGATGGAATTCTTTCAACTAATCAGGTAACTTTATCCCAAACCACGCTATGGTTACTATCATATTAAAGTGCTATTATCCAGTGAAGTACTGCTTCTCACTGCTTTTTTGTTATTCTCATTATAAATAAATTCAAGAGCACTACAACTACATATGAAACAGTACATTTTAAGGCTTTATTTAGAAATTCATGCTTAAAATAATGTTGATTTGTTGCTACCACTGTGAAAAACTTTTAAATTACGTATAAGTGGTCACATCTTTTAACAAGAAAGGCATGGCTCATAAATACTTTAAAGACACGCACCAGCACTAAGCTGAGAGTGAGTCCTGTGGGCTAAGTGGATGGGTTCCCAGTCAAAACAGACGCCATCCTCCACAGTAACTGGTGTCTTTGCTGGTATTCTTCACAGTGCTATTATAAGAGCTCTTGATAGTCAAAGACATCTTCATCCAAAGTTTTCTTCTAGAAAACATATCCTATTTAATAAACTAGGTGTAAAGCTCTTTTAAACTGTTTCGGATTTTCTTTACCTTAAATAAATTCTGCATAAAAATCTAAATCAGAACTATTTCACCCAGGTGAAAATATACATGAAGAAAATAAAAATGGTCTTTCTCTTATTCCTTCATATTTCCCCCTGCCCCTCCTAGATATAATAACCTATTTCTGAGGTAATACATATAATTCTGTGACAAATCCACTTCAGCCTTGGTAATGCCCTTCGTTTTGACTTCAAAACATTCACTGGCTCTCGTGGATTTGTACTATTTAACACCCAGATAAAGGTAAGCTGCCTTTTTTAATAACAATGGATTACATTTTCTCGTTACATTCGCTTATTCAATTGGATTTTTTCAATTTAACCACATCTATTCTAGGGGAGAAATGTAATGTCAGTTCTGAGAATAACTGTAGTTATTAGAAAAGTAAACATGATGAAGCACAAAGTTACATAAACTGAAATTATCTGATTAAATTACTATAAAAGACTAGTATTTCCATGGAAAAACAAAGCATCTATGTGCTCTATATTTTACCTCTCCTTTTGTTGTTATAGGACTATGTTATAACTTGTATCTTCTCATAATCAAATATATAGAGAGAGGATGTGGGGATATTTTAAATAGAAATAAAATTTTGGAGCATGTACAATGAAACAGCTACTATGGCATTTTATGTGTAAAGCCTGGTCTGATAGTTCCCTAGACTAACAACAGTCTTACTGCTTTTAAGGATGTTCTTCCTGAATACCAATTCCAGATTACACCTCATGGTTTTCAGATGCACTAGTCCTTATATTCTGATAACATGGCTAAGTCCATTAAAACTTACTTTGCACAGTGCTCACAAATATGCAAATAAAACTACTTTATTAAGACGTAGAAAAGGCAGAGGAACCAGAGATAAAATTGCTAACACCCGCTGGATCATCAAAAAAGCAAGAGAGTTCCGGAAAAACATCTATTTCTGCTTTATTGACTATCCCAAAGCCTTTGACTGTGTGGATCACAATAAACTGTGGAAAATTCTGAAAGAGATGGGCATACCAGACCACCTGGCCTGCCTCCTGAGAAACCTATATTCAGGTCAGGAAGCAACAGTTAGAACTGGACATGGAGCAACAGACTGGTTACAATAGGAAAAGGAGTACGTCAAGGCTGTATATTGTCACCCTGCTTATTTAACTTACATGCAGAGTACATCATGAGAAACGCTGGGTTGGAGGAAGCACAAGCTGGAATTAAGACTGCTGGGAGAAATATCAATAACCTCAGATATGCAGATGACACCACCCTTATGGCAGAAAGTGAGGAAGAACTAAAAAGCCTCTTGAAAGTGAAAGAGGAGAGTGAAAAGGTTGACTTAAAGCTCAACATTCAGAAAACTAAGATCATGGCATCCGGTCCCATCACTTCATGGCAGATAGATGGGGAAACAGTGGAAACAGTGGTTGACTTTATTTTTCTGGGCTCCAAAATCACTGCAGATGGTGATTGCAGCAATGAAATTAAAAGACGCTTACTCCTTGGAAGGAAAGTTATGACCAACCTAGATAGCATATTAAAAAGCAGAGACATTACTTTGCCAACAAAGGTCCATCTAGTCAAGGCTATGGTTTTTCCAGCGGTCATGTGAGAGTTGGACTGTAAAGAAAGCTGAGTGCCAAAGAAATGATGCTTTTGAACTGTGATGTTGGAGAAGACTCTTGAGAGTCCCTTGGACTGCAAGGAGATCCAACCAGTTCATCCTAAAGGAAATCAGTCCTTCGTGTTCATTGGAAGGACTGATGTTGAAGCTGAAACTCCAAAATTTTGGCCACCTGATGCGGAGAACTGACTCATTTGTAAAGACCCTGATGCTGGGAAAGATTGAGGGCAGAAGAAGGGGACGATAGAGGATGAGATGGTTGGATGACTTCACCGACTTGATGGACATGGGTTTGGGTGGACTCCAGGAGTTGGTGATGGACAGGGAGGTCTGGCATGCTGCGGTTCATGGGGTGCAAAGAGTCAGACACGACTGAGCGACTGAATTGAACTGATTCTACTCAATTTGAACCATTAAAAATGCCATCCGTTCACTGATACTTCAAGTTGCTTACTTAAATTACTGAAATACTACCATAATTATAAGATTAACTATGATGTTTTCAGGATCTATATGACATACACAGTACCAACCATTCTACCTAAGTTTTGCATAAAACTCCATGCAGGATAGGTTTGCTGACCTCTTTTCCAGGTAACAAAACTAGGACCCACAGAACTGAATTGTCTTATTCCAAATTGCTCAGCTAACTAGCTTAAGTAGTTCTTGAACCTAGTCAGACAAGTTCTAAAGTGTATGATCACTCCAGTGCACCTCTCACATTTCTGCTTTCATTTCTGAGACCTGAACTTAAGCATTGTGCCAGCTCAGCACCCAGCACAGTGCCCAACATCCAGTGATTGCTTAGTAAGTGGTCAATGAAAGAATGAATGAATATATAAGTAAACAAAATATTAATCTTGGTATAATACAGAATATGGCCCATGACTTTGAAATGCACTATCATAGTTTCTTAAAATCAGCATGCAAAATCATGGAAGTATAATTCAATTAAAAATAAATCTTATTAAAATCACACTTACAGCAGTATATTTCTACTTGAAAAACATATTTATACTTAAAGTATGTTACCCATACTTTAAGGTAACAAGCATATGTGATCTAATATACGTACATATATTACAGTCTGAGAAACTGGGCATATTGATGTCTTTCACTGTTTTCACTCAAGTTCAAACTTAATTATGATTTCTTAATGGAACATTCCCTTTTTGCTGTGTCAGAATTAAAATAGTGTATTTCACCTTCATTCCTTTTGCAAAGAAGGCAATGTTTAAATCTGATATTTGGGTTTAAATCATGTTTTCTGACCAACATTCCTTTGGAGAGCAGAATGCAATATTCAGTATTTCCAGGCGTGCTGTTGTTGGACAGATCCCATAGCAATGAACCTAAAAAGGCTGGCAGGATGAAAGAGTAAGAGTTCAAAAAGGACAAAGCCAAGATGCCAGGATGGAAGGAGAGGAGAGAGGAAGGTGGTGGTAGCTGCAGAAGGCGGGGGGAGAGAGAGAGATTTGTATTATTCTTAATACCTTGTGACAGCCATGTAGAATGACATAATCCTGTTTTGTATACGATTTTGTTAAAATAATAAGAATATTGTGTTTGCCTTCTTTAAAACATTTCATAACAGTACACCAACAAAAGATACGGAGACCCTCCTATTTCATTTCCTGCCTTCATAGAATGTTGTGCTACTAAAATATTTTTATTACGGCAAAACCTGAAGCAATATAAAATGTTTGCTTGAGGATTTATTTGAGTCCCTTTAAGCTGAACTTTTGTAATGAAATCTATTTACAGACATTCCACAGTGGCCCATGGTTACTAGCTTATGCAAATGAAGTGTGACCCTGGGAATAAACCTCTTGCCCCCTCATCATCCTCCCTGGCTTCAAAGGTCTCCAGGCAATCACTTTTTTAAGTGAAGAGATTTTTAAGCTGAATTGAAATAGAAAGAGAGGGAACATAACTTGATGCCCAATACTCACACAACCCAACCATTTACTACCGACTATTTTCCCATAAATATTTAGACACTAATTTATAAATCCATTTGGGATAAATGTGTTAGTGTGTAATGATTTCTTTTTTTTTTCAGCTTCTTCTTCTACTTTGAATCCTAGAAACTAGAGACCAATATCAATCAATAGTCATTTACTCTAACTTCATTTCTTACTTCTTAAACTAAAGGTCACTAGATTGGGACAGAATTGGTTTACTGATAATAAAATCTTCTCGGCTGATTCTATTATCACTGAAAATATATTTGTGCTGAGCACAAGAATAATCAAAGTAATTAGAAAAGTGCACAACTCCATGAGGACAATAACTGTAATTTGGATATATCAGTGTTAGGAATATAGGAATATATTGATTTTTATAAGCATTTTTTTAAATTTTATAAATATCATGGCTGGAATTTCTCCTTTTATTTTTTTTCTTAATTTTTTTCCCATTTATTTTTATTAGTTGGAGGCTAATTACTTTACAATATTTAGTGGTTTTTGCCATACGTTGACATAAATCAGCCATGAATTTACATGTGTCCCCCATCCTGAACCCCCCTCCCACCTCCCTCATTTATAAGCAATTTTTTAATGGATCCAATTTTTAGAGAAGGGCAATGAAACTGAATAATTGATTGCATTTTCAGATGTATTAGTGGGAAAGAGCAGCCCAAAATTTTTGAATGACAATCACCATACCAAACTATATAATTTTAGGGGGTTCCTTCCTACTGGATGATACCTTGAAAAAGAAGTTATTTTTTGTGGAGAAAATGTTTAAACTCCAGATGGTTAGTGGATTCAACTCAGTTCCTAGAGGGCCTAGAGACCTCAAGGTCAAAGTGTCATCACAAGATATTGTCAAAATTTAGAAACAAGTCCAGGATACTCTGCAAACTGTAGTCCAAAAGGTTTCCTCTACAATATTTCAAGGGATGGCCTTGATTACTAACTGTTTAACCTGGCCACAGATTACTAACTGTTTAACCTGGCCAAATGACATGATAAAGTTAGAGTGCAAGAAAATGTTGTGAATCTACTTATATATATATATTTATATATATATATATATATTCCTTGTGAATCTACTTATATATATATATATTTATATATTTTATATATATTTACATACAAATATATATAAATTTTATTTTTATATATTTTATATATTAAATTTATATATTTTCATTTATAAATTTATATATAAATTTACAGGAAATTATATATACATTATATATTTTAATATATTAATATATAATAACATTAATTATATATACATAAATATAATTCTCTACTTAAGTCTTCTGAATCCTTGCCATTTTTAATGAAATATAGAGCTTTATTTACTGGTGATTCAGTGGTAAAGAATCTACCTGCCGATGCAGGAGACATAGGTTCAATCCCTGGGTCAGGAAGATACCCCTGGAGAAGGAAATGGCAAACCACTCCAATATTCTTGCCTGGGAAGTCTCATGGACAGAGGAGCCTGGCAGGCTACAGTACATGGGGTCACAAAAGAGTCAGACATGACTTAGTTACTGAACGACTTACAACAAAATGTTATTTAAACTAACTTATTGTTATTCATGTTCTGAATTGTGCAAAAATCATTAAATTTATATCATGGGATTTTATTTTAGACAGTTTATGTTGAATAGTCACTATTTGGCATAGGTGACTAGTTATGCCTTGAAATGTGTAAGTCTCTGCAAAATCCTTGCTTTTAAAGGGATCAAGGACCTCAAGACCATAACCATCTGCCTGGAGAAATTTGAATAGGCTCCATAATGGGGCTAACAGTCCTGAATATGGCTAACAGTCCTGAGTGCTTGGCCAGCAACAAATGACTGAAAGGGGGGGAACTAATAAATTATGTCCCCAAAATAGACACCAGAAATCGGTGCTACAACTCTAAAGTTCACAATAAGTAATGTCTTAATTTTGTTGTACTTGTGAATATTATTAAGTTGAAGAGGAAACATGCATGAGACCAGAAAAATGGAAAATGATACAACAGAACTATGAATCAGTAATTAAGAAGAAACTGTAGTGGATTTCCCTGGTGGTCCAATGTTAAGCCAACACCTTCCAATGTAGGTTCAATCCCTGATGGGGGAGCTAAAATCCCACATACCTCAGGGCCAAAAACAAAACAAAACAAAATATAAAATAGGAACAATATTGTAAGAAATTCAATAGAGACTTAAGAAAATGGTTCACATCAAAAAATCTTAAAAAAAAAAAAAAAAAAACTGTAGCATACCAAGCTAAAATCATAGCTAAAATCCACTAAAAATTTTAATACTAGAGACACTAAATACCCAATGGAGAAAAAAAAATCAAAGAACTCAACCTGTGGAAAGTAGGAAATCCAGGAAAAAGCATGCAAAAATTAAAAGAAAACATTCCTTTAAAAAACAACTCAGCATCATACAAACCAAAGATTGCCTTTGGAAGCATTCCTCAGATACTTACCTGTCAAATTTTTAAATTTCAAGAAATAAGAAAGATTGGAATATAATCTCAACTGTGCATATTGGTCCTCAAACTGAGAAGCCGATAGGAGGGTCCTCAAAGATAAAGAGGTACTCAACAAGAGACGCAAAAGAAAAAAAAAAAATAGATAACAGAATTTAAAATGGCAATATCCTTTGGAAAGACAATAGAAAGTCCAAGTTCAAGTTCCATAGAATGGTCACGGTCTCTAACTTTTTTAAGATCCTAGCCACTATGACAGAAGACACATCTCATGTCTTACACAGTTTCAGAAACTCCTGTTCTGAACCACATTTACACAACAATCAAACAAACATTTACACATCTTACAAGCAGTAAGACAGGATCCCTACCAGCAAAGCCCTCGGATATGTCACCCTTACCAGTTCTGCATACTACTCATCACCATACAACATTCTCTAAAGAATAATAACTCAGGCTATTTTTCTACGTGGGTTAAAAATCTCAAAGAACAAAGGCAGAGGAAAAGCTCTAAAAATTCACAGGAATGTATCATCAGGGCAGATGGCCAGAATATAATGGCAGACCACAGAGGAGAGTATTTGAGGAAAGGATTTACCTCTTTCGGCCAAACCACATATGAAGAGGGCAGCATTTCAGCCCACACCCCTTCAGCAAGCCATGCATCAGAATGCTGATACTGTTATGTCATAGGCAACACTTCAGGGGCCACAAGAACCTAATGTTTTCTTCTCGACCAATAAAAAGATGCAAAATACAGTTGCCTTCTTGGAGGATGAATCCCAGCTAGGGGGCCCTGAGGTCCTGGGAGACTGATATGAAACGCAGCTTGGGCTTTTTGACTGCATTTGTGAAAGATGCTCTATCCCTTTGTAAGTAAAACTGTTATTTAGGAGATGGTAGAGCAACTTCATATCGGAGAAGGCACTGGCGACCCACTCCAGTACTCTTGCCTGGAAAATCCCATGGATGCAGGAGCCTGGTAGGCTGCAGTCCATGGGGTTGCTACGAGTCAGACACGACTGATGTGACTTAGCAGCAGCAGCAGCAGCAGCAGAGCAACTTCATATAAAGTCCAGGACCAGCCTCCAACCAGGCTCTTACAGGAGTAAAGAGCTATGAATCCCTAAGTGAAGGGAAAGTCTAGGCTATTAGCTCAGGGTTGAACAAGGAGTGGGAGTTCAACCATTTCTGGGAGTAGCATATTGGATGCAATAGGCGGCACTAGTGGTAAAGAACCAGCCTACCAATGCAGGAGACTTAAAAGATGTGGGTTAGATCCCTGCAATGGAAAGATCCCCTGGATGAGGGCAGCTCAACCCACTCCAGGGTTCTTGCCTGGAGAATCCCATGGACAGAGGAGCCTGGTGGGCTATGGTCCATAGGGTCGCAGAGTCAGACATGACTAAAGTGACTTCACATGCACGTACGTGTCATTGAAGTCTTTCAAACCAGTGCCTAGGCTGGAGTGACTGGTAACTAAGCGTATGCATAGGGACTCCCTCCTGCAGAATGAGTAGGCATCTAGCAAAAAAGTGCAGACAAGTCTAACAGTAAATCTATTTGGACAAGGGAGGCAAAGTGAGCTAAACAAATTTTCCTTCTCCCTGTATGCCTTGTTTGAGAAGACTAGCTTCCCCTTTAGCCCTAAGGATTTACTGGGCTTCTTGGGCAATTAAGGAGGTGGTATACTGAGAAGGCAGATAGGTACGTAAGTGATTAGAGTATGTTCTAAGTTTATGAAGCAGGGCATACTGCTTACAAAATGATTATCAGTCTCTCTTCAAGGCTTCTATCATATTAATCATAAGTGTACCTTCATTCTCACAACTTTCTCTTTTCAAGGTCATTACACATCAAATAATACATTATTTGAAATATCTTTCCTTAACTGTGCGTTTTGATTCTCTCCACAAATACATGAAAAGTGAAAGGGAAAGTCACTCAATCGTGTCCACCTCTTTGCCACATCATGGACTATACAGTCCATGGAATTCTACAGGTCACAAATACATATCTAGTTTCTAATAAGAAACTACTGATACAAACTTACATTAACAGTCACCTTCCCTATTCATTATAGAACCTATCTTCAACTGATAAATTACGCTTTACTTCATGTGGTTTCATTGAATTCCAAAATATAAAATACAAATTCCAATTTCCTTCCCGTAATGTCTTTCAAGATTAAATTCGCCGATGGTTCAGTGGTAAAGAACATGCAGGTTCCATCCCTGGGTGGGGATGATCCCCTGGAGTAGGAAATGGCAACCCATTCCAGTGTTTTGGCCTGGAAAACTCCATGGACAAAGGAGCCTGGAAGGCCACAGTTCAAAGGGTCACAAAGAGTCTGACACAACTAAGCACGCAGACACCTAATGTTTTTCAAAGTGTTGTTAACCTCCCCACAAAACTAGTTTTACTTCAGCTTAAAACCAACTGCATTTTCAAGGGATACTGAAACACAACAGAGATTCTACTGGATTGTACAATCTTTTATGAAACAATCATGTTTTAAATTAACTTTAAAAATTATATATATATATATATATATATATGTATGTACGTATGTATGTATGTATGTATGTACATGGGCTTCCCACTGGTGGTAAAGAAGACACCTGCCAATGCAGAGGACATAAGAGACGTGGGTTAGATCCCTGGGTCGGCAAGATCCCCTGGAAGCAGGCATAGCAACCCACTCTAATATTCTTACCTGGAGAATCCCATGGACAGAGGAGCCTGGCGGGCTACAGTCCATGGGGTCGCAGAGAATTGGACACAACTGCAGCGACTAAGCAAGCACACATGTATGTACACATACGTATGCATGTATGGTTTTTTTAACTGAACTTGCAAAGATCCCTAGGAAGAGATAAATTGGACTTAGAGGAAAGGCACAAGCTATGCCTGACACTAAGCGGCGGAGGCTGCAGGATCCCCGACGTCTCTGAAGGAATTTCAACCTTGTCTTTAAAGGCTGAGGCCTGAGTTGTTAAGCCCCCAAACCCTAAATGTGTGTGGACCCCAGGTGCTCTGGGTTAAAAAGGCCGCTTCCGCGGGGTCGGAAGGCCGCGGTTTTGCACATGTGCAGACTCTAGCGCTGCAGCAGGACGCCCAGCACCGAGCGCAGGCAAGGCAGAGGATCAAAAGCAGTGCACTAGAAAAGTTTATTTTTTATATTCAGACATTGAGTTCTGCTTTGAAGTCTGAGAAAAGAAGAATTTGCATGTACTTGTATATACATCTATTTTTATTTCATTATTAAAATTTTCATCTGTTTTAGCCAGTGTAGGCTAAATCGTGCTGCAGTAATAGTGATCTTAAGTCTTATGGACTAAATAGTGAAAGTTTATTTCTTGCTCACTTTTACGCTCATCACATTGACGAGCTGCTGATCTGCTCAGTGTCCTCTTTATTTTGGAAGTAAGTCTGAATAAGCAGCCCTGACATGGAGCTCACTCGTTTTGTGACAGAGAAGAGGGATGAGAATGAAGCAATGACTCTCAAAACTTAAGCATGGAAATGGCAAACGTCACTAGTGGCCCTTATTTATTTCATTGTAACTCATTTCATATATATTTATATATGGAGAGAGAGATGAGTTAATTTATACACAGCCTCCAGGAAAGACTATCTGAAATGTTCTAACAGGTCCTGGAGAAACTTTTAAGATTTTACTTGAATAGCACAGTGCCTCACTATAATATGATCAGAAAATCATATTAGAACCCACTCACCAAAAAGACAATTTCTCAAAGACCTCTCCATAATAAAATTTATCATGCCTATACAGGTCTAAATGTTCCACTGTTCTAAAAACATTCGAGTACCTGACGATTAAATCTTATAACTAAATGTTGCATATTTAGGTTTATGCATTATAAATAATACATAAACATTATAAGCATTGTAAATAATTTATACCATTATAAATAATTTTAACATAAAGTAACTTAGATGAAAAAGAAGGAATATAGTGGAAACCAATCATAATTTAAGAAACATAATTTACTTAAAGCAAGTTTCCTGAAAAACAAAAAACATTAACCACATTACATTCAGAAAGCCCCAGAATATTTTAAGTATTCATAAGGAATCTGCCTGCCAATGCAGGAAATGTGGGTTTGATCCCCGGGTTGGGAAGACCCCCTGGAGAAGGAAATGGCAGCCCACTCCAACATTCTTTCCTGGGAAATCTGATGAACGAGGAGTCTGGCTGGCTACTGTCCATGGGGTCGCAGAGTCATATATGACTTAGACTGAACAACAACAATTTATCTTTCCAGTTCAATGCTATTAATGATCATCCTCAAAGCAATTATTTTCCATTAATTACATATGCTGATAAACATATACATTATAATTAATCTACAAAAATATACTATTTCTAAATAACAGAGCATGTTTTAAGAACTTAATAAAATAATATCCTAAAATGCTATCTTCAGTCCTCCTGCATCTCTGTAAATTCCAACATCTTAGTCAATCAAAAAAAGACCTTCAAGGGTCAGAGTTTCTCAACATCCAAACCATAGGATTACTTCAGGATTTAACACAAAGCTCAATTAAATGCAATTTACATAGATCTTTCTTTGAACATAACCAAAAGGAATTTTTTTAATGTTGATAAAAGAGCAACAAGTGGCAATAAAACCACCTTTATACCTTCTCAACAACAAACAAATCAAACAACCAAACTGAAGTGAGAGGATTACATGCCATGTAATGGTATGCATTCTATGACATCACCATCATTATTACCCAACAATTATTGAGCATTGTCATATGCGAGATAATGTGGTAGGAGCTGATAATACAATGACAAGCATTGTAGGAGGAGAAATTAAGGGGAAACTTCCCAAAGGAGTCTGAATTTCAAAGAATGAATTTGAAAGAATGGATATCATTTTGCCAGATAAACAACATAGGCTAGCAAAAGAGGAAGGGTGTGGAAAAAAGAGAAGGCATTCCATGCAGAACAGATCTCACAGGCCAGCATGGAGGCACGAAACAACACAGGGAATTCGTGAAACTGCAATTAGTACCACACAGATAGATGCATATTGCTAGGGTCCAGGCTGCGGGAGGTGGAACGATCAAACTGCATGGGCCAGAGCCAGTTTATGGAGGATCTCATATACCTTGCTAAGGTTTTTAAATTATCCTAGGGGCAACAGAATATCAATAAAGGATCTTAAGGGAAAAAAGTCACATACTAAATTAGTATTTTGGAAAAATAATTTTGCCCAAGGTATGGAGGATGCGATGGAGGAGATTGTGCTGCAGGAAAAATATCAGTAGAACTATTTTGAATATCCAGGGAAGAAAGTTTTTTAAGAAAAGTTTCAGCAACCGCAAAAGCAGCAAGTTTAAAGAAGAGAGAAGCTGAAACTATACATAGAGGCAGAATTGATAGGGCTCATTGGATAATTGTTGGATATAGAGGTTTGACAGAAAAGCCAAGTCTGATTAGGAAAAACACAAGTCTCAGAGGATGGGGAGTAAGTGAGTTTCATTTGGACTGTGTTACTCATAAGGGGCCTGTTACACCATCAAGCATCTGAACGAAGATGACATTTTTCAGGATTCAGAATTTTTCTGTTTAAAAAGCTTTTTCCCCCTAGCAGTTACTTTGAAAGGAATCATCTTATAAGACATCATCTTACTTTGAATAAAAATGCCTACGTAAAGAATTTGCTCCTTGAAGAAAATTGCCACAAATTTCTAATTCCTTGAGCTGTGTAGGATTTACATGCCAGGTCATAACCCTCATGCTTTTAAGTGATAAATAATTTTATTTCTCCCTTGATTGGGCATATGACTTCTCCCTCCTGCTGAGAGCATGTGTCTCTTCTGTACTTTTGTTTCCCACCGAGATCAGACTTGCCCATGACCTATGAAGTAACCTGAACTGTGTTATATTTTTAAAGACCCATAGAGGAGACAGAAATGATTGAGTGTCCTCAACATTTTGCCCAATGGGCTGACATCATAGATATTCTCTGGGCTCATTTCAACATTTGACCAGTTATTCTTCCCATTGAGTCATGCTGAAACAAAATACATTATCTGTGTAATTACTATCTTCAACAACCTAAAATTAAACATATTATTATAACTCTGTGGTACAATGAGAAAGAAATTCTCGGCTTTAAGAAAATTAAGGAAATACTGATTCTAGGGAAGTTATACCATACAGGTAGAATAGATTTTTAGAAAATATTTTTCATAATTGCAGGAAAAAGGTCTGTCATGTCTCCTGAAATGACAAAGCCCCCTCTCATCCCCTTCCTAAAAAAATAAAATTAAAACTAAGCATAGTTCTAAATACTGTCATTAAAGGTTGTATTTAGGTTTCAATTTCTGCTTATTTAACAATGCATTCATTCTTAAATATACAAATCATAACTACTAAAATATATAGCATGTCCCTAGAAAGTGAGTATATCTTGTTATAACTAGCTAATGTTGCTTTGTAAACCCAAAACCTTTTAGTAAGTTTACATAAAAACTCTGATAAGGTCTTAAAAACATTTGTGATGAAGATCACACAATACAGTTAATACCCAAGAAGAATTGTCGACAGTAGCTTCTTACTGCCTGCCAAAGTCCATGACTCTGTTTTAAGATTATGGAAGGCCATTCATTTTGTTTTTATAAACTTAAAGATGACTTAACCAAATCCCCTAACAGTAGTTAATGGTTCTTAATTATATGATGTGATAAAAACAAGAAGAAAGCCTTATTCACTGAAAGGCACTATTATTACTAAAATTGTCTAATTTTATATGTCAGTAAAATTAAAAGATGACACAGCAAAGATGGAAAAATATCCCATGAAGTGGTTAAACAGCAATCAAGTTTTCACTTCTCTGTGCCAAGTTTTACTTCAGAGAAGTTTCAGTTGCATACAATTTGGGGATAACATGAAATTAAGTTTTAGAAGCAGATTTCATAGCAGAAGAATTTCATCCACAATCATTTCTTCTTTATTTATATGAAGAAGTACATTTTGCATCATTCCTTGAATCTGTTAGCATTTCCATGACTAAAAATTTGACCTGAAAGTTAAACAGCAGGATAGTCTATTTTGAGTAATCCTCATTGTTATATCAAAATATCCAATAATATTTTCAGCAAGAATACAAAACAAACACTGGCTTTCAAGGGTTCTGCAGGATTTAGAACATGAACGAGATAAGCATACCTGAGACTGCCTACACCATTTCCTTTGGGGACAAGAGCTCTGCTTCTTTCAAACCTGTGTAAATACCCGGGCTAGTCAAGAGTTTCTAGTCTTCATGTATCTTGTTACCTTATAATAATTACTACTATTTATTGAGTGCCAAGTATGTACTCACTTAATTTTTTTTCATTTGACATTCCAGAAACCCTGTGAGATTGTAGTATAGTCCCTATACTAAAGAGAAAGAATTTTAAGGCTAATACAAGCTAAATTATATCCTCAAAATTCACAGACTCAAAAAACAGAAACAAGACTAAAATCCCTCTTCCATTCAACAGGATTTGAAGTACACATCTAGCCAACTCTAAAACAGGCTCTATACAACGCTGCTTTCCATATATCCAACTCTACATTTTAGTGTCCCACCTTAAACTAGGTGACCATATATCCATCTTATATAACTTTCACATAACATATATATTAATAGTAATCCCCCCTTCTTTCACAAAAGTGTCCCAGTTGAAAAATAATTTATATGATCAACTTAACTTTAAGTTAATACGCATAAAACTAAATGCACATTATTTTTGTTTTCCTGTTGCTGTTGTTTAGTCGCTCATTCGTGTCCAAGTCTTTCCAAGCCCATGGACTGCAGCACACCAGGCCTCCCTGTCCCTCACCATCTCTCGGAGTTTGCCCAAGTTCATATTCATTGCATTGGTGATGCCATCCAGCCATCTCATCCTCTGATGCCCTGTTCTCCTTCTGCCCTCAATCTTTTCCGGCATCAGGGACTTTTCTAATGAGTCGGCTGTTCGTATCAGATGATCAAAATACAGGAGCTTCAGCTTTAGCATCAGTTCTTCCAATGCATATTTAGGACTGATTTCCTTTAGGGTCGGCCGTTTTGATCTGTTGCAGTCCAAGGTACTCTCAAGAGTCTTCTCCAACACACAGTTCAAAAGCATCAATTCTTTGGCCCTCAGCCTTCTTTATGGTCCAGCTCTCACATCCATACATGACTACTGGAAAAACCATAGCTTTGACTAGACAGACCTTGGTCAGCAAAGTAATGTCTCTGCTTTTTAATATGCTGTCTAGGCTTGTGATAACTTTTCTTTCAAGGAGCAAGCATCTTAATTTCATGGCTGCAGTCACCATCTTCAGTAATTTTGGAGCCCAATAAAATAAAGTCTGTCACTGTTTCCATCGTTTCCCCATCTATTTGCAATGAAGTGATGGGACCAAATGCCATGATCTTCATTTTTTGAATGTTGAGTTTTAAGCCAGCTTTCTCACTGTCCTCTTTCACTTTCATGAAGAGGCTCTTTAGTTCCTCTTCATTTTCTGCCCCAAGGGTGGTGTCATCTGCATATCTGAGGTTATTCATATTTCTCTTCTTTTCTTCTACTTATTATATTCATATCCAGCTTTTCTCCAGCTACAATTCCACTGTCTTAGTTCTGATTCTCAGAATTTATTTTCTGAACTATTAAAAAAATTCTCAACTGGTATTTTTACCTACATTGTAATTTATCTCTAATCTTATCTCTACATTGCAGTTACTATAAACTTTCAAAAGGACACGTTCCATGTTATTTCTAAATTACCCACAGCTCTCAGTAACTGTATTGAACACATTTGTTAAATAATGATTTTCTTCTTTAAAAATATTTTCCACTAGGGTTTATTCCTAGAAAGATATTGTGGAGCCAAAGAAAAATGTAAAAAGTAATTTCTAGATCTACATCATTATTTCTAAAGCACATTTATTAATTACTTCTAACTCTTATTTTATGCACACATATTTCTTTCTGATCTGTTGGGGGATCCCTTCTTAGAAGAAGGAAAAGCAATGAAGCTGCTGCACTTTGTTCCCACATATGCTTAAATTTTCCTTTTTGGACAACTGAAAAACAAATATCTTTATTCTTTTTTTTAAAAAAGAACACATCTCATCATGTAGTCATCCCAATTTAAAATCCTTAAGCAATTCCTCAGAATCTTCAGGATAAACACTAAAACCTTCTCAGAACGCTTAAGGCCCTTTGTTAATTTCTCCTTGCTTACTTCTCCATCCTAATCTCTCACTACCTTCCCTGTCACAGACTACATCCCGTCCCGCTAAATGTTCTATAGTTGCCAAAATATGCTGGCTTCTCTCTTGCCTTAGCACAGACTGCCTTCTTACCTCTTCCTTCTCTCTCCTCAAATTGTCCTAATTTTCACATCTTCGAGCAGACAGTTCTGGTATCCTCCCCTCTGCTTATCTCTTGATTAAATTCTTGCTTGACACAGCACCAGACCTGAAGCTGATGGGATAGGTTGTCATTACTGAGCTGAGTTTTGAGGCCTCTCTAACTCTACCCATTTCTGGTCTCCTAAGTGTCACCTCCTTGGGTGAGGGATGGTTGAATGAAGGTCTATCTCTCCTCTTTCAAGATGTTTCCATGTCCTTTTCACCACTGCTGCAATGTCTTCAAGTTGGAATTACAGTCTTTTGGAAAAAAAAAAAAAGAGCTCTTTCTGATTATTTGCCAACTTCCATTAGGTTTCTTTTAGATGCTTTTCCTTGGAGTGCCATAACATCCAGTACATTGCCACATGATAGTGCAATGTTCTGGGTACCTGTCTGTCTCATTGACTAGGCTATAAGCTGTTTGTGGTAGAGATTTATCTTTTAATTCCAATATTCAGAGCTAGATCTGATACACAGTAAGCATACCATAGATTTTTACTTTTAATAAGAATAGGACATTGGTCTATTGAACAGGATTAAATGAAAGATGACCATGATGGTGCTATAGGAAGGCAATACATAAAGTTTAATGTATTTATGATTTTTATAATAGACACTTGAAAATCTTTGAGAACTATAGCTATCCCATATAATAAAATTACAAGTTTTCTTTCTCTTTTAAGCCATAGTATCATGGCTTAAGCATCCTTGATTCATAGTATCTATTCAAATAATAAAGTCATAAATTCAGAACATGAAAGAATTGTAGAATCTAGTTTAGTGATTTTCAATCTATTATTTAGCAGTAGATCAAAGTCATAATCATCTCCAGAACATAAACACTTTATAGCTCTTGCCTAAGAGCTGCTTCAGGGAATAAAGGGCCTTGATTGTTCTACTTCTCTATGTCCTCTCTAAGTCTGGAGATTCTAAGACTCTGAATAGCACAGCTGTACAAACTCCAACCTAGTCCAGAATTTTATATGGCAAGAAAAGAAGCCAAAGACAGAGAAGGTTGTGATCTTCCCAGGAACACCACATGGTATAAAACGAGACCTGAGTCTTCTGGCTTCAAGGGCCTACATTCCAAAATCCTTTCACACTTTTAATGGTAAAAAGAGCTTAGCTCTGGGAGCCCTAGAAAAGTTTTCCTCTTGCCTAAGTAAAACTATTCAAAGAGATGATAACAATACTAGGAAATATGGACACTAAAGAAGTATTAGACTGAATGACATTGAAAAAATATTTGTGTTAGAAAGCACATTGCCTATGACACTGATGATATTTAACCAAAAACTGTAAATGGCAGGCTGCCAGGTACCTGTCTATCTTTCCTTATGTCAGATTTTCATCATAGACTCTTTTGGAATTTTCCCCCATTAACAAAGTCAATGAAAAAATAATAGTGATACTACTTTGAGAGAATCCCATGAATGTATCTCCTCTCTGAATTCACAGCATTTTGAATCTTAATATCAGACAAGTGGGAGGCAGCCTTATTAAACCTGGCTATGAATTGTATTGGTTCTTATTCCAGATTGAATTGTGTGCCCTCAACATGTATATGTTGAAGTCTCAGCCCCTAGTACCTCAGAATATGGCCTTGTGTGGAAATAGAGTTATGGTAGTTGTAAGTAGTTAAGATGAGATCATACCAGAGTAAAGCAGACCTAAATCAATAATCAATATCACTAGTGTCTTTATTAAAAAGGAAACTTTAGAGACAAACACACAGGGGAAAATACTACATGAAAACTGGAGTCCTGCTTCCATAAGCCAAGGATTGAACAGAAGCTGGAAATTCCTGAAAAAGATCCTTCTCTAGTGTATTCAGAGGGAGCATACCTCTGGTGACACTTCAATCTCAGACTTCTTGCCTCCAAAACTGGGGCAATAAATGCTTGCTGTTTAAGGCACCCAGTTTGTAGCACTTTGTTAGTGTGGTCCTTGCCAATTAATAAAATTCTAGGTCTTCAATCACTCTCAAAGGGTTTTTTTCTCAATCATCTAGTTGAGTAAATTACATGCCAAAAAATTAGATCTTTTTACTTAAATTTTCTGGTTTCTAGAAGTTAATCCAGGAAAAAAAAAATATAAATAGCATTACAAACAATTAGATAATGTCTGTATGCAGAGGATGAATTGAATACAAAATCATAAAAATATAGACAGCACAAATGTGCTATAAAAATCAATTATATCTAGAGTCAAGTCATACAGTTCTATTTTGATTAAGCTTCATATAACTGAATACAGAAATTTATGACCTTCATGTATTTGTTTCACCCCATTTATTTATTATTATCTGATTGCTACATTTAAAAACTTTATTTCTACCTATGATCTAAAATATTTTAAAGACATGTAGAGATATTTCAACATTAGATTTTCTTTATGTCTGCTCCCTAGAGTATGCAATCCTCTGGGCTCTCTTTTCATATACAATTTCATACAAGAAATCTGGTCCCCACAATAAGCCTTGCAAAAAATTAGTGACACAGATAAATTAAATATTTTAAAGGATTGCTTTAGTTCAAACAATGATTTCAAAGATAAACACTTCATCTAACTTCCACATTTAGCTGTCTGTTAATAGACTGCAATCAAACTAAATGTCAAAACATAATCAAACTTCACATTTTATGATTTAACATGTCATAAAATCATACAGCTGGATGCTATAAATGCGAAATTAGTTCTCTAAAAACTATTAAATATGCCCAATGATTTCTACCTTCTTTCAAGATTAGTAAACATTACTTATTTTATAAAGTTCATGTATACTCTAGAGAAGATATTTGGATTTTAATCAGACAATGAAATAACTCCTTTATAAACAGAAATAACATTTGAGTGTGAATTTTTCTTTCTTATACAACTATACAAATCAGGAGAGAGAACTAGTCCTCTCCAAGTATCATTTTAAAGTTGACTGTTTGTATTTTTCAAGAGATATATCCCTTCTGTTTTAAGTTTTTACTCCTACCTTATGTTAGAAATATGTCTGTATTGCTGCCTTCATACCAAGAAAAGAGGAAGGGTCCGGTGGCTCAGGTGACCATCTTTCCAACTCTTCAAGAACTAATTTGGTCACTGCTTTCCCATGAGACCCCACCTTAACAGTTTAGAGATTAAGAATGTCCATAATCAGCTCACAATGAGAACTGGAAAATCATTTAATTCCATTCAACAAATACATATGTATTAAGTGCCTATTATGCATTGTCATTGGGCTAGGCATTGGGCAACAAGAGATAGAAGAAAACTTTTAAGGGACTTACAATTGAGAGACATATATACACATATATTGACATTCAGTTCAGTTCAGTTCAGTCGCTCAGTTGTGTCCAATTCTTTGTGACCCATGAACTGCAGCACGCAATGCCTCCCTGTCCATCACCAACTCCTGGAGTCCACCCCAAACCCATGTCCATTGAGTCAGTGATGCCATTCAACCATCTCATCCTGTCATCCCCTTCTCCTCCTGCCCTCAGTCTTTCCCAGCATCAGGGTCTTTACAAATGAGTCAGTTCTTCTCAACAGGTGGCCAAGTACTGGAGTTTCAGCTTCAACATCAGTCCTTCCAATGAACACTCAGGATTGATCTCCTTTAGGATGGACTGGTTGGATCTCCTTGCAGTCCAAGGGGCTCTCAAGAGTCTTCTCCAACACCACAGTTCAAAAGCATCAGTTCTTCAGCACTCAGTCTTCTTTATAGCCCAACTCTCACATCCATACATGACCACTGGGAAAACCATAGCCTTGACTAGAAGGACCTTTGTTGGCAAAGTAATGTCTCTGCTTTTGAATATGCTATCTAGGTTGGTCATAAATTTCCTTCCAAGAAGAAAGTGTCTTTTAATTTCATGGCTACAGTCAACATTTGTAGTGATTTTGGAGCCCAGAAAAATAAAGTCAACCACTGTGTCCACTGTTTCCCCATCTATTTGCCACGAAGTGATGGGACCAGATTCCATGATCTTCGTTTTCTGAATGTTGAGCTTTAAGCCAACTTTTTCACTCTCCTCTTTCACTTTCATCAAGAGGCTTTTTAGTTCTTCCTCACTTTCTGCCATAAGGGTGGTGTCATCTGCATATATGAGGTTATTGATATTTCTCCCGGCAATCTTGATTCCAGCTTGTGCTTCCTCCAACCCAGCATTTCTCATGATGTACTCTGCATATAAGTTAAATAAGCAGGGTGACAATATACAGCCTTGACATACTCCTTTTCCTATTTTAACCAGTCTGTTGGTTCATGTCCAGTTCTGACTGTTGCTTCCTGACCTGCATACAGATTTCTCAAGAGGCAGGTCAGGTGGTCTGGTAACCCATCTCTATAAGAATTTTCCACAGTTTGTGGTGATCCACACAGTCAAAGGCTTTAGCATAGTCAATAAAGCAGAAATAGATATTTTTCTGGAACTCTTTTGCTTTTTCGATGATCCAGCAGATGTTAGCAATTTGATCTCTGGTTCCTCTGCCTTTTCTAAATCCAGCTTGAACATCTGGAAGTTCACAGTTCACATATTGCTCAAGCCCAGCTTGGAGAATTTTAAGCATTACTTTACTAGCATGTGAGATGAGTGCAATTGTGCGGTAGTTTGAGCATTCTTTGGCATGGCCTTTCTTTGGGATTGGAATGAAAACTGACCTTTTCCAGTCCTGTGGCCACTGCTGAGTTTTTCAATTTGCTGGCATATTGAGTGCAGCACTTTCACAGCATCATCTTTCAGGATTTGAAATAGTTCAACTGGAATTCCATTACCTCCACTAACTTTGTTCATAGTGATGCTTCTTAAGGCCAACTGATGTGTCACATTCCAGGATGAGGTAAGAAAAAAGATAACAATCTACCCAGGGTGTTATAAAACTTAGGAGATGGTGCTATGAAGCCATGTGGCCCATCCAAGAATTGTTCAATTGATTTCCTGGAAAAGTCAGATGAGCTAATTTCAGGAGAGATGGATGAGAGGCTAGTTAGCAGGGAAGGTGGGAAGGTTCTCCCAAGTCATGGAGAGAAATAAAGTAAAATGGAGAAGTGTGCCCAAAATTTTATCTCTCTGAAGTGAACACTTGGTGTAGGATATTATTAAGATCAATATCTGTGGAAGGAAGCATGAAGAAGCAGGACTGGGGCAGAAGTGGAAACTGAACCAGTACACAAGATGCCCAAGTCTCTGCCAGAAACATGAGAATACCTGGAACCAGACATTTATATCCTTGCCTGGCTCTGTCACCAGATGTAAGATGCCCAAATGGTGAGACCTTGGGCGAGGCAGCACCCTGAAGTTGAGGAAATCAGAGAAGTGGCTGAGAGCTGGAGGCAGCTGGTCAGCAAGTCCTCCTGGAAGAGGGTGCAAACAGAGCATCTCCATGATGCCAAAAATGTAAATCTAGTAGAGGCCAGCATATTAAACTGTAAATGTTCATGTAGTAAATGGTAGGAAAAGTAGTTGAAAAAGTAAATTTTCAAAGATACATTCTCACAATAACGTTCTAGTCTCACCAGAGGAAGCCGATTGTGTATCTCTTCCCAACTCTATGTTCAGTGACATCATTTTGGTATCTTGAAATCATCTTTGGAGAAAGCATTTACACCAGAGAAACTGGCAAAAGTTACAAATCAGTGCTTTATTTTTCTGAGAAATAGCTTACCAACACAAAACATCATCATTTTCCTTCCTACAGTCCATGAACCCAGTTTTGAACCATGATGAATAAAAGCCCCAAGTAAGACAGCTTTCTACAATCTGTTCAAAATAGGAGTGCTCATAAGTCAATAATCCCCATTCTTTTATGTTGAGAGAAGTAAAGAATCTTCCATTTCCTATCCTTGCCACTAACCTCATTTCTGCTTTGCTAAATTGTAGTAGGCTCAAAGGATAAATTCATTCATTACAAGCATTCTGCTTTCACATGTATTCAAGAATATGTATTCAAGAATATGTATTAAAGACTGATGCTGAAGCTGAAACTCCAGTACTTTGGCCACCTCATGCGAAGAGTTGACTCATTGAAAAAGACCCTGATGCCGGGAGGGATTGGGGGCAGGAGGAGAAGGGGATAACAGAGGATGAGATGGCTGGACGGCATCACCGACTCGATGGGCATGGGTTTGGGTGGACTCCGGGAGTTGGTAATGGACAGGAAGGCCTGGCATGCTGCGATTCATGGGGTCTCAAAGAGTCGGACACGACTGAGCGACTGAACTGAACTGAACTGATGTATTAAAAGCTAAGTTGCTTTGGCCACTGTTATTTACATTGTAAAGAATATCTCATGTTAAACTAGACTCTCACTTTTCCTAAATAATTGCCTTGAATATTATTAGTAAAATTCTCTGGTTAGGACATAACATTTGGCAAAGAAAATGAGGAATCTCATCTTAAAATTCATATTCCTGGACTGACTATATGAAGCAAAAATAATAATTCAATTTACTATTTTTATTTTTAAAATATTATATTTTTATTCATGGAAAAGGCTGAGACTTATGCCTGATGTATATCTAACAATATAGGAAAGGATAAATTTAACATCTATTCATGATACTGCAGTTCCTATCTGGATTCCCATTCATGATAACCATGCAGTTAAAAGCACATATCAAAATCTTGTTTTAGAGGATTTGGAAAGTAACAGTTTCTATTTGCGACACCACAATTATGTGCTTGGGAATTCTGTTCATATAAAAAATAATTAATCCAGGACAATCTGTCTCTATTTCCTTATGGTCAAGTTTAGATTAAACATTTTTAACATCTTTTATCTTCACTGCAAAGTCATTACAAAATACATCTCTAGAATCAGATGAAAATTTATAAGTGTTTCTACTGTGGATTGCACCAAAGAGTTAAAATGCTGCAGTGCATTATACATATATTCATACATAGGGGCAAAGGGATACCGTTCTCATTTTTCATCATCAAGGCATTTATAAGACTTCTATCTTCTTTTGCTTTTGTGACCTCTAACCAGAGAGGCCAAAGTAAATAAAGGTCAAGATAGATGTCAAATCAAGCAATTACTAAAGAGGGAACTTGGCTGTGACCCTCAGATTAGAAATGCTGACCTGTCACAGCAACAGGGGAAAACCTTCCTGCAACTCCTTCTCTCATTTTATGAAATACAATCTAGATTTCAGCCTAGGTTGAAAAAAAGTGATATCCTTCATTTGCGTTTTAATTTTTTCCACCCTTCATATTGGGGTTGTCCTCCCATTTTCTCCTTGACTATAGGCTCTGAATTGTAGATACTTGAAAGGAAAAATTAGCAAGAATTGGGAGCAGGGAGGGATAACATACCTACCATGAAAAATGAGAACAATCCAACACAACACAAAATGTTGTAGTATCACTTTTATTCATATAGCTGTACTTGGAACTGCATGAAATTTAGATGATTTGCACAAGAGCAGTGACCTCAATCAATAATACTCATAGTTTTTCTGCAGTGGGTCACTTATAGTAATAGTTTTTTGAAATATTCTTGGGAAGGTGACTAAAATTTGCAAATTTGTATATATATACCTGGGCCTGGATTCCTCTAATCTCTAAAATAAACCTCTTTCCTCTCTAGTTCCCAAAAGATACTGAAAAATATTATCTTTGTTTCCCATTACAACCCACATTCACTCCTGAATTCCTCAAATCCATAAACTTCCCACGCTTCAAAAGATCTGTATTAGTGTTTTCATTTTCAAAAGGAAAAATAGAAGATTTACTTATGAATTTTGAGTTGAAACAGAAAAAAAGAAAGCATATCTGTCACAGAAATAGTTTGATAATGGAGTCTTACAAAAAAGTTTCTGGCTTTTTCGTTCCCTGCTTGACTTTCCACAATTCACAGGAGAATATTAGTAATTAAACAAAGAACTCTTGACCTTATTTCCTGGTAAACTATTAAATTTTGTTGAATTAATGGATTTTGACTGTTGAATAAATTATTTCAATAAAGTTCATTAAATCAAAGAACCCTATTTGAATTTCTGACTTTGAAATAATCTGACCACTCCCCCCCCGAAAAAAAAAAAAAAACAGAGTCAAAGACAAATTAAAAAACAAACAAACAAAAATAACAACCATCATCCTGTTATTGGAGCACAGGCCTGGAATTCCAGTGAGGAAGAATTATCCAAACAAAAACAGAAAAAAAAAAAAAAAACAACGCTTTTTTAATGAAAGTCCTACTTTTTAAACATTCTTACATTAGCAAACTTTAAATATTGACCCTAAAGGAAGAATGCAAATATATCATTTTAAGGTACTTTCCATTTCGGATTCTGCTCAAATCCCAGTCTCCACTGAAAATAGAAGATAATTGGAAGATTTTCTTGGTTGCATACTTCAGAAAACCGAAACAAAAGGAAAAGTTCCCATATCAAAATAACAGTCAATGTAAATTATATGTAAGCCACATCTTTTAATCTTTTAAGTTTAATTATTTTCTGCCCATATGCTCACAACTTTCACTTCTTTGTTTAACGAGTTATTCAAAGATCCTAGTGGAAAGTTCAGCCTATTGTTTTTGTTATTACAACTGTTTCTTCTAGTCACCAAAGAACTTATGTAGCATAAGGACTTTGAATAATCATCTTAGAAAGCATTATACCCTCCAAGAATTCCTTCACAGATTACACTAATTTTGGAATATTATTTCTTTCAAAAGCATCAACATACAAGAATACCAGCAGGAGCTGCAATGAACTAGAAAGTCCATATTATTTCTTTGGAAAAAAATCATCTTCACCTCTACTGCATGCATTCTTATTTACAAAATTCCCAGAGCTAAGGCTAAATAAAAGAACCCAGTTCACAATCATTTTGAAGTACTACATCTTATTTCTTCATTGTGTCTGCGGTTAACAAAACTGAATGAATAAGACTGAAGTTGCAACCTGTGATGGCTTGACATGTTTTCTGTTTCCTCAAGGGGCGTGGCCAGGTTTTTTTTTTTTAATTGTGTACTGAAAAACAATTGTCTAAGAGTAAGAAACTGACATTTAAATAGGAGTGGATTCCCTCTAAATTTCACCCCAGTGGCTCCAAGATATGATTCACAGAAAATGGTCTACTCCCTGTGGCCAGCATTCCTTCTACCCACATTCAATAATGCCAATTAGCCTAGGTGGGGCCAGTACAGGGGTAATCTTACAAATGGACCATTTTAATAATAATTTCTCCCTTTAGAAGGGGGTCTGTGGGCTTCAAACAAACCAAAACTAAAATTAGTTTAAGGAAAAGTTAGACTTCAAGGTTAAAGAAAAAAATTTAAACTTTAATCAGTATTTATTCTTTTTGTCTTTATTCCTTTTGGAAACTGAAATAACTCAAGAAAGCATAATAACCTTCTCTGGAATTTTCACTCAGTTTGATGATGCCAAAAGTTTGTTAATATGTTTGTTTTAAACACTATGCTTTTTAGAAGTGTAGTTCTCAGGGACTTAGATAGAAAGTGATGAATGCAAAATACAAAATGAATTTAGAAGACTGAATTTCTTCATGATGAATTATTCCATAATTAATTATGAAATATATTTTAGATTTTATTTCTGTCCTAAAGAAATATATGTGTTAAACAGCACCTATTATAGTTTTTATATACAGTTCATATGCTATCGTGCCAAGTCGCTCAATCGTGTCCGACTCTGTGTGATCCCATGGACTCTAACCCGCCAGGCTCCTCTGTTCATGGGATTCTCCAAACAAGAATACCAGAGTGGGTTGCCATTTCCTTCTCCATGGGATCTTCCTGACCCAAGTTTCTAACCTATCTCTTACTGTCTCCAGTGTTGGCAGGCGGTTTCTTGACTACTAGCACCACCTGGGAAGCTAATACAGTTATTTCCCCCCAAATCTATAAGCATTACACAAATCAATGCCTAACTTTTACCAAAATATTATAACAATCATGTACACAATACAGTTATTCAGCCATGAGAAAAAATAAAATTCTGCCATTTGCAACAACGTGGATAGAACTTGAGGTCCTTATGCTAAGTGAAATAAGCTAGACAAAGATAAATACTGCATGGTATCAGTTCTATTTGAAATCTTTAGGAAAAAAATCTAACATACAAACAGACAGTAGAAAAGTGGTTGCCAGGGGCTTAGAGCATGGAGAAAATTGACAGAGAGTGTAAAAGGGTAAAAATGTTCAGCTATAAAATGTAAGAATCTAATGTGTAACAGGATGACTGTCGATAACAATGTTTTAACTAAAATTTGCTAAGAGAGTAGAATTTAAATATTTTCACCAAAAATAAATAAATAAATGAGGTGATGTATGTGTAATTATATGGAGGGAAATCCTTTCACAATGCATATATATATCAAATCATTATCATGTATACATTAAATATGTTATACTATAATTTTGTCAATTATGCCTCCATCAAGCTGCAAAATATGCCAACAATCAAGACACAGTGAAAATAGATGCATATAATCATGACAATCTCCGAGGTCAATTCTTTGATTATCTAACAACCTTATAAAGTGGAAAAAGTAATTTTTCCATTTTAAATGTGAGGAAATTAAGATTCAGAATAATTACGTCTATGATCTCAAGCTAATTTTTGTGAGAGTAGGCTAGATTCTAGGCCTTCTGGGTTCCCACATACCATGTCATATTCACCCTGTCAATATTTGATTCAGTCCCCCAAAGTCTTATATAACCTGTCTGTTCTTTGGGAATTCAGAGGGAGCACAGGTAAATTGTTCAAGGCTTCATGGACAGGAGGGCTTTGAGTAGAGCTTTAGATGAAGATCAGGAGGAAGGACAGAAGAAAAGTATGGCAGGAGGGGAAAAACATAGCCAAGTGAAGATAGTGACAGCATTTATTAGGCACATATTCTCAGATACCATACTGAGCAGTTAACCTACATCATTTAATTTACTCCTCACTACCCACATGAATGAAGTACTTCCCATCAGGAAACTGAGGCTTAAGAAGCTAAGTATCAATTTGTCCCGGGTCACAGAGCTGGGACAGAAGTAATAGCTGGATTGTAACACTGGTCTGTGTAGACACCGGAATTCAAACTCTTAACCTTTACTCTCTACTACTTCTGGAGCCAGGGCATAAGGAATGGGCATGAGTGAAAATAACCTGACCGCAGAAGGGTCACACTAAGAATGAAAGAAAATGAACCAGATAGAAGAGATTGGGATCAAATTATCAAGTGTCTAAAAATTCAAGAAAAATTAAATTTGATGTAGTAAGCAATGGGTTCCCTTTATAGATTTTTGAACTGGAAGAAAGACAATAAAAAGAAGTATCCAAAGAATATCTTAAGGCAGTAAGATGGAGCGAGTAAAGGACGAAGATAAAGGAGCTTGTTAGTAAACCATCTAATGGTTCAAGTATGAAATGATGAAGGTCTAATCTAGGGTTGTCAACATGATCATGAATCAGAAGAAAAGGATAGAGAAAACAATTAGAGGGAAGAATCAACATAACTTCATGACTAATTCGATGCAAGAACTGAAGCAGAGGAATGATGAGTCAAAGATGACTGGCTGGTTTCAAGCCTGGAGGACTGCAGAGATGGCGCCACAAAGAGTGAAGATGAGAGAGGAAACCGTGCTGGAAAAGCCTGAGTCTGTGTTCAGGCATGTTGGATTCTAGTGACTGACTAGAAGGGACCTGGTGATGAAAACGCATTTGCAGATATCAGAATATATAACTATGAGAGACAAGGGCACCATGCAATAAGGAAAGATGGGAGTTGTGGATATACCTGAATGTGCAGATGAAGAACATGAAAAGAGAGAGTAGGGCTGAGATTTTAGTCTAAGGAGTTTCTGTTAAAAAAGGATGCCGGAGAAGAATGAGGAGGGATTCAGGAAATAAGCAAAACCAGTTTCTTTCCTTTAAGGGATTTACAATTTACTTGGGGAGGCATATTAGCATGCGTGAAGCAACATAAGTGAAATTATTTATCTTCAATGGAATATAAGCTCCATGAGAGCAGAGATTAACTCTTAAAACAGGACTTGGCATATTTTAGAAATTCAATAATATTTGTTGAATAAAGTGAGTAATTCATTGTACGCCATGTTTCAATAACTAGCACGGTGCCTGGCAAACAGCTGGAGCTCAATAAAGCTTGCTTAATTGAATTGAACTAATAAAAATTCTATCTTTAGTCCTAAGGAGATCTCATCTTAAAGTTGTTAATTATGAGATTCCAGATAAGTTCACTAAAAATTCAGAGACACAATATCAAAACATTAAAAGTAAAAATCATGAAGTGGCCTTGGAATAAAGGGAAAATAAAAAGAAAGAAGGAATACCAAGGAAGGAAACAGTCACTAAGGCACAGAAGCAGAAACAAATTTGAGACATCTGTGCATCAGTTTAAAATTTGGATCTAAACAAGGGATATGAATTAAAGAAACATGACAATTACCATTGCTTAGGTGTGGTGCTATTAACCAATAAGTATATCACACACTTTCATGATTGGCTACAGGCAATAAGAGAGAAATAAATTAAATATCATGCCTAGGTTTGCGACCTGAGTGACCCACCAGAAGAATGATGGCAATGGGAGTTCAAGTGGAGAGGAAGATGTGTTTGATTTTAAACATGGATGCCCAATGTCTCTGTTAGGGACCATTTGAATGAAATTCACTCAAATCAACTCAAGTGAAAATGGTACTCATTAAAGATGAAATACAAAATTTTGTAGACATCAAAGAAAATTTCAAAATGTACAGCTTAGCCAGCATTACACATGGAAAAATCAGGAAATAAAGCTGATGGTCCTTTCCACAGTCCTTTTCTCAGTCCTTATATATCATGAGATATATACTTCATGATTCTGTGGCTCTGATCCATTTTCCAGATAGACTCTATAGACCCAGCTTCTTCTGCTTTTTCAAGATATTTTTGTTCCTTTAGAACTTTCAGCGTGGACATGACTTTGGCTTGCTATGATGTCAACTTTACATGAACATCCAATTTTTGTGCTTTCATTCTGAAAAATGTCTCACATGCTTTCACAGGAAAAATACTATCACTGCTCTACCTCTTTTTTTTTTCACAAAATTATATGAAGTTAATAATTAATTGTATAAGAAAATTCATTGCTCATGTTTACTCTCAACTGGAAGTATATATATTAATTCCCGTTCACTTTGATACTCATTTAGTTATTGCTTTAAAAAGCTTCCTTTCTACACTCCATGTTATCTAATATAAAAAATCAACAGACATCACTCACTATCTCTCACAGATACTTACTCAATTGAAAATGGATTAGAACTAAAGTATTATCTCTTATTGGGGCTTTCCAGGTGGCTCAGTGATAAATAATCTGCCTGCCAAGCAGGAGACACAGGTTCAATCCCTGGGTCAGGAAGATCCCCTGGAGAAGGAAATGGAAACTCACTCCAGTGTTCTTGCCTGGGAAATTCCATGGACAGAGGAGCCTGGTGGGCTACAGTCCATGGGGTCACAAGAGCTGGACACGATTTATCTACTACACAGCAGCAGCAGCGGTATTCTCTCTATCAATTGAATAGCTAAGAAAATATCTCTGGATGTTCTCTGGTAATCTTTTCTTGATGGGATTTCATGGCTCCAGGAAAGAAGCCTCCACCCACACAAAAATTCTCTCCCTTGTGAGCCAATAATCTGAAATTTCATTACTAGAATTTTATCCCTTTGGTTGACAACTTTGATCCTTATGAAAATATTTATTCTTTTGTTGTATGCAATAATTCCCCCTGCTCCTAGAGACAACCCCTGACTTCTTAATTTTACCAGGTCTAACTTTCCTGGTAAGCTAAATCTTTTGCATGTTCTGTACTCAGATCCAGCAAATAGTTCAAGATGAAAGGGCAGAGGTATTGCTAAACTGCAAGGCAGAAAAATAAACTATGTCAAATGTTAATATGAAATAATCTTTTGCAGTTTATTTGTAACTACTTCATAAGGACCTGTTGAGAAAACAATTTTAATTTTATTAAGCTTCAGACTATTTGCAAAAGTAGGTTTCAGATTATTCTATAATTTGTGGTATACAAGAGCAATGGACCTAAATTTTAAACTAAAAGAAAAAAAATCTTCCTTCAAAGTATAATCTTAACAAAGACTCACTACCAATGCTTAATCTCCCTTCAAATAACTTCTTTTATTCTTCAAGTATCAATATATATTTAATAAGTCATAAGGGAAAGATTGCAGAAGGCCACACTGATGTTTCCTAAATATGAAGAAAATAAAGGATAAATACTAAGATCAGTAAGTCTATCATCACTCATGGCATATACATATACATATATTTATGTATTTCTTCATATATATAGTTCCTCATGTCTGACCTACTTTGTTACCTTTCGTAGTAGTCCACAAACCTAAAAATTCTCAGTGCCTAGCTGTACCATAAGCATCTTTTAATTGGTTCATCTGTCACCTATTTACTTCTTAACAATTTCCAATAGCCCATCTTTAAAGTGTTAAAGCTTTTCTGATGATAAAAATTTATCTACTTTAATTTTTCAAAGTACCAACAGTTTTGTTCGTTGTTTCTTTTAATTTCAACATTAAGGAATACAGGCATGCATTCCTATTTACAAATAGATAAGTATGCAAATATGGTCCATGATATAAGATCTTTCATGTAATGCAGTCATCATGTGTGAAAGCAGAAAGTCCTCCATTCACCACCGATATTCAGATATTACTAACAGTTTTAAGGTGACTATTCAATGCAAAAATCTTAATTATATTATCTGAAACTAATTTGAATTAAGAAGGACTCTTGAGTGAAGCAGCTATACAAGACAAGCTTGTATTGCTTTGATGGACTCATTCAGTTTCAAGCAAACATTTGACCAAGTTATAGGATTTATATTACAATGTATTTCATTTCTTTAATTCTAAAAAATGTAGCTATGAAAAATCTTATTAAATCCTTTCACCTAGTAGTTGCAGAACCTGAAAAAGTCATAAATATATCTGACCCTCACTTTTCTTATCTATTAATTTGAGAAAGTAAATCACAACATTTTTCTGTGGATTAAATTAAATGAGATGTTAAAGTACCTGGCACATAATAGATTTTCAGTAAATGTTTGCCTTTATTATTATAACTGGGAAGAGGATTTCAAGGAAAGAAGAAAAGTGACATTACAATACCACTTTTAAATCCAAGAATTGAGAGGTTTCCCTGGTGATTCAGTGGTTAGGACTTTCAAGACTATGTGCCAGGGTTTGATCCCTGGCCAAGGAACTAAGATCCTGCAAGCTGTGAGGCAAAAAGAAAGAAAGGGAAAAAAAAAAATATATATATATATATACATATATATATATCTAAGCATTGAAATAACGTGTATTCATGGGCCATCTTCTTTTTCCTTCCTTACAACTGCCTAGAAGTCCATGTCTGTCTGTCTGTCTCTGTCTCTCTCTCTCTCTCTCTCTCTCTTTAGTCGCTAAGTCATGTCCAACTCTTGCGACCCCGTAGATTTTAGCCTGCCAGGCTCCTCTGTCCTTGCGGTTCTCCAGGCAAGAATACTGGAGTAGGTTGCCGAAGTCCATGTAAATCCACTGGATTCTTGGCATCTTAACTATGGATTTGATTCTACAGGAATAAAACCAGGAGTATCAGGATTATACACAAGAATCTTGTTGATGGTATTAATTCCCTTCAATTTAAGAAATGCAAAAATGAAACTAATGAAGGAATTGATTGAGCCAAGCCATTAACCCTTAAATAAAAGGTGATTACTTGCTTTTGACCTCAGATTACTAGGAAGATGCTTTGGTCATATTTAAAGATGACTTCCCAGTTTGTTTCTTATTTACATGAAACAATAAATATCTTTTTTTTTCTAGTTCCCTTCTCCCTCCACTTTAACTTTACCTTCTGATATAATGCTAGACACATCCTACCCTCTAATCATGCTAATCAGTCACTCCTTCCTTTTCCCATACCCTGCAACGACTAACCCTCAAGCACTTTTTACACAACTTGATCTCTCTATACTTCAGTAAACTGAAGACCTCACTTTGAAGGATTTCGCACTTAAAATTTCTTTCATCAAAGCTTTCTATTGACATGTCCTATAGTCCAAAACAGGACAGTATTCAAATAGTGGGGCTGATCACTAAAATTCTGGTATCTATGGAGGGCCAAGTGAAAAAATAGAGGCTAGAATAAACGTTAACAATCTAAAAACCAGACAAAACTATCTACAAGCATAATACAAACAGTATTAAAAATAAAACTCCAAGAAAGTGAAAATGAAAACAAATTTTATCCCCTATAATTTAAAGCTAGTTTCAGGTTTCAATTGAAAATGTTTTCTTATTGTATAGCTTGGTCAAACTTTGAAGAAATAAGAGGAATGTTAAATGAAATGTCCCCACAAGAACTAGCTATCCTCAATGTTTTTTTTTCTCCCATAAGCCAGAGTTTTAACCTAATTAACTTATCTTTCATTAACATGTTGCAGAAATGGGGCCTGGCCAACCACCTCTGCATACACTCAATTGCCTGGACATGCTTTTGTGGTTGAAACTCAAATGCTTCCTCCCACACAACAAAACAGAAAATACTTTCATTTCCTTGAAAAGGTCAAATATCTGCAAAATTTCATACTTTTCATACGTTTTCTTTTTATAAGATTCATATTACCTATTTAATAGATTACCTTTCTATCCTAGCAGAATCAGAAATTTACATTTATATAATCAGTTTATTTTAAGTTTGTAGAGTATTGGCTACATAGCATTCAAAGCTATTCATTTACATGGGTTCTCTGGTTTTTGCCTAAATCTACAAATGTTTTATGAAAACTAACAAAATAAACTAAAATATATAATAAACTACAATCTATTTGTGACTGTATATTCAGTCTAACATGCACTCTGGGAATACTTCAATTTGATAGCAGTTTTTAAGTATATGTTTTTTGCTACAATATAGAAAAACAGGCATTTTATTATTTATTTAAACTTCAATATAAAAAGGATTTGAGTAGATTCACAAATATTTGAGAAATGTAATGGCATAATAATATACACACAGACATATATACCCACTATATTATATGTCAGACACCTTTTCACATGCACTATCTCATGTATTTCTGTGACCTCATGAGGTTAACCTATTGTTATCTTCACTTGCTACAGTTAACTTGCTCAAAACTCCAAAACTGAGGAGTAGTTGAGATCTGGATATGAACCCAGGTGACCTGACCCTAGATCCATGTGTTTGCTAGTAAAGATAGAGAAAGAAAGGAAACCAGAGTTAAAGTGAGCCCAAGAAATGTGCACTGAAAATTTTGTCTAATACAAAAAATGAATCAGAAATTTGGTTCTGATTTTTTGGGAGCCAAAGAAAGAAACACAATCAGAAACAAAATTCACAATGACCATAACATAAAAGCCATACTAACAATTCAGAAGAAACATGGCATCTCCTCTGGTGGATATTAAGAGAAAGAGCAAAGAGTAGTCTTAAAGACAAACAAACAAATGAACACCACCACCAAAATGTAGCACCTTCTCATTATCCACTTAAATGCAAACTCAGGGAACACTCACAGACTCAGAGAATAAACTGTGGTTGCCAGGGGGGGGAAGGACAGGGGGAAGGGGTAGTTAGGAAGCTTGAGATGGACGTATACACTCTGCTATATTTTTTTTAATTTTATTTTTTTTCCATTTATTTTTTTTAGTTGGAGGCTAATTACTTTACAATATTGCTATATTTTAAGTGGATAACCAACAAGGACCTACTGTATAGCACATGGAACTCTGATCACTGTTATGTGGCAGCCTGGAAGGGAGGGGAGTTTGGGGGAGAATGGGTTCATGTATATGTATGCCTGAGTCCCTTCACTGTTCATATGAAACTATCACAATATTATTAATTGGCCATACTCCAATACAAAATAAGAAGTTTAAATTAAAAAAAAAAAAAAAGCAAACTCAAGAAATAACCCAGAACCTAACTCAGAGAAAGCACATTTTTAATGCTCCAAAGCAATATTATTATACCAAATATGTATGCCAATGGAATAGTTTGACCCCAGAGTAAAATTTAGAGTATCTCCAAGAATAGAATATAAAGAGTACATCTTCCGTGTGCAATCTTCCCAGTATAACAATGTAGTACCTTAGTAATTACTAAACATTTAGAGTTAGAAAGTAAATATTAATATTATATTCATTGGTAAAAAAAAGCTGAGATGTACCTATTTTACCTGGTTGACTTACAATATGTCTATTTAATTCTTCAGCAAAGCAGAAACAGAAAGTAAATAAATCACTCTAAACCTCATTCTCCTTTCCTGTAAAATAGGGATAATAATACTACTCCCTCATTGTGTTGCTTTGAAGAATTAATGAAAAATACATTAAAAATTCTAAGAACAGTGGTTTGTGCTATACACTAATTAAAATGTTGATTACTATTAATAGTAGTACTATTCCTAAATCTATATTAAGAAACTCTAAGATGGTCCTTCAAAGCTTTACAAAGCATAATAAATTGAAACAGAATATTAGGGCTTAAAGAATTACAGGTGAAATCTTCATATTGTCCCAGGAATCAAATAACTACTCTAAAGTCAGGAGTCAACTCTGCAGATTCTATGGGTTTGGTCACTTTTTCAAAGTGTTTTAAGCCCAGAGATAAATCCACGAACCTATGGACACCTTATCTTCGACAAAGGAGGCAAGAATATACAATGGAAAAAAGACAACCTCTTTCACAAGTGGTGCTGGGAAAACTGGTCAACCACTTGTAAGAGAATGAAACTAGAACACTTTCTAACACCATACACAAAAATAAACTCAAAATGGTTTAAAGATCTAAATGTCACCAGAAACTATAAAACTCCTAGAGGAGAACATAGGCAAAACACTCTCCAACATAAATCTCAGCAGGATCCTCTATGACCCACCTCCCAGAATATTGGAAATAAAAACAAAAATAAACAAATGGGACCTAATGAAACTTAAAATCTTTTGCACAACAAAGGAAACTATAAGCAAGGTGAAAAGACAGCCCTCAGATTGGGAGAAAATAATAGCAAACGAAGCAACAAAGGATTAATCTCAAAAATATACAAGTAACTCCTACAGCTCAATTCCAGAAAAATAAATGACCCAATCAAAAAATGGGCCAAAGAAGTAAACAGACATTTCTCCAAAGAAGACATACAGATGACTAACAAACACATGAAAAGATGCTCAACATCACTCATCATCAGAGAAATGCAAATCAAAACCACAATGAGGTACCATTACACGCCAGTCAGAATGGCTGCTATCCAAAAGCAATAAATGCTGGAGAGGGTGTGGAGAAAAGGGAACCCTCTTACACTGTTGGTGGGAATGCAAACTAGTACAGCCACTATGGAGAACAGTGTGGAGATTTCTTAAAAAACTGGAATTAGAACTGCCATATGACCCAGCAATACCACTTCTGGGCATACACACCAAGGAAACCAGATCTGAAATAGACACATGCACCCCAATGTTCATCGCAGCACTGTTTATAATAGCCAGGACATGGAAGCAGCCTAGATGCCCATCAGCAGACGAATGGATAAGGAAGCTGCGGTACATATACACCATGGAATATTACTCAGGCATTAAAAAGAATTCATTTGAATCAGTTCTAATGAGATGGATGAAACTGGAGCCCATTATACAGAGTGAAGTAAGCCAGAAAGATAAAGACCAATACAGTATACTAACACATATATATGGAATTTAGAAAGATGGTAATGATAACCCTATATGCAAAACAGAAAAAGAGACACAGATGTACAGAACAGAATTTTGGACTCTGTGGGAGAAGGCAAGGGTAGGATGTTTCGAGAGAACAGCATCGAAGCATGTATATTATCTAGGGTGAAACAGATCACCAGCCCAGGTTGGATGTATGAGTCAAGTGCTCGGACCTGGTGCACTGGGAAGATCCAGGGGAATCGGGTGGAGAGGGAGGTGGGAGGGGGGATTGGGATGGGGAATACATGTAAATCCATGGCTGATTCATGTCAATGTATGACAAAACCCACTACAATATTGTATAGTAATTAGCCTCCAACTAATAAAAGTAAATGGGAAAAAAAAAGTGTTTTAAGTTAGGTTTAATTTTTTGAAGGGAAAAAATGATTTAAAAAAAAAATTCATTGTCTAGACAAAAGTAAGTGCTTCAATCTGTTAATAAAGATATATTTCTATACAAACTAGGACACTATTAACAGTGAAAAGGTGTGCTAAAATAATTAACAGGCATTAATAGATCTACAACAGGTGTAAACAAGGATAATTCCATCAATTCTAGGATATAGCCACCATAACTATACTTTCTTCTATATTTCAATCATACAGAGAATAATTAATGGCTGTGCATTATCTTTAAAAAATATTTGCAAAGGCAACGGGGCTAGTATTTCTTTTTTTGCAAAATCATAAAATTGCATCTTTTTTCAATATATTAATCTCCAAAACAAATCATATATTACCAATTATACTCAGAATCAAAGGAATTTTAAAACTCTATGCAAAAGTTGGGACCTTATCATAAATTCCAGTGGCTTATGATGCTTACCAATTTGATATAACTGGCAAGTTAATATTATTCAGATTTATTTGGGTACATTTTTTCTCTGTATTTTTAAACTCTATGGACAAATAAATACCCTGTAAATCCCTTCAGTGACTTTATAAACATATATAATAGAATCAGATTTTTTTTTGATTCCTTATATTTTTTTTCCTTTTTGGAGGATATCTTAATGCAAGGGGAAAAAATATTTCCAGATTTTTTAATCAAATATTACTTTTCTTCCACAAAGGATTTTGTCTTGCCATCATCCCCCTTGTTTAGTCTTTCTATAGTCTTCAAACTTTCATTACCACACAAATAAATGAACAAGGGATAAAAATAATAAATATCTATCTAACTTTTTAGATTGATGATTTTTTAAATAATCATTTAAAATAAAGAATAAATGGAGGGTTCCCCACTTCACTTCTAATCTTTGAACATAGCCTATTTCCATGCTCATCCTCTGAGAATCTAAGCTCTATGAGAGCAGGAACAGTTTATTCAGAACTATATCCTCAGAACATGTAGATTCTAACATTCAGTAGGTGCTCAATAAACATTTATTGATTAATGAATGTAAAGCCCATTATTTAGGTTTCACACATCAGTTTTTAAAGTACAGGGTTAGAACAACCAATCAAAAAACAATCTTAAACAACTTGTATTAAAAGATTTACTATGACACAGAAGGGTGAGGTAATGTCAAATTCTGATGCAATCTTTGATTTTTTTTGGTATGAATAATGGACTAGTAGTCCTGCCTTGTTCTGAACTCATCAGATCATGTATGATAAGAAATTTTGACAAAGTGGAATCAATTAGGAGAAGAGGAAAAGATGGTATTGAAATTAATTTGTAAATTATTAATAATCATTCATGCATTATTAAAGGAATCACAGGCAAAGACAAAGTGGGGCATGATCACTCTTTAACTATCTTCCAACCTCATGGAAGAGGAACTGGATGATTCAATGTAACCAAGAGCATATAAAATACTGTGAAACAAAATGTAACTCAATACAAAAATAATTTTCTATGAGAATTCTGCATCATTCCAGCAGTTAGGACTTGGCACTTTCATCGTGGAGGACTTAGATCAGGGATCTGGCAAGCTGGATTAATAATAATATAATAATAGTTTTAATAATTAGAGCTGAGGAAGAACGGAATGGATTATTTTTCTTTGAGATGCTGTGTTTTTTATCTAAGTTGATAAAGAGCTCTTCTGAAAAGACAGACTGAAGTCCCTAGAACTTCTAAATTGATATTATTTTATTACGTATCTATATAAAAAAGTATCAAGTATAAAATAGAATGCCAAATTCTAATGCTTTGTATAGATAGCTTTATACAAACAGCTTTCAGCATACAAAAAATAATATTTGGATATCCAAGAACATTTTATTATTTCCATTATTGTTTCAGAATACATACCAATCAAAATAAAAATAAATATTCTGTGACTCACTTCAAAGAGATATCTGATTTTAGAATGCTTATTACATATAGCTAGTTGTTAATTTCTATAAGTTAGTGAATGAATAATCAATTGGTATAAACTAACTCTCTCTGAATTACTTGATAGTTTATTTCTCTTGCTGGAGACATTAAGAATTTGGATAAAAAGATGCTCCACATCTTATGTCATCAGGGAAATGCAAATTTTTTTTTTTTTTTTTTGCTGCTCAGTTTGTGAGATCTTAGTTCACTGACCAGGGATTGAACCTGTGCCTCTTGCAGTGGGAGTACAGAGTCCTAACCACTAGACTGCCAAAGAACTCCCAGGGAAGTGCAGATTAAAACAAGATACCACTACAAACCTATCACAATGGTCAAGATCTGAAACAATGACAATACCAAATGTTGGTAAGGATGTAGAACAACAGAAAGTCTAATTCATTACTGGTGGAAATAAAAAATGGTACAGCCACTTTGGAAAACAGTTTGGCAGTTTCTTGTAAAACTAACCATACTCGTACAATATGATTCATTAATCACATTCTTTGGTATTTACCCAAAGGAGTTGAAAATTTGCATCTACAGACACACAAAAAATATCCTGTGCATGAGTATTTATAGCAGAATATATATATAGTACACAGGATATATACTATAGTATATATATAGTAGAATATAACTCATACTTGCCAAAACTTGGAAGCAACCAAGACAATGTTGTTTTAGTAAGTGAATGGATTAAAAAAAAAACAAAAAAATCTCTGGTACAACCAGACCGTAGAATGTTGCTCAGCACTAAAAAGAAATAAGCTATCAGGCCATTAAAAGATATGGACAAACCTTAAACGCATGCTTAAGAATATGAAATTTCTCTTCTATAATGTGAAAGAAAATATGAAAAGGCTACATATTATATGATTTGATCAGATTCTAAATGGAATATCAAATAAATGTAAAAATATACTACTGAGGAAAAAATATGCATTTTAAGTTATTGATAGCTGGATTGCCAATATATTATATATATATATATATATATATATTTCATATATATAAAGAGTATGTATTATGCATAAATATATATGGGCTTTCCAGATGGCACATTGGCAGAGAGACACAAGAGACACAGGTTCAATCCCTGGGTCAGGAAGATCCCCTGGAGAAGGAAATGGCAACCTGCTCCAGTATTCTTGCCTGGAAAATCCTATGGACAGAAGAGCCTGGCGGGCTACAGTCCATGGGGTCACAAAGAGTCAGACACAACTAAGTGGGTGAGCATAGCACAGCACAGCATACGTACGTATTCTTTAAGGAAAATATTTAGGTGCTTTAATATTCACCTTACTTCTCACTTCCCACTCATTTATTATCCTAAGAAAATCAATTTTGCATTTTATTTTAGGTTTTCTTTTATTTATTAGTTGTGAAGAGGACCCTAATTCTTATTGAAAAGTGTTGCTGAGCTAATGGCACATTGCCACAGGAGAAAACATCTTAAGTTACAGAACTTAGATTTCTAAAACATGCCATCAAGATCCAAAATGCTCAAAATGCCTCAAGTTATCATCAACATCACCATGCTCCTCTTAAAAAGCTGCCTCTCCTCACACTCTGACATTCAAAATAAAGAACCCAAATAGTTATATGATCTCATTGTTTTTGTTTTGTTTAATTAGTTGTTCCTGTATTTTTTTTTTCCTGGACTGGCCATAATCCACTATGAATTAACTCTGATTTGGATTACTTTAAAAACCCAACCTTGTTTTCATGTAAAGCTGTGTACAGCTAATTTTAGTAACAAGAGTACTCACTTAAATTCTAATTATAGTCCACCATTTGCTGCAAATCTTTTTTTCTTCATAGCAATGCTTAAGTCTAGCTTTTTCATTTTGTATTCTTGTTAACTCATGTTTTCCTAATGATGCTTCCTCACACTTTATCTTAAAGCATACCAAAATAAAATCATAACCTTGTTTTTAATATTATAAGAGAAAATATTACAGTGTTCAAAGACATCACAGCTGTCTGGACATATATATTAATATATACATAATTTATTCAACTAAATATTATTCATTCAAAAATTTCAACTAAATATTATTCTACTCAGTCTAATTTTTCATCACTGGAAATATGCAAAGAGACTCTTAATTAGTTGGGCTACTGAGAGATCTATGAATAGTTTTTATTCATCAGTTTTGAACAGGATAATTGACCACAGAACCCAAGACAAAAAAGATTTGGAAGAGGATGTGGCAAGGTGGTAAAGGAAGCAACTTAAGATATCCACAGTGCTCTTGAATAGCAGATTATGAAAGAGTGGGTTAAAACACCTTTGTAGTTTCCTCGGATAATCTCTTAAACATGCAAATAAGTGACTAAGTTAAAGAAAATCAATTTAGCAATGGTTGGGGCATTTTTCTGTGGCATTTTAGGATCTTGTTAAAACTGGTGATAATTAAACCTAGATCCCAAGGGCCTCCCGTGCAAAGACAGGAGTAAATGAAGAGACCAAATGACGGAGAAGACTTCTGGGATGAGATTTCAATCACTGACACCATGAAAGATTGTCTTTGCTCCATCATGCCTTAAAAGGATTTAATGATTTATCTGTGTTTTGAATTTCATGGGCTCCAAGTCAATTTCAGATGATTTCATCATAGTGCTGAAAAAACAATCCACAATACTGAAATTAAGTGGACAGTTTTACAATTTATTTCCATTCATTCATAAACTACTATCACAATACCAATCATTATATCTCCCTAAATCTCATATAAAAATAACTATTCATGACAGTATCATATTGACAAATTAATAGAACAATAAGTCTTTTAAAAACAGATATGATTTTTAAATAGATTCTGAGTATCAAATAAATGTAAAGATAAAGTACTATGGTAGAAAATAACTCTGCATTTTAAGTGTCAAAAGCCAAATTACCAATAAAAAACTTTCAAACTGACACTTAGGGAAGAGTTAAGTACAGGATGCTGTGGGAACCGTTGAGGGGTGCCTGGCCAAGAACGAGTAGGGATGGGGAGAGATTCAAAGTTCGGGAAGGTTTCCTAGGCTTCAGGAAGAGGCCTTACTTCAGAGAGGTAATGCCCTTCACCCTTCAAATTAAAGCAAATGAATTCAATCTAGACTTAAAATGCTAATACCAGTTTGATGCATTAAGTAAAGAACTAGCATAACCAAGATCATCAATGTCTGGTTCATCCACACCTTTGTCAAGAAAGTGTGCTGACTTGATTTTCCCTAAAGAGTCAGCTCAATACAAAGAAAAGTATTAAATCTGCTGATGTTTCTATAGTAACAAAGGAACAATAATTACTATAATTTTTTAAACAGCCATTTAAAAATATTTATCAAACTGGGAAATTTTCACATTTAAAAATACTCATTGTACAACCTACAACCATTTGTTTTTCATTTATTTTAAAAAAGGAAAAACAGATTAGATACTACAATTCATGGGGCAATATTTACATATTTTTTCACTAAACTGTTATCGGGTATTTGACTGTTCTTCAACTTCTTGAAAAGTCATTCCAATATTCTGACCAAATGTCATCCTAATATATGTATACATATGTTTGTGTATATATTTGTATATATAGAATATATATATTTAAAAACATAAACAAATATACCAAAGTGATGGTTATCAACTATATCAAAATATGCCCCCTGAGATTTGTATATTTTTTTCTCTTTTGATTTTTTTTCTCTTTTTCAGACAATAAGCTTTAGCATTTCAGTTTCACAATTAAAGATGAAATTCAGTTTCATAAGTAAAGATGGTGTTTTCCAGTATTTATGTAGTGCTCTTTATAATTTAAACTTTTCTAAAAGGAGCAAGGAGCTTGTTCATCTGCAAAAAGTTTTATGAGATTAATTCTTACCATATCACTTCTGAAGCTTGACTAAACATCTTAATTAAACCATTACATAACAAGGAATTAAGAAATGATATGACAGGATATGTTGTACTCACACTGGAGGGTATCTCACCTGGAGTTTAGAGTGACTAACTTTGTAACCTAAAATTTTAGAATTAAAGAATACTGCTTTGCTCAACAGATATGATTATAATTAATTATCTCAAGCAATGCTCAGACTGCACCTTGACTGAATCACAAAGAAGACAGAGAAAATGTTCATAACAACTTCTTTTCCATAAAGTTCACACTGAATCCTAAATAGGCAAGATTTTTAAAAAATCAGTGTATCCCTATCCATCCTAAAATCTTACATAGTTACAAATCTCCATTTCTAAAATGACTCTAGGTTTCTAAATCATACATATATAAATGTGCAAAAAATAGGTAAATGTAAAACATCAAAAAGATTTAACAACTAAGAAAAATTAGTAACAGTAAATCCCTTTCAACAAACATGTGAGAGACAAAGGACATGGACTTTCATTCATTTTAAAAATAAAACTAGATAGCAAGTTGCCAGAATAAATGTTTTCTTTGGACCACAAAACAGCTCTAAAACATTGCTAGTATATACAGTTGAAATATATGTTTTTTTTCCCTGTCTGTCATATCTCATATCTATAAGAAAAATAAGTAGAAAAGGTAAACACGAATAGCCACGAAAACGGAGATATCCAAGCACAGTTAGTGGAAAATGTCCACCATGAAGATTACATAATGAACTATAGTTACTATGACTGAACATAAGGCCATGGAAAAGTTAGAGGAACGCAAAATAACAACTGCTAAAGAGGTTCTTTTAAGATATAAATTTCAAAATGACCACACACACACACACACACACACACACACACACACACAAAACATAGCTTTTGTGAAATTTTTCCTTAA